>NC_058342.1:3035000-3635000 GCF_905475395.1 Chrysoperla carnea | reverse complement strand
AATATCATTTATGAAGATTTAAAAAAGAAATGGGCCGAGAAGAGATCCCTGTGGTACTCCACAAGGAACCTAACATTTTTTTGAGATTGCTGAAGATAATTTGACTGATAATGATCTTCCACTTAAGTACGATAAAAACCAGTTTAAAAGGGAACCATGTATACCCTTACGTGCAAGTTTGTTTGTAAGAATGTGATGATCAACTAAATCAAATGCTTTTTAGAAATCTAGGTAAATGGTGTCAACTTGTTTCTGAGAGGCAAAAGCCTCTACTACATCTTGTTGATATATTAATAAATTTGTACATGTTGAGCGACCTGAGAGAAAACCATGTTGCTTAAAAATAATCTCAGCGTCAATAATTTTCTGAATTTTGCTTAATACCAATGCCTCAAGTATTTTTGCGATAGTGGGTTGAATACATTTAGGCCTATAGTTAGTAACATCAGATTTGTCGCCCGATTTATAAATAGGTTTTACGTAAGAATGGTAGGAAAGACACCAAGAGTTACGGAATTATTAAACAGGACAGTCAAGATAGGAGCAAGGGAGGAGGCACAAGACTTCAACAAAACTGGAGGAATACTGTCAGGACCAGGACTTTTTTTACATTTGACAGAAATCAATTGTTTTTGGACATCTTCTATTTCAAATTTTAATTGTGATGATTTAATTGAGTTAAATGATAAACATCGACTGTGCACATTGTGTGAGTTATTGCTACGATTATAATTGTTATACACCGAGGAGAAGAATTCTACAAACAGATTACAATGCCATTGTTATCATTTGAAAATTCACCATTCAAACGAACAAGACTAGTATAATCATCAGATTTTTTTAAAGTAGTAACATAATTCCAAAAATTATTGATTGACTCAGAACTGCACAAAGAAGATTCGATATCACTAATGTATGAAGACTAACATTTTTTGGTTAACTCCTTACTCTACCTTCGCAACACTTTGAATTGGAAATAGTCACTGAAAAGATGAGACTCTTTGTACACTTTATGGGCAATCTTTTTCTTTTTTACCATAGTTCTTTTGAAAACCAACGTGGGAACGAAGAATTGAAGATTTTTTTAAATGGCGTGTGTTTAGATATAAATAGTTTTAACACATTATAAAACTCATCAAAAGCAGTGTCCACACTAGATATACCAAATAAACTACTCCAGTCATATTCGGAAATATCTTTGGATAGGGATGTATAATCACAGTTATTGAAGCCGTAGACTAGATTGGATTGGTTTACAGAAGCAGTATCACAGTTGTAAGTATAAGTAAACTCTAACGATGGGTGGTAGCCTTCAGTCTTGAAAATTGGATCATTAGCTTCGTTCACTTCAATATACTCATTCACAGAAAATACTAGATCTAAGAATTTATTATTGCTGTTCCTTATTTTATTTATTTGAAACATCTGAACGTATGTGTACGTATCAAAAACAGATCTTCCTGCTTTAGGAAGTAGTTCGGCGGAAAAGTCCATGTCATGCACGTTTGACCACACAGTGGAGGGTATGTTGAAATCACCAACAATAAAAGCATCATGTATCCGATGTCTTAAGAATAGTTCCTCAAAAACGGTGCAATGACCCTGGTAACTCGAAACTAGAAGCCGGTGGAATATAGCCTGCACCGACAATAACAGGAATAGAAGCCACGGAGAGAATAATGAACAGATGCTCAACATTGTTTTTAGAAATTGACAATTGAAAAGAATTAATATTTTTGTTTACAGCAATAAGTACTCCGCCACCACTTTTTTTACAGCTAGTAATACAGTCTCTGTTTTTTCTATAAACCTTATAATGATTAAGACCGAGTTCTTCAGTATTGATTGCAATTGTCAAATTAGTTTCACTCAATATAATTATATCATATACACTGGTAGTAAGATTTTTGCGCAGTAAGTTTAGTTTAGTTTTAATTCCATTGCAATTTTTTTAATAACATAATAGCTGTAACTGGGTGAAAGTTAGTTTTTTATGTGCACCATGCGAGGATGCCCTTGTAAATATTTGATTGTCAAATCAGTTTCACCTTTTTTAATTCTATCTTCTAGTTCAGCTCTTAATTTATTTAAAAGTTTTCTTTCCATTAAGGTAGAATCAGGTTTATATTCATATTATTAAAATTAGGTTTATCAAAAAGTTTTGATCTATTTCTAAAACCGTGTGAAGCATACTTCTTTTGCTCCAAAATAGCTTTGAGTGATCTAATCTTATTGATAATAGGTTTACCCAAGCAAAACATTGTTATGATAGATGATATTGGAACGTCAATTAAATTGACTAAACTTTCGATATGATTTTGGTCGAACTTTTTCCTATCTCCACTTATGTCCGACATACACTCCGGCACATTAAAAAATATAAAATTGCTCTTTCTTTCTTGTCTTTCTTCCATTTCAGTAATTATTTTATCTTGAAAGAACAAATCCATATTTTCAGCACCAGAACAAGAAGATAAATTTACAGCTTTAACACTTTTATGTTCAATTACTTCTTGTTTCAATTCCATGAGGAGTTTTTTAAGGCTTGGCAGATATTGCAGTCATTGCAGAGAAACTTTAAGGTGCGATTTTTAAGGGGTATGCATTTTGCTTCAGTGACTGTCAGACCAGCACAAGTGACATGAACATACCTTGCACAGCCGTCACAGCTATAAATTCTGTTTAAACATTGTTTTTTAAATTTAGATTACTTGAAATAGCACTCATTGTGGATATAAGACGTATGTATCTGCAAATAGATATGGCAGTAGAAAATAGGCGTTTTCAAAGAATATTATGGCGAGATTCTGAAGACGACGATATTTCGATTTACGACTGTTACGTTTGGGGTTAAATCGATATCCTTTAGCATCTTAAGTGGCTCTTTACCACATGTATATGGATGACCTCATTAGTAGTGTTCAGTGATACTCCACTGATTGAGGGAGTGTTATTGTCATGGAGTACAGACACGTTTCTGTTAACTCTGTAAATAATTAATAATTTCTTAATTTTACGTGTAATAAAATATATCTTTTGTGGAACATGTCTGTAATGTCTTTATACATTAGTGGAAGTTATTTTTTTCCCTAAAAATCTATTTAGTGAAAGTGTTTTAAGAGTTTTTTGTTTTAATACAAATTGTGTTATGCAGATATTAAGTGGCAAGTTTCACCTGGACAAAGCTACTCAAAGCATAAAATTATAGTTGAGAAATATTTCATCAAAATTTTATCGTATATCAACAGTTCATATAGCCCGGTTGGTTGGATGACCAGTATAGTAATCTATCAAACTTCAGCATACCAAGTTCGATCTCCGCATCCGGATATTTTTATAAGTTGATAGTTTTATTATCTTTGTTAGTCTTTTTGTAATATAACTTATGTGAATATTACGTAGTCAGGCGGCTGAACTTAATGATTTTCTCCATGTTTTTAAAAGTGCAGTAACATGTGCACTTTTGTGGTGTAGTGAAACCACAAATGTGTTATGGTGTTATGAAATCTCAAGTAGAAGTGCACATGATAGAATTTAAGAATGAAATGAATCAATTAAAGGAAATCAATATGAATCTTCTTAAAGAAGTTGAAATATTAAAGGGGCATGTAATTCATAATGATCAGATTACACAAAACCCTCCCAATCACAATCGCTATGTCTCCAGTCCGAACCGAATACAAGCAAAGAATATTCACAAGCTCTAAAACAGGCTGCAAAGAAAAATAGAGTTGCCAAAACTAAAACACCCGATGCAACATCACCGAAAATATAAGCGAAACAGAAAATAAAAAATCCGAAAATCTAGAAACAGAGGATGATTTTACGGAATTAATAAGTAAAAGAAGAAAAATTGTGGTTGGAAAATCTACAACGGAGGATACATTTAAAGCAGCTGAACAAAATCTATGGATACTTGTTGGAGGGGTTGCACCACAAAATAAAAAAGAAGATATCGAAAATTACTTGAAAGGACGCATACCTAATCACGAATATGAAGTTTCGCCATTAGAAACCAGAGGTAGTAATTCATGCTTCAAAATCTGAACCAGTAGCGAGCTAGAAAACCAGCTCTACAACGAAAACTTTTGGCCAAATAGAGTTATTGTTAAGCGGTATTTTTTTCGACGAAAACAGTCGGGAAACTTTAACCAGTAAAGAGACCCGTCTGAATATCTATAACAATGTAGAAGTTTTGTGTGAAAATAGTCATGGCCTCACAAATAAGCCTACCGATAGCAGTAAACAGATACATTTCAAAGTATTATTCCTGAATGCTCAGGGGATTTATATCAAAATCAGAAAATGTTTGTATGGTGTTGTCAAACAATTAAAACTCGAAAGGAATAAAATAATTTTAGTAGGCGATTTAAATATCACTTATCTCTCCAAGTCTTTAGAATTTAAAATTTTAAAGGACCATTTTGATTCTTATAATCTGCATATGGTAATTGACAACGAACCTACTCGATTAAAATCAGGACTAGATTACATTGAAACAAACATTCAAAACCAGAACTTGAGACAAAAATTATCAAAAAAAAAATATCGGACCATTTTGCTGTGCAACTAAACATACTTAATAACCGCATGTTAGAAATTATGAGCATACATACAAAAAATAATGTTAATAAAGTTATAAATATTTGTTCCAACAATATCCAATATTTAAAATATTTATTATGTACCAATGACTGGCCAGATATGTTTAGTAGTAACAGTATAAATAATTATTGCAAAATATTCATGACACTTTTAAATGGTGTTACGATGTCAGCTGTCCTTTCCAGAATATAAATAAACAAAACTACAAGCCTAATAATCTCTGGATAACAACCGAGGTCTTCGAATTGTCAAAAGGAATAAATTAATGATACCATTTAAGTATCTGTTCGAATTCGGAATTCATGAATTCATTTTATACCGATAGAAAAAAAGACAAAAAAACTCTTAAAAAAGCTAAAATTGATTACGTCTCCAAATCAATTTCTATTGCAAACAATAAAACTTAAGTAACTAGGAATATTGTTTACAATGAATTGGGTTATTGTGCTAAGAATGTGATAACAGACATTGAAGTTAATAATGTATTAATAAGCGAATCTAATGCGATTGCACAGACCTTCAGCACATATTTCGCGAATATAATCAAATCTAGAACGGGTCAATTTTTCTCAAATGTAGTCACTGCTCATTATTCTTACACTGTGAGTTTCAAAACCTTCCCAACAATATTCTTAACCCCTGTATGTATTGAAGAAATAGATTTTATAATACATAAAAAGCTATCAAATACGAAATCATTGGAGGAAGACAACGTAAAATCTACCTTGATCAAAGAATGTTCCTCTTATATTCTTGATCCACTGAAATTTTTAATAAATTTATCATTCGAAGAGGGATTCCAAACGACCTAAATAGCTCGATCATACCCATCCATAAAAAAGGATCTAGAAGAAACCTCGAAAATTATCGACTTATATCATTAATGTCTGTTTTTTGTAAAATCTTTGAACATTTAATGTTAAGTAGACTTACTGATCACATAAATAGGCACAGTATTTTGATTCCAAATCAGCATGGTTTCAGAGAAGATAGATCTACCAGTTCTGCTACCGTAGAACTTTTAGATTTTATATACCTGTCATTGGATGATAAGAAATACACAGCTGCCATCGCATGTTTAAGATCATTAACAAACTCTTGATTACAGTGAACACCACGGTATGATTTGTAAAATGATTTTCTAGGATCACGGGTACAATGTGCGTAGTACCCCACACTGTAGGGTACATGTTTTTGAATCTTTTGTGTTTTATACCCATGATATATTTCCATGTCCTCATAATGTATCCAACGGATTCCTTATACCTATAATTCTTGAACTCAATGAACCGGTCTTCATCAGTTTCTGGCATTCGTACCCGCACTGCTTCTTTTTCACCACAATTGACTGAATGCCGCTGGAGTTTGGTGTCTGTTGCAAAATAGCTAAGACATCGATCACATAAATATATTTTACGTCCCTTTCTAGTCACACCCGATGCACTCAACCTTGCCATATCTTATCCAGCAAAAGTGGTGACTATTCCCATTCTCCACAACCAAAAGGCGAATTTTTCTCCCCACCGTATTCGAAATAACGTATACCGGGTGAACTTCCAAGTTTTTATAGTTAATATTATATCATCCTTCGGCCAATGGCATGGTGAAACGATTTCATAGAAAGCTGAAGCCGCTGTCATGTGCCACTCAGGTACTGGACTCGAATTTTTACTACGGTACTTCTTGTCATCCGTTCTGCGGTAAAAGAAGACCTCAACGCTACTCCTGCGGAAATGCTGTTTTGACAACCAATATGATTACCAGGATAATTTTTAGCACCACGAATTTACAGCGAAAATACTACAACATCCCAATTCGTGAAATAATTAAAAGAGCATATGAGCACATTAAGTCCGACCAATAGTTCACGACACAACAATGCAAACACTTTCGTGTACAAAGAGCTGGCAATATCCGATAAAGTATTCGTACGGTGTGGCAGTTCCAAAGAGATACTTCAATCATCATACGGCGGACCCGGTAATTAACAGAACCAATAAGGTATTTTTTATAAACATAAATAGTACAGAACAGTCAGTATAGACCGTCGTAAGGCAGCGCACATTTTAACAGATCACGATAGTGCATCTCCACAAGCGACGAGTGATACCACCAAAACTCCTAGTCCAGCTTACAATCGATCAACAAAATCTGGCTGACGAGTTTCATTTCCGGATCGAAACAGCGACTTTGAAAAATAAATAGCGCAAAGTTCTGGCTGTGGTGTTAACACACACATACATTACTATCTTAATAACAAATGTAATCCACACAATTTTAAAAAGAAACAGACAATATCGTTTAATAGTAAAATATATGCAATAGAACATACATGACAATTCTAGAATTTGCTAGACGATACAAAAACAATGGATTGTAACTATATAAACAGCAGTGAGCTATACCGTCAATACAGATAACAGCAGGGGAGATTACAATATAGACTCTTCAAGTCAACTTCAGTCAAATCATTTATCAGAATAACATTAAGATAAAAGTATTGTGAACTATATGTCGTATTTGTATGTGGTAAGAAATAAACTTAGCAATAAAAATACATATAATTATTTCAGTATGATTTTTTTTTAAATTTTTCATCACACAAATTCGATTACGTTAAGCCCGCTACAATTTATTTATATTATAAAATAAATCACATGTTTCTTTTCCTTGTCAATATGAAGGTTTTTAGTAAAGAAATCGAAAAATTATAATAATTTTATTTTTAGTATATTGTTACGTAACTGCCTTGGTTAAGGGTCCAGGGAAGAGGCTGTCACCATAAATCCTTATTATTTTTACAAGGATAAGGACTTGTAAAATCCTCGAGGATTTGTTGATTCAAATTTGATCATTTAGCGATGTCTTTAAATACAAAACTTTTAAGCCAAAATATTAAATATTGTGACGTAAAAAGTAAATATTAAATATTAATTTGGCTGACGCTAAATAATCAAAAATTATACTTGTTTACAATTAATTTTAGGTTGTATTTACATTAATTAAATATTACTTGATAATAATAAAATATGATTGATTTATACAGTTTCTAGGATGTCTATCGTCCTGACCTGATCCAGGCTACTACAATATAGGATTGAGTGACATTATACGCAATTTTTCACCATAGTTACGGAGTAATATTAATATTATAGGAAATGAATAAATACTGATGGTAAACAAGTACTACACAGAGAATCACACAAAAGATGCTCAAATTCAAACGTAATATTTCAATTTTACTATAATAACACGAAAATTTAAAAAAAAAATGTACTTCAATGTTGTACCGTCTCGCCTAAACTCTCCAAAATACTTTAAATGCAATAATATATAATTGTAGCGATCAAACCAATTGTATGTATCAAAGAAAAATTTTAATTTGAATAAAGTTTAACGTACCTTATTTATCTTTTTTGTTATCAATTTTAATTTAATATAAAATGTGACATTAACCCAAATTCGATTGTATTTTCAAAAAATGGTAAATAAGTTTACTGAAAAATCTCTGTTAATTCACAATTGAGAGCAATCTCTATGAATTTGAGAGAACAACATATAGGCTAGACATCACAGTTATGTGCTCATGATAACCAAATCGCATATTTATAGCAAAATCAAAGATCTTCTTTTAATCCATCGCTTCATCGAATATATATTCCAACTAAGTAAAATTTCATTTTCCATCAATAAAATGCATTACTTAAACTAAACCTAAATCAATATCTTTCATAGAAGTAATGATTTAGTTTATTTAACTTCTATGATTTTGTGTCAATGAATTCATAATTTAAAAATTCAATTCCATTTTATTGAAAATAAAAATATTAAGGTGAACTTATTCCAATCATCAGAAGAAGGTTTAAAGTATTTTTATTTTATATCAATATGAAACGGTCAACTTCGGGATGAGATTTTCATTATTATAATGTTTATCAGTGTAGTAGTTTTGATCTCCATGTGCATTTGATGTTTATGAAATCACTATATATGCGCCAACAAATTGACCATAAGCAAAATAAAACGTAAATAAAATAAAGAAGCCCCATGAAGACAGAATGCTTGTAATCCCACATTGTTTGTTCATTTTGGAATTGAAATCACTCGGTATTAATAAAAGTGCTCTGAAAGTGTACAGACCTATTATTGTTAAAAAATTATTTAATTTTGCTATAAATAAATAAAATAAAATAATATTATCTAACAATCAAATTCTCAAATAGTTTCAAAAACAGTGAACAGTTATAAAAAATAGTTTCACAGTGTTGTGTATATATATACCATGTACTCACTGGTAATGGTGAGTACACAAACAACATTATATATATCCAATAATTTCTACAAAACATTTATCAAAACAATTTAATATAATATTTAAAAACCAATAACAATAAATCACCATGATAAATGCAAATTGCAGTAAAACCACTCTAATCAATCACCAACCACAGGAAAACCCCTCAACCTCTTCAACCCCATCTTTCGCAGAAACCTTAAAAACAAACAAAAGTCTATCAACACCCACTGATGAACAAGCCATTACAATACAAACAACAGAAGGATTAAAGTTTAAAGACTACATCCAATCTCTAACTAACTACATTCCTGCAGAAAAAATTTTATATACGTCTCGAATCTCCAAAGGCTGTATCTGCGTATTTCTAAAATCAATAGAAGATGCAAAAAATCTCACAAATAACTATAAAACTATTAAAGTAAACAATGTAGATGTACCAATCAAAAAGTACATCACACCATCACACAGAATAATTCTCTGGGTTTTTCCAACAGTACCAAACGAATTAGTGCTAAAAGAAATGGAAAAAACTTGGAGCTAAACCCTCATCAGATATCTTCTTCATGTCAGCAGGTCTCGACCAAAACCTTAAACATATCCGCAGTTTCCGAAGATATGTGTTTGTAGATGCGGATCACCCGGCTATACCAGAAACCCTAGACTTAGCTTATGATTGCAAGACGTATCGAATGCGCATATCCATAAATGAAGTAAAATGCAATCTTTGTCAAAGATTCGGACATACAGAGGATACTTGCAGAACCTCAACCCATACTCCTCAAGCCACATCCGATAAAACTAACACAAACACTCCTATCAACACATCGACATCAACAGAAATACAAACACAACACACTGAAACAAATATTCTCCCACAAAACCCTCCAGAAAACCAAACACAATTTACTACCATTCAACAATTAACACCACACACTGAAACAAATATCCTCTCAAAAACTCTTCCAGGAAATCAGCAACAAACCATAATCACACAAAACATAACACAAACCATTCCACAAGATCCTTTAACATCAGAAAAAGAAATAAAAAAACGTGTTCACTCTAACGAGTCCGAATCGGGGACAGAGTTTTCACTCAACTCTACCAAAAAACTAAAACAGCGAACCGAGGAGGATAGTACCCCACACAAAGACTCACAAAGCACATCTCACCAAGAATCCCCCGAAACAAAAATAAAAAAATTCCCACATAAAACAACAAAAAACATCATATTAGAAAATATTGAACTATTCCGCAAAACCCTAGATGATGATCCTGATAATTTCATATTCAACTTCAACACGTTTAAAGATTTTATCACTGAAACACATGGCCAACCCAACATTGAACACATAATTAAAAAATACAACGCTGACTTCGAAGTAATAATGACACAACTCGATAACCTACACAAAATATCCAATATACACTCCAAAAAGTCCATTAAATCGGCAATTACCAGATTAAAAAACAAACTACTAGTACTCATCACAAGCGACCAATCGAAATCAGAAAATCCAGAAGTCTCCACGGAAGAAGACTCGAACAAATAACGACTACCTCACTCTATTAAATTAGCATAAAAACATCCATAGAACTTTTAATTTGCAATAGTTTCTACAATTATACAGCTGTCAGCTACGAAAGCGAAGAACGACATTTCAATGGAACATAGAATGCTACAATGGAACATAAACGGATTTCATAACAAAAAAAATGAACTAGAATTACTAATAAACCAATACCAGCCATACGTAATATGTCTACAAGAAACTCACCTCCTTCCAAAACACAATGCTCCATTAAAAAATTACAAACAATATAGATTCGACAATCAAGATGGGCAGATTGCATCCGGAGGTGTCGCAACATATATACACAAAAACATATTTTCAAAAGAAATCCAAATACAAACCGAACTACAAACAATTACAACCACAATTCACCTTACAAAAACACAAACATTTACAATCTGCAACATTTACATACCACCAAATACCAAAACCATTCTTCCTTCTGGGAGACACACTTAACAACAATTGGTAGTACACAAACATGCCATAGGGGTAAAATTATGGAACAACTATTACTAAATAACGATGACATTTCCATAATTAACAATGGAAACAAAACACACCTAACAACAAGAGGTACCTTCTCCGCCATAGACGTCACGATTTGTTCAACAAATCTCACAACGAAGGTAGAATGGAACACACATTCTGACCTCTGTTCCAGCGACCACTACCCAATACACTTAAAATTCCGAAATACACAGATACAAGAATATACACGAACAAAACAGATATTTGAAAAAGCGGACTGGGAAAACTTTACACTCAACACAAAAATACCAACACAGCACACCCAAGTCCCGCAGGACAATGAAGACAAAACTTCAAAAAACATAGAGGAATTATACACCACCATACATACGGCAATACAAAAATATATACCCACAAAAAAATTACGCAAACGAAAAAACAAGTACCATGGTGGACAACCGACATAGGAAATCTATTGAAAAAGCGAAAAGCTTGCCTAAAAAAATTCAAAAAATCAAAAAGTACACATGATTTTGAGCAATTCAAAATAGCACGCTCAAATGCTCGTCGAGAAATTCATGAACAAAAAACTAAAACGTGGAACGACTTTATTCAAGCGATAAACAAAGACACTCCAGACAAAACTATATGGCAAAACATTAGAAGATTTAACACTGGACAAAAATACACAGAAAAAATCAATGCACTACAAATCAACAATAACATATCCGTGGATCACAAAGAAATAGCAAACCAACTAGCAAACTACTTCTCCCATGTCTCGAGCAATGCGCAATACAGTCAAAACTTCATCGCATACAAATCTACAAAAGAAAAACAAACTCTAAAATTCAACACAAATGAACAACTCGACTACAACAGTCCCTTCACTATAGATGAATTCAACGTAGCTCTCCAGCAAATAAAAAACAAGGCAGTCGGCCCTGATAACATAAATATACTGACCATCAGGCATTTGCACCCCACAGCAATTGACAATATCCTAAAAATTTTCAACGACATTGGGAAAGTGGGGAAAATTCCGGAATGCTGGAAAAAGTCAACCACAATCCCTATATACAAAGAAAACCAAAACAAACTGTCACCCAGTAGTTATAGACCAATATCACTAATCAATCACATCCAAAAGATAATGGAAAGAATGATTTATGAAAGACTTACCTGGATTCTAGAGGAAAAAAAACTACTCAATGCAAAACAATATGGATTCAGAAAAAACAAGTCCACACTCGACTGCCTCACTATACTGGATTCAGACATTAAAAATGCTTTTGCAAATCGTTCCAACTTATATGCCGTTCTTTTTGATTTCGAAAAAGCTTTCAAAAACCATAAACAAAATACAAAAGTGGAGCGACACCAACGAGCTTAAAATATCAACCGAAAAAACCAAATACATGTGTTTCCACAGAAAACAAAAACAGAACCTTCAGCTACACATAAATAATCAACCAATACAAAACACAACACACCACAAATATTTAGGACTACATATGGGCGAAAAACTATGCTGGAAAACCCATATTGATATTTTAAAAGGCGACATACTTAAAAAACTAAACATCCTCAAAATACTTGCCAGCAGAAACATGGGAGCAGACCGCCAAACTCTTTTTAAATATTATAGCACAGTGATCAGACCAAAAATAGAATATGGATGCCAAATTTATAATGCGGCCAAAAAAACTATTCTAAAACCAATTGACACGCTCAACAACACCTGCTTCAGAATTATTTCTGGAGCATACAAAACTACCCCCATTAAATCAATATACAATGAAGCAGGAGAACATACACCCTCGGTAAGAAGAGAATTCCTAGCACTAAAATACTTCATAGATGCAACAGAAAAACAGAAACATGACATAACAAAAAAAATAATAACCAACCCCCACATATATATATACAAAAAAAGAAAATCATTACCGAAACCCATCTCACTACAAATTGACCATACAATACAATCCTTCAACCTCCCCAATAAAGAAATCCTATCCAACATCTACAAAACACAAAACTCAAAACTTACACCTCCCTGGATCAATAAAGAAATAAACACAAACAACACACTAAGCGAAAAACCAAAAAACTCAACTCCGACACAGGTTTATCAACAAATATTTCATCAAACAATAGAAAGATACCAACAATACAAAAAAATTTATACGGATGGATCAAAAAAAACACTGACAACGGCCTGTGCGTTTACAACAATAGATTCTGCACATAAATACAAACTACCACCACATACTTCGAACTTCTCCGCAGAAGCAATTGCCATTTACAAAGCGCTAAATCACATCGAGAAGGATGAAGATCATAAAAAATTTATCATTATCACAGACTCTATGAGCGTAATAAAAGCTATCACAAACACTTACAATAAAATATCAATAAAACAAAAAATACAATTTAAAACACATCAACTACTGAATAAAAAATTCCTAATAACCTTTCTCTGGGTCCCAGGTCATTCGGGGATCTGTGGAAATGAACATGCCGATAAAACAGCGGACGAAGCGCATGAAACAGGAGTAATGACAGGTAAATCTACAAAAGGCGATGTTCTCAATCTCATAAAACAGAAACTGGAAGGAAAACGCAACAATGACTGGAAAAACATCACCAACAACAAGCTAAGGAAAATAAAAAGTGACGCAAACCTATGGAAAACCTCTACCCAACTCGCCCGACAAGACCAAGTGATACTAACGCGACTGAGACTTGGACACACAAAACTCACACATCAACACCTGATCAAAAAAGAGCCAATTCCAATATGCCCAATCTGCAAAGAACCTGTCACCACAGAACACATCTTATTAACCTGTAGAAACTACAATAACCAACGAACTAAAAACAACATAATAGGCCACATCAAAGACATCCTATCCGATAATACCGAAAACATTAAGAAAGTGCTGAACTTCATTCAAGACACAGGGCTCACAAATCAAATATAACCAATATGTATTAATGCAATTACTCTATTTTATTAAGTTTACTGTATAAATAACATCTGTTGAAAATACAGTATAATAAATATATTTAAAAAAAATCACTCGGTACTCATGTGGTTTATTTATTTTATTTACATTTTCTTTTGCTAATGTGAGTTTTTTGGCGTATATATAATGATTTCATAAATTTATAATGTACATAGAGACCAACACCACAGAAGAAAAATTAATGGAAGCACAATCTCATCCCTAAGTAAAACAATAACTTTTAATTGGGGTAAGGGGCTTGAGCCTATAATTTTTTTTCGACTGGAGTATTATTTTTTACAAAATGGGCATAAAAAAGAAAGTGAATTTTTACTGCATTTAAATTGGACGTGAATAATTTGAATTTATGTCTATAAGGTCGTGGCTCGTGGCCGCTTACTGCAGCTTATTGTATGCATGTTATTTTATTCCATGGCTTTTTCCTCTTGAGTCTAAGTTTTCAGGGTAGAAATTCGAAGATATTCACAAAAAACAGTTATTCGAAATCCACAAAAAATAATTCTTATCAAGCTGGTTGGTTTTAGTTTTCACGAAATAGTAAAAGGTTTGATATGCTGTTTTTTACCTGTAAGCGGTGTCAGAATGAATACACCTCATCGTACTGCCAAACATCTCGGGTCTCATTTCAGTAGTTAATATTATATCGGAAGAAGCATGAACATTCTTTTAAAATAATCATCTTTGGACATCTTGCTAATTGTTTATAAAGCAATCGAGTATGTGTGGGTTACAAGATTATCTTTAATTGTAAATTACTCGTATCGTTTCCTTTTTAATATTGTAATATTCAATTACAATTTGGGAATTTAATCATTTCAACATACCATTACGTTGATTTTCATATATTAATGATTATTATTTATATATTTCGATCATATACCCTATGGGATTGAAATCTGATTGTATTCACTCTTTTATTTAATACTCAATTATTGCATTGTGTTTTTTAAGTTTTTAAAACTACGTATGATGTCGGATATTATCTTTATAATATGTTTGATATCACTATAGTATTTTTAGGCACTGCTCAACCTGCGTCGGCTTCTCGTATTGGTAACGTCTTCTCACGTACAATTTTCCATTATTATTTATTATAGAGTAAATACAGTTTACATGTAATATAGTTAGGTGTTAAAAAATATTTTTTACAACAATTAATTTTCTATGTCCACTTAATTTTAAATTATAGTGACACGTGTTTCGGGTTTTATCCCATTTTAATATGTGTGCAATGTATCATAGAAACAGTTCTTATATAAAAAATTTTTTGCTGATTATTTAAAAAATTGTCTTACAAGTAGTTATAAGAATAATTCAGGTAATAAAACAACTGAAACAACTGGAATCATATAACTTTCATCGCATCTCAGCCAAAAAAAAAAAACAAATAAAAAAATGGTCAATATGTGAGTTCTATGAATTTTAACAAAAAAACAAACAAAAAAACAAAAAAAAAAAACAAAAAACAGTAAGAATTTATCTAGTAAAAAACAATTCAACAATTTAGAGGTGTAATTTATTTATTTTCTGTGGGAATAAATTTATTTAATAACTTGTAATAATGTATTTCCAAATCTTCAAGAACATCTAACCTATAGCGTTTTCACTCAATCTGCAATACCTCCAGTTAAGGATTGGGTTTATATGCTGTATAATAAAAAAATAGATAGTATATATTTTTTTTTAAATAGTCATATGCGCGTACCCCATATGGTTAAACTCATGCGGCTAAAAATTAAAATAATCCCTATAAATGATGAGAACATATAAGAACGTTTGTCAAAATTGTAAGCATTGTAATGCACAGAACGTACCGCAAGTTAGGGAAGAAAATAATTTTAAAAAATCGTCCAGTTATTGATATAGTGTGGTATTTGAATCCCACATTAAACACTGTCCCAGATCCCCTACAACTGACGCAAAATGTGCTGGGACCATAATGAATGTATTTAAACCATAATCCGTTGATCGGACAACTTAGCGTGTACAAATCTATCAAGTGTGGAAAGTTCAAAGTGTTTTTGAAAATAAACGACTTATTAGTAATCTAACTCAAATAAGAGATTGCACTTTTAAAATGATTAATTTTATTAAAAGTATATATTTTGCATCTATATTTTATCAAAATTTTAACATAATAAAAATAATTTCAATTTGACTTTTTTTTTTAACTATAAAATATTTCTATATAATTATCATAAATAAATCAGGCATACATCGGTAGTCATGTCATCACAGATTTGACTATGGTTCAAATATACATAAATCATGCCTGAATTTAATTATATAATCCTAAAATGCGCCACAAGGCGTCAGAAGGAGAAAATATATCAGTGGCTTATGAATCAGTAATATAATTAATAAAAACTATAATAATTTTTTTAAATTTTAAATAATATAACATTTTGCAAAAGACAAAATTATACTCAATTCATTTAAATAATACAAAGTGATTTAGTGTAAATCTTTTTTCTAAAAATTTTAGTGACAAACAAAAATACACTACTTTGGCTAATTTCACGATCATGTCAAAATAACGCATTCAAACGCCATGATTTTGTTTGTTAAAACTAAATATTTAGACGAAACGATTTTCCACAAATGAATAAATATAGGTGTATAGAATTAAATAACAATGATTCAGAAAATCTAATTCATATATAAAAAAATAAAATTTAAGTAAGTAAATAACATTTGATGGATTTTGCCTTTATATATTAAAAAAAAGTAACTAGACAAAATTTACTTCCACCAAGGTTAATAATGAAATAATATTCACGATACTCAAAAATATCAATTAACGCTGAATATAGGGTCTACAAAAAAATTGACATACTTTTAAAGATATCAAATCAAATTCTAAAATCGATAGAAAGAAAAAATGGTTAAATAATCAATTAAACAAAATCATACGAAATTCGATAAATTACTACTGGATGAAAATCACAGGTAATTATTTAAATGTCAGTTTTGATCCTTAATTCTATATTTAAACATATAATGCTTACCATACTATAGAAAGAAAATTTCGAAAAGAATATGTTAAAAATAATTAGTTATACCTGGAGTTGACGAGCGTATCTTTTTTTGTTTGAAAAGTGAATACCTGCGACAATGTAAATTGAATTTCTATTTCAGATTTCGATAATAAAAACGTGGTATGCTGCCAAAATAGAAAAACAAACTTGAAACAACAGGAGAGAATATGCAACCATCTTGAATTAAATTTGTAATCTTCTGATATCCCACATTGGTAATAATTTGTAAAGATGCCGTTCTTTTATTTTAACAGAAACAAAAAAAATCGTGATCGTTGTCGAGTATAGTATCACATGAGTCTCTTCAGACCCTGATCCTACTGATTAGACTGCGTAGCTCAAAACTGGACATCTTTAAGGTTCATTCCATCGGAGAGAGAGACCAATATATCCTCTCTGTCAAGTTAGTAATAATATAAGGCGCTCGATTCAAATTTCAAAACTCAAATAAAATACATCTCGCAGTCCTTCCAGTAGATGGGTGGCGAAGGCTGAAAAAGATTTCTTTTTCCTGTATGATCCTTGGTGTTCTGATTTTCTTATTTTAGGTGACCTCCCTGGCTGACGTATGTAAGTGGAACAACATTGAGAATGAGAACAACTTAGTTTGTACTGTCCACTCTGTTTGGATCGTAACCATTATTAGTTGCAATAGCTTTTATAATATTTATTTCTTTTTTAAAATGATCTTCTGATAAAAGGAAGCTATGAGCTTTATTAATCGAAGAATGATAAGCAGCAAACTTATGGTTTCTAGGGCGGAGTGATCCTGCATGAACAGTGGTATCCGTAAAAATAGGTTTACGGAAAATATTATATTCCAATTTGTTATTCTTCTTTTCAATATTTAGGCCCAGGAAATTTGGTTGGTTATCTGTTTGAACTTGCAATGTGAATTGCATGTTTTTGTTGAATGAGCTCGTGCTTTCCACAAACATTTCCAATTGCCTTTGAGTTCCACCATAACAAACGATGGCATCGTCCACATATTGATACTAGAATTTGATGTGCTTAATGACTATTTGTGAATTTAGAGTATTATCTTCTAGATTTGTCATGTATAAATTTGCCAAGAATGGGCTAAGTGGAGAGCCTATCGTCAATCCTCTTGTTTCCCTGTATATCTTTCTGTTGAATGAGAAATAGTTTTGTTTTAAGACAATTCTCAAGATGTAAATCGAATCGGTAATAATTACAGGACTAATATTTTGTAATTTCTCTTCAACAATCGATACACATTCGCAAATAAGAATGTTACCGAACATATTTGTGACATCTAATAAGGCATGTTTGAAGTCATTTTGAAAGTTGACAGTATTTAGTATTTTTATCAAATCCTGGGAATCCTTTAAACTATATTCATTTGTTGGTTAAATCAAGTTTTTTATAAATCAGAATTTTGAAATTTTTACAATGGACAGTTGAGTCTCTAGTGAATTTTTGCGATTCAGTATTGGTGATGTTAGGTTCATTTCAACCATTGTGTATTTTTGATGATCAGTGACGAGAGCTTTTGAATTTTTTAAACAATCTTGAATTTCTTCTTGATACTCGTAGGATCCTTGGTCAATCGTTGAATTCTTTCTTTTTGAAAAAAATCACGTACCTTATTCATATAAACCTGCTTTTTCAAAATAACAATGGAATTACTTTTGTCTGCTCTTGTGATAGTTAATTAGTTACCTTTTAACTTTTTCCTTCAACTTTTTAATTTATTTCGTTTATGGTTTTTTTTCATCCACATTGTTTTTATATAGGTGTTAGAAATCACTGTTAGGTTTATTTGGCTGACTTCAGAATCTACAATTTAATTTTGTCAATTTGATTTCGAAAGGTACCTTAGGTGTTTATTTCGGTCCTTTATCCAAAAAATCCATTTCTTTTTTTATTAAAAACCATATTTGTGAGGTTAATGGTCCGTTTTCCAAAATTAGAATTACTTACAGGATTAATTTTATGTGTTGTTTTGTGAAGCGAACAAAGCTTTTCCAGTTTTTTCTTTTGAGGCAAATATTTCTTGTTGTATTTGGTAAAGAAATATGTCCAATTCTAAAGGCTGCAATTTAAAAATCACTATGTAAAAAGTTCACTTTGAACAGTTTTTAAATAAATTAATATATTGTTTCTTTTTATAAACTACGATGTTGAATCTTCCTATATCCATATAATCTTAGCCGCATTTATTGCCTTTGTTAATGCTTTACTTGTTGTTGAGCCTCTCAATTGTATAGATTTTGGTATGCATTTTCTTCGTAGATATTCTTGAGTAAACCAGTTATTTTGCGAACATTTGCGTGCTTTAAGGTTAAGTATATAATACATTATTTTTTGTTCAGACAGGTTTGTTAGGCTGCCATATTTTATTGATTGATTTTAGTGATCTTTAATTTGTGGAAATTAATTTTAATATAGGTAGGAGTCGAAAAATATTTTTTACAACAATTAATCTGCTAAGTCCGCTTTATTGTAAATTATGTTGACACGTGTATACCATTTTCGAAATGTGTACTTTGTACCACAGAATAGTCTTATATACAAAAGTATTGGTCCTTATTTAAAAAAAAAAATATGTCCTAGAATTATACAAATAAGTTATTGTAAGAAATGCTTGTTCTTATAGTATCATTTTATCTAAAACTTTCAATTTGTTTCGCTGCTTACATATGTAAAAAATTATATTTGTCAGTCAGTATTGTTACCAAGTGCTGTCAATAAAGGCAATGTAAATGTTAATATTTATAATTAGAATAATTAGTCACATTATTATATTTTAATTGATTTAATCTGTTGATTAAAATCGAAATGATGCGCCAATTGTATACTTGTACAATAAAATACGCTCTTATCACATGGTCGGTACTCGTACGCACTATCACTAAGCACTGATAACAAAATAATTGTTTTTTTGTTTTATGGAATGATTTTAGATTATGACGAAATTGCAGATTATTCAAAAAAAGAATAATTTTATAATAGTGCATGGGAACTATTTTATATTTCAATTTAGTCTTTATGAAAATTGTGACAGATTAACAAAACGAAAAATATCTAATTTTTTTCTACGCGAAGCCTGCTATTACATTTGCAAATACTCTGTTATCTCACACCTAAATTTCTTTGTAGTTCTGTTTCTTTTAAGCACTTTAAATTGGAATTTGGAATTTGTTTATAATTAATAATTGATGACACTAGCTTTAGTATCTTTAGGTAGCGTCATGGTGGTAAATATTTCATGTATTTCAAAAAAATAAAAGTACAGAAGTCTCTATGAAATAAAAAGCATCTAAAAATAAGAAAGCTCTTATAAAGGAAAAATTTTACTTTATTTTGATATCAAAATAAGATGATATTGACTATGATTGTAATTTTCTAAAAAATAAAACACTGTTTAAGCGGAGCAAACAGTCAATAACATACAACAAAATGACAAACGAACAAAAGTAATAATATAAAAATTGTGTTTATTTATAATAATAATACCTTGTTGTTGAAATGAAGTTTTTTTTTCTAATCATTACTACGAAACACATCAATAGTTGCTATTGAAATTTTTAGTATTGTTTTCATATTAATATTTGCCTATGACAATTATTGATCTCATCAATGGTGTGTTGATCTCTTTACACATGTATTTCTACTTGTCTGACTGGCCACAACGAAACAATTAAAAACTATTCTACAGTAACTCATTTAGGAGGAGAATTTGGAAAACCGATGCCAGTAACACATCCCCAATAACTCTGATTTGCTGGTTTCAGACTTTCCCTTGGAAAAACTTGTTTAACCTAGGAAGGTTAAACTTATGGAACATAATTTAGATCATTATTAATATATGCCTTCGCATCAAAGCATGGAAAAATATTATAAAAAAACGATACTTTTTTAAATGACACACGCTTTGAAGTCTTCATGAAAAAAATATATCTTCTCAAAGCATATCGTATGATATTGATATCAAATTAAGATTAATGAATTTACTATTTGAAGCAACTAACAAAGTTTGTACTTTGTAAATTATAAAGCGTTTGTATGAAATTGATAACAAGAAATCCACAATTTGCATATACTTGCCAATTCGCAACGATTTAAGTAAGTAGGAAAGCGGATACAATCTCAAAATAATAATGTAATAGAGTTTGATAATTAACGATATAAGGCTGTCGAGCCCAAGACCTTCAAAATAAATATTCACACAGTTACTATTATGATATTAATGTGCTAGAACTAAGCAGAGTGATTTTCGAATTTAAAAAAAGAAAAGTTGTGCAAGAATGTGCTAGAGTTGTGCTACAATGTGCCGTCGAGAAAATTGGAAAATTCAGAAAAATAGAGAAATGGCGGCCAAAAATTAAATTTTTCGTCAGCAGGGTGTTTTGGTTTTTTTGAAAAAAAATATTTGATAAAATTGTGCTAGAGTTGTGCCGTAATGTACCGTCGAGAAAGTTTGAAAATTCGGAAAAATACAGGAATGGCAGCCAAAAATAGTTTTTTTATCAGCAGGGTGACTTTGTTTTTTCGAAAAAAAATATATTGGATAAAATTGTGCTAGGGTTGTGATAGAATGTGTCGTCGAAAAAATTTGAAAATTCGGAAAAATTCAGGAATGGGAGCCAAAAATAATTTTTTTTTTTTTTTGGCCGAACCTAGCAGGGTGATTTTCGAATTTCAAAAAATCAAAAGTTGTGCTAAAATGTGCTAGAGCTGTGCTACAATGTGCCGTCGAGAAAATTGAAAAATTCGGAATAATACAGGAATGGCAGCCAAAATAAAATTTTTTTGGCGGAACTTAGCAGGGTGATTTTCGAATTTCAAAAAATCAAAATTGTGCTAAAATGTGCTAGAGTTGTGCTACAATGTGCCGTCGAGAAAATTTAAAACTTCGGAAAAATACAGCAATGGGAGCCAAAAATACAATTTTTTTGGCAGAACTTAGCAGGGTGATTTTCGAATTTCAAAAAATCAAAAGTTGTGCTAAAATGTGCTAGAGCTGTGCTACAATGTGCCGTCGAGAAAATTGAAAAATTCGGAATAATACAGGAATGGCAGCCAAAATAAAATTTTTTTGGCGGAACTTAGCAGGGTGATTTTCGAATTTCAAAAAATCAAAATTGTGCTAAAATGTGCTAAAATGTGCTAGAGTTGTGCTACAATGTGCCGTCGAGAAAATTTAAAACTTCGGAAAAATACAGCAATGGGAGCCAAAAATACAATTTTTTTGGCAGAACTTAGCAGGGTGATTTTCGAATTTTTAAAAATCGATAGTTGTGCCACAATGTGTTAAAGATGTGCTACAATGTGCCGTTAAGAAAATTGGAAAATTCGGAAAAATATAAAAATGGCAGCCAAAATCAAATTTTGCGTTAGCAAGTTGATTTCGTTTTTTCGAAAAAAATAAAAGCTAGGTAATATTGTGCTATGGTTGTGCTACAATCTACCGTTTAAAAAATTGTATTACTTTGTAAATTGCTTTTTACTTTGCTTAAATGCAAGGAATTGTCATTTTTCGCGGAATTGTACGTTTGTTTGTTTTTATATTGGTACACAAATATTATACATATTTTGAACTGATTCATGCATGAACAAAATTTTTCCTTGTTAAATTTTTGTTATAAATTTGGTTATTTTAAATGTAGAAATGGTTTAAGTGATAGAATTTCGAAAAAATCATATTTTACAAAATCATTTATTACTATGATTAATTTTACAGATCATTATTATAAAAATCTTTCTCCACCAGAATAGTTAAATTATATGATAAATCTAAATTAATTAAAATATAAATCTAATGATAAATTAAATGATAAATCTGATGATATTGTGATTTTTAATATTGAATTTTTAAGTATGAAATATCTTACTCTTCTCTTTCATAGATTGTAGACTATAAGCCCATGCTAAAAATTTTCGGGTGAAATGATCCACCAGGGATCCTGTCGGAAAAGATACAGCCCGGTACATGTATACCTGTGTAAATTATATGTATGTCACATCCATTGGTATCACATCCCTGTACCAGAAAGTTTTGTCGTACAGTTGATTGTTTACCTTAAACTATAATCTTCAATTCGATTTGTTAACATTGTATTATTTGATATTTGACAGGTGATTAAAAAATTGGTGTGTGGCGTATCTTTTCTTTGAATAATTTAACTGTTCCAATTAAACTAAATTATTTAATCCAACTTGATTAATTTGTTATGTGATGTTCGATAATAAACAACAATAGCAAAGGCTCAAGAACAGAATCTCAGCTTCAAATTTTAGACTCCAAATAGATCTATTTTCGTTGTATACAAAGTTTATATGAATTAAGTAACCACAACCGAATTTTTGAAAATTGTTGTTAATTTTCAGGTTTTAGAAGCTAGATGTTTTGTATTGTCACAATATGTCGGCTTCTCAAGATCCGAGGGTATTAATAAATGAATGTCCAAAAAAAACTTCTAATTCACAGAATGATTCCGGTTTTAAAGGGCAGCGATTACGTAAAATTTCGTTGCCCTAATACGCTGGTGAAATTAAGGAGTGGCCGAAAATAATACACTTAATGATGTCAATTTAAAAAATTATTTAGTGGGGCAAATAACTGGAAAGGCTGCCAGTGCTTGTGATAGGTTACCTGCAATTGGTTCTAATTATCAAATTGTTTGGAAATTATTAGTAGATAAATATCAAAACGCGCAAGTTTTAGCAGTTACCTAACCTTCACCAAATTTTATATTTTAAACATCTGTAAACAGCTCTGAGAACAATATAAACTTTATTTTGTTAAAATGTCGTACAGCCTACCAAGCATTGCAAAAATAAGAGAAACTTAATTTGTTTAA
The DNA here is from genome assembly GCF_905475395.1 of Chrysoperla carnea. Taxonomy (NCBI): domain Eukaryota; kingdom Metazoa; phylum Arthropoda; class Insecta; order Neuroptera; family Chrysopidae; genus Chrysoperla; species Chrysoperla carnea. The sequence goes on along the minus strand of NC_058342.1, from coordinate 3,611,159 downwards.
TTTTATGTACGACCATTAAAAATTGGATCCCAAAACCAGACTGATGTTTGAAAACATGCATAGCAACTCACAATTTTTAAGTTATAATGATCGGTTTAGTTTTATACGGGATTCGATGATATTGACGAACTATTTAGAATGGGTAAAAAGAGCATTAATAATAGACCAGTATTTTTGTCAACATCAACACTAAATAAACAAAAGGAGATAAATGAAAATAAATGGCGGCTAAAAGAAATTCGGCAAATACATGCACAATTACGCAGATTCATGCTTCAAAAAATCCAAGAAGGAGCGAAGGCTACCATAGGGAAAGATACTCTCTATGTTAATGGTAATTTCTACACATTAGATAATCTAATAGAAGAAGAAAAAGTTGAAAAGAAACAATCGGGGGATGAAGACAGTCCACTGAAAATCAAAGAATTAATGAGTGTAAACACTTTGCATCACCAGTAGGAAGATTTCCTATATCGAGCATAAGAAAAGATGCCAATAACGAGGATGGTAAAATATACCTCACGCGTTGCAAAGGATTGGAGTGTGTAAGGTTATATGCATGAAATATAGAAGGTTTAAAGAATAAATTAAATGATAGTGATTTTTTAAATTATCTACGGAATTTGGAAATTGTGATATTAGTGGAAACATGGCTTTCTTATAATGGCAATAGACAAATAATTTCTTTTTTAGGGTATCATAAATATTAAATAAGAATGGAATAAGTGTATTAATAAAAACAAATTTATCTAATCGCGTTGCAATATTAGAAAATAAAATGGATGATATACTTTGGATGAAGCTGTCTTGAAACAACGATTCGTGCGTAATTGGGGCATGTTATAACCCACTAATAAATAGGTATCGTAAGTAACATAGGTATCATAAGTAACATATACAAAGGAAAGGAAATTCCTTCGAGCCCAATTAATAATATTACAATCACAAAATGGATTATATAAAACATACGCAAAAGTAATAGCTAATAGATGACAACGATGGCTGGAAATCCACGGAGTTATATCTATGTATCGAGCGGGATTTCGAAACGGTTACAGTTGCATTGACGATATTCTTGTAACGGAACATTGATGGAAAACACATTACGTTTCAAAAAGAAAAAACTTTATGTAGGCTTCATAGACCTACAAAGAGCGTTTGATACAATCGATCGAGATACTCTGTCGTTCTAATAAGTTTATATATGCCCTAAAAGGCATTTACAAAAATTACTTTTTCTGTGTAAAAGCTTTGAAAACTTTCCGACTAAATCTGATTAAAAACAAGGTTGTCCTCCCTCAGCAATACTCTTTAATGCATTCATCAATGACGTTACGAATTACATGGCCAAAGTTGATAATCATGCTCCTAATATTGGTAATAATGAAATACCTCCACTAACTTTCGCGGATGGCATGAAAATTTACTACCTATCACATGTTTAATTAAAACGAGCTTTTTATGTAGAGAAAAAATACACAATAGAATGGAATTTAAAAATGAACATCCAAAAGACGAAAGTCATGATATTTAGAAAAGGATTCAAAATAAATGCAAGAAAATTAAACTAGTACATAAACGAGCAAAGACTAGAAGTTGTAGATAGTTTTGTCTATCCTTTTTTAGTGGAATGGAAAGATGGAGAAGCATTTAGAATGTAAAAACGATCAAGCAAAAATGCCGTACATAGTATTAGGAAAGTTCAGTAGTTCCAGAGAGTAGTCAGTAGCCCCCATAGTTCCAGAGAATCATACAGACTCAATTATAAGATCTTACTGCAAAGAAATCTTTCAGTTGACAACAGGTAGAATAGAAATTTTAGACCTTAAATTCTTTGTAAAACTATGGCATTATAGTCGAAAAAAGTTGCAAACCATTTGCCTTTTTTCAACATGAAAAACTGGATAATATCTCATGGGCCAAAATAGTTCATAGTCGTATAGAAGAACTTAACATCATGTTTCTACTAGAAGGCGATTTGGATACTCCGGAAATAAAGACAATTATTCATAATGCTGGCAAAAATCGATTAATCCAACTAAATATGTGTAAAATTATGGAGTTAAAAACGCTTACTATTTATAGAAATTTTACATCACTATGATATTGGGGCGAATTATTTGAATCATCTAAGTAAAGACAGAAGAAGATCTCTATCTATCAAGTTTAAGATTGGGTACATGGATTAGAGAGATTCCAAACCAGCAACTATCAGCGGTAAGTAAGTGTATTTTATGCGATGAACCGGAAGATGCTGAACATTTCTTCATCGATTGCGACGGTACGTCATCTATGAAAATGAAATACAAAAATACCTACTTGTGTCTCGAAGTATGCAATGTACGAACTTTTTAACACTAAAGATCTTAACAATAATGATGAGCTAAGCCGTTTCATTGAAGAGTTTCTTCTAGCTAGAAAAAATAAATTATAAGTTACCACGATTCCTTCTCTATACATTCAATAATTTTATTAGAGTAAAACAGATAAAACAACATGCAATGTAAAAATTATTATACCATGATTTAATGTCAAATAAAATATACTATTATTATTCGATACCAGTAGTTAATCTAAGGAACTCTTGAAAAATCTTTATCGGAGAGATTCGAGTTTCTGAAACGGAAGAATTTGTATATTGGTAGTTTTGATTCACATCGAGTGCGTCAATGTAAAAATTCTTCGACTTGTCAAGTATGTCAATACAAACAACCATACACTGTTGTTTTTAGAAAACCACAGTCAGTTGTAGCTGCACGCAAGAATGTTGATTTGGATTTGAACAATAAAATCGTTGACAAATGTATTAGTTATTTTAAACCTACTACTACCAATAGTACGGAAGCCTGTTCTACTTCAGGTTAGTCCATGGTAGATTCCTATAATTTTTGGCCTTTAACCGTGTTGTTATGTACTATCTTGGTAAATATTTTTGATATTTAAGATAATTCTCAAAGAATTAGGTTTATATTATATTCTGGGAGAAAGCAAATATTTTGACTTTCGATTTTGCCAAAAGATTTAATTTGGATATCGAACAATGCAACTTTTCCGTTAAGGGTGCTCCAAATAATTTCGTAATTTTAAAATCATACAGGGTTATTGTTTCTCGATTTGCTTCTCGTAATAGTTAACATTTTGGTATTTTATTAGTAGAAAAAATTACGGATAAATTGCCCGATTATCAGATATGTACCCTTCGTACATTGAGATCGCATCAGATTGTCTTCAATAACAACGCTTCAAGTTTCTCAATTATTGTTCTTTATGTTTCTTTAAGTAGGTTCCACATCGTTAGGTGCAGGGACAGATCCGTTGATTGTAAAATTTAAATAATAAAAATAACAATAATAATACTAAGAATAATAATAATAATAATAATAATAAGGGCAGGCAATCCCTAACCTCACGTCCGAGCCTAACACTAGGACACGTGCCATACCCGGTAACCATCAATTCCGCTCAAAGTGATGGGCTAACGAGGTGGGTCCGTGCTGACTCAGCGGAGCTAAATGAGTCAAATCCAAAAATGTCAAATTTGAGAAGCAGATTTTTCGGTCCCCAGGCGGGTAGTAGTCGACCCAGTCCTACAGAACCCCGCCCCCTGCAGGTGACACTTCTACCTTACCTATAGGGGGTAGCTCTCACGGATATGAGGGAGAGCAATCAAATTTGGCTTTGGATCCCAGGCTAGTCCCGGAGACTAGACGTGCCGCTGACGACGAAGAGGCACTTCTCAAGAAAGTCGAGCGAGCACACAAAACAGTCGTCTTCAGCGCTTTCAATGGACGAAGGCACTTAAGACTGACCTGCTCACTTGCTACGAAGCAAGTGAACCATCGAGACGTGGCTTTATGGGCAGGATGCACACCCTCTGGTGCGAAAAGCATCCCGAAGTTTCCCATATGAAATCGCAACATCTGCGCGATCAAGTATCCCGTCTCAAAAAAACCGGATTTGACAAACCCCGAACAGGACAAGAGAAACGATGCAGGACTACGCAAGCGGAAGTGAATCGAAGTGATGAGATAGAGCCGGCTGCTATTGGTGTAGTTCATTCTACACGTGAGACATTAGTCGCTGAGACGCAGGATGGAATATCTCAGGATGAGCCAGTATTAGAGAGTGAGAGATCTGATACTGAGACACAGGATCGGGTATGTCAAATTACCCCACCTTCACCTGTGTTAGAGGCTTCACCACCTACGCCTCCGATACCCGGAGATATCCCAGCACTACCTGTGTTAACGGCGGAAACATCCACGACACTCACTTCGACCACCGAAGCGAACGTAGAGGAAACTCCGATCCTTCCTGCTGAGCCACCAAACACTCGTTTGGAAGAGCTTAAAGAACGGTTTCCAAATATCCTGTTCAAAACCGATAATGACCTTTCCAAACGCAAACGTCCCAAGTACCGCAAAACGTTTGCCAAAGCACAAGACCTTGCTTTAATCAACCAGATCGTCGACGATCATCTAAATCACACAACTAGCCTACTCGAAATCGATAGCTCAGTCTATGCTGCAATGTGTGCTCTTTCTCCTGCCCCCAAGTCTACTGAGACAGCCGAGGAGAAAACACGCAAGCGTATAGAGCAACTTGACTCCAAGTTGACCCCTCTACAACAGACGGTATCACGTATCGAGTGTGTGTTAGAGTACCAGAAAGCTGGTAAACCCTTCACCCCAAAGGTGCGAGCCTTCGCGCGTGAACTCCGGCATCAACACCACACACTAAACAAGGGTATCCTGCTCACTATCAAGCAGCGAAACATTGAAAAGATACGTGCACTAGCTCTCGCTCGGAAAAAGCTAGTTAAACGCGAGAAGTGTATTCGAGAGAACAAGATCTTTGTATCGAATCCTTCCCGTTTATTTGCAAAACCCCCTTCTCTCGTCGAGAATCCACCTTCGATAGAGCAAATCGATGGCTACTGGCGTGATTTATATGAAAAGTCGACTAGTGTAGATAAAAATATAAGACCAATCAAACTGTTCGAAAGGTTCTGCAACGCGCGCCTAGCAGAACAAGCGGTCCTAACCTAATCTGTTACCGCTGATGAAGTATCCCTTGCTTTCAAAGGCAAGAAGAATCATTCGGCGCCTGGCCTGGATGCCGTGTCCAACTTCTGGTGGAAACATTTAACTTCCACACACGCACATCTTGCTAGGAACTTTACTTCATACATCCTTGGGTACGAGACCTTTCCAACGTGGTTCGCGGAAGGACGAACAGTTTTGATTCCAAAGAAAGGAGACCTTTCAGTTCCGAGCAATTATCGCCCGATTACATGTCTCAATACCGTGTACAAAGCGTTCACCTCCATTCTTAATGAACGCATACTCACAACCATTGAACCGGTTTGGCAGATGATATACGAGCAACGCGGCTCCAAACGAGGTATATCAGGTTGCAAAGATAATCTTCTTGTTGACAGATGTATCTGTCAAGACGCTTGTCAGTATCAACGCGACCTGAGTGTGGCCTGGCTGGATTATAGGAAAGCATTTGACACTACCTCTCACCAACTCATATTGGTGCTGCTCAAATGCTTGAAAATTCACCCCGATATCATCAGATGCATCGAAGAGCTGTTACCTTTGTGGAAGACCAAGTTTACCATTAGATGTAGTAAACGTACTGTCTCAACATATATGGTAACGTATAAGCGTGGTGTCTATCAAGGCACCAGCCTTAGCCCGCTTTTATTCTGCATCTCCCTTATGCCCCTTTCCTTGCGCTTGCGAGAAGAAACTGGTTACCGTTGTGGTCCCCCGACAGATAGGAAGCATCAGGTAACTCATCTATTCTATATGGATGACCTGAAACTTTATGCTTCTTCTGAGAGAAGTTTATCTCAAGCTCTAAAAGCTGTCCATCAGTACACGAAGGCTATTGGCATGGAATTCGATAAATGTGCCGTCATTCATTGTAAGAGGGGTCGTGTCCCTGATTACGATGCAGACGTGCAGCTCACAGATGGAAGCATCGTGAAACATCTCGATGAAGAAGAGCTCTACACATATTTGGGTGTCGGTGAAAACCACATTCCAAGTGTGTCTACTGTCAAGGAAGCTCTTCGCGGCAGGTATAGGCACCGTCTTCGACAAATCTGGCAATCAGAATTGTCTGGGATCCATAAGATCCGTGCTACTAATATGCTTGCAATACCCATCCTTCACTATTCTTTTGGTTCCATCAAATGGACAATAGAGGAGCTTAAGGAACTTGATAGAGGCACTCGCAAGCTCATGAACGTCAATCGTAGTTTGCACCCACGTGCTTCTGTACCGCGTAATTACCTCCCACGCCAGCAAGGAGGTAGAGGTCTCCTATCCGTTGAATGTCTACATGATAGGGTAGTTTTAGGAATAGCTTGTCAGGTCATAAATAGTTCAGACCCTCTTATGGAACTCGTGCGCGATCAATAGTTACAGGGTAAAGGAGCATTCTTGTTCTCTGCAGCACATCATGCAGCGTCTAAATTGGGCCTTGCTTTTGATCCGTCTAATCGTGATCTTGATGATAACGTGATCCTTCTCTCCAAATCTCGACTTCGTTCAGCTGTGAAACGAGCTGATATACGCTCCCTCTTCGAAGATCATCGGAATCGTGACCATCAGGGAATGTTCTACCGTCATCTAGACACCTGTAGTCTTTCCGTTGATCTTACGTTCTCTTTTCTGCGATCAGCTGGACTCAAGTCCGAAACAGAAGGCTTTCTCATCGCTGCCCAAGATGGTGTGATAGCGACGCTAACTCACCAAAAGTATGTATGTAAGGAAGCAGTCTCCAGCACTATGTGCAGAGCGTGCAAATCTCAGCCGGAGACGCTGATGCACCTCATCTCGGCATGTCCTTCTTATGCCTCGAACACCTACATACATCGCCATAACGCTGCCCTCCGCGTGCTGTACTACTTCTTGAGACACAAGTATGAAGTGGACCCTACGCCAGTCCTACCATATGCTCCAGGCGAGATCGAGTCCGTCGTCATGAACGAAAAATGCATTATCTTCTGGAATTTCTCGTTCCCAACTACCAGGCAGCTCTCTGCTACTAAGCCTGATCTACTCCTCCAGGATATCTTATCTAAGACTATGTACGTCATCGAGTTCTCTGCGCCTGCAGAAACGAACATAGTCATGAAGGAGGAGCAAAAACGGACTAAATATCTTGATCTCTTACAAGAACTACGACAACTACACCCTGGCTACTCAGTCAAAATGGTTGTCCTCATTATCGGTTGCCTAGGCGGAATTCGTCCCACTCTCGAGACGAATCTACACGATCAAGTATCCCGTCTCAAAAAAACCGGAATTGAGAAACCCCAAACAGGCATTGAGAAAGGAAACAGGACTACGCAAGCGGAAGTGAATCGAGGAGATGAGAGAGAGCCGCCAATCGACAATTGAAATAGCCCAATCGGCGGTAAATAGCCCAGCCTGTGCCACACTGTGAAGAAGTAGAATATTGATTTATGTATCAATATAAATTTAATTTTTTTATTTAATGCCCATACAAAAAAAATAATATTTTTTTAATATTAATATTTTGTTTCTAATAAATAAATATTCCTGTATATAATTTGAAACCGATACAAAATGAATAAATATAATGCTGTGTTATTTATATGAAATTAATAAATAACAATACACTTATTGAATTCACAGTATAAGATAATTTGAATGTTTAAAAAAAAAAAATCGGCGTCAGATGTTTGTGTGGGGTGTAAAGATTGTCAGTTTATTTTCCAAAGAAACTATTCAACACTCTAATGCATTGGGCCCGCAAAATATTAGGACGCTGGCTGACGGTCTTACTCCCGTCAAAAATACAGCTGACGATTTTATTTATCATTTTAAAAGTATAAAATTTAGGTATATAAATATCCTAGGGTATAAAATAAATTTATTTGTCATATTTTTCATGAGGTACATGCAAGTGACTGACATAGACCCCCCCCCTCGTCAATACTGCTAGCGATTTTTTTAAAATGTGATTAAAACAATATTTTAATACATTATTGCTCTGTTTAAAAATAATCAGAACATATCTTTCAATTGACTTTTTCATGCTTATTCCTTTTGTCCAAACCGCTTACGGAGGAGCTGACGATCGGAGCCGTTACGTGTTAAGGGAAAATTATTATTGTTATTATTTTCAGCCGAAAAAAATGAGTCGCTCAACTATAGCGCTACCTTCCTTTTTACAATGCCCTTTCCATTTCACATTCGCTATGGTGGTGGATCTTTATTTTAACTAAAACTTTATGCCTCTTGAAAGAGGTCAGATAGCTCCAAAAAGTAAAATTTCCATTCTTACTTTAAAGTTCGTTATAATCTTGACTGTTAATATCATTCAAAATTGGCACACATTCTTCCCTACAGTCTTACCGAAATTTTGAAAAACTCTACCTTGTTCGGTGGATAGAAAGTTCTGTATGTTCTTTGTTCCTCCCACGAATAAAATGATTAATATAAAACTTTGCTATCGAAATTTTACTTGCATTACCATGAGTAAATGTATTCCTGTATAAAAACTGTAGCACACGAAGCTAAATCGATCAGTTCGTTTTGTAAAACTAAGTATGAACGAACGCAGCAAACTATGAATTTTCATGAATCATATCACTAAAATTCGTCATTTCTATAATAATATAAGCCTCAGGCAATTTCAAAATTCACACAAACACATCTAATGTTTACCGGGTGTAATGAAATCATTTTGTATAGGCATATTTAGTTAACATTTAGAATGTTACAAAATTCTAGTTTAATTTTTTAACACAGTGAGTGTTTTTTTATGCAACAAAATTTTTGCATGTTAATCAAATTATTATCCATTGCAGATTTCTCTGATATAAGTCAAACTTCTATTTCAAATAATGTGGCCAGCAGGAATGACAAGCTGATTTATCTTGGTTTAGATCAATCCACACGTAAGACGCAGGGTGAGATATCTCAGGATGAGCCAATGTTGGTAAGTGGGTTACCTGCTATCATTGCATTGGAAAGGGAATGTCAAATTACTCCACTATTACAGGTGTTACAGCTTACATCAACAAAGTCATCGATACCCAACGATACCTCAACAACACTGCTATCTACGAAAACAGTACCAAAACTCAACTCAATCACTGCAGTGCACGCAGAGGGAACTCGTGCCTGCTCAGCTATCAAAAACTCCTTTTTAAGTGCAAGCTTCCAATATACAACAAGACGTTTGACCTACAATTTATCAATCAGATCGTCTATGAACAATTTATAAACACTGGTCTACTCGAGATCGATAGCTCAGCCTATGTTGCAATGCGCGTTCTTTCTGCAAAACCTAAGGCTTCGACGAGAGCTAAGGAGAAAACACGTAAGAGCATGGAGAAACGCAATTGCAAGCGAACATTTCTCTGACAGATGGTATCAAGTATCCAGTGTGTGTTAAAATACCAGAACGCTGGTAAACTCTGTTAGTGTGGCTCTCACTGCAAACCCTATATTCGGTCTTCCCCTTTGGCAGGCATGAATGTGTTAATTATTTCAATTTTTAAACAATAGTAAACTTTTTAACTGTGTTTAATATTTTAGATTTTTGTTTTGTTGTTATATTCCGCATGCTATGCTTTGTAAGAAGTCTAGTAAATGTTTTCTTCTCCTCATTGTTTGAGCATATGTTTTTTGAAACGTATATTTATTGAATGCAATTAATCATTTTATGAATTCAACCCTAGTCTTGTTGTTTGAAAGAAATGTTAGGTTGGTAACGCGTTTGATTGAAATGAGCTTTGTCCAATATTCAGACTTCTAACAGTGTCTTCCGACTTCTTCAATTTCTGACTAGTTCGCACGACGAACGGTTTTCGTTGAAAGAAAACGTATTTATTGTTAAAATAATAAATATATATTTCAGTTGACGTAAATATTTCTCTGAAGAAACACCTCCGTTTTAATTTCGTTCTCCGTATTTATGTGTGTTTACGATCAATTAATTAGATTCGTAGATTTTCATCCAATCGAGCGTAATAATATGAGGTTGACCTCCGTTTTTCAGATATATATTTATAACAGAGGCCACCTACATCATTTTTATTAAAATCGTTATTTATTTTAATTTAAACTACATTTAATATACAATTAAATTTTATGATGTGGGTGGAGTCGAGAGTGTGATCAATTTCACCGCCAAATTCATTATAATTGCTCATGCTGCCGCTGCCTGGATTCGTGCCCGCAGTCAGTACCTCCCAGGCAGTAGCCAAACGTTTTAAGCATAATTTAACTCGCACGACCACTGTGCTGGTTTCTGGACATCAATGTCGAAATTAATTTGCAGTCATTGGTCTTTTAAAATGACTCCTATTTTAATACTAAGCCTTACACGTGTTTGGAACTAGATGACTATAATTTTCTCAGCTCACAAAATTTGACTAATTTTCTTATTTACTCTCAACGATAAAACTATTGGATGAACTGAGCCTGTTGACCCCGAAACGTAAGTAAAATTTTAGGAAAATTATAACAAATTTTCTTCTTAAGATTCATTGATTCATTGATATTTTTTCGTGAACGCCTCAATAATATTTATAAGATTTAAGAAACATTGAAACACATGTGATAGAATGAACATTGAACAACCTAAAAGTTATCATATGGGTTAGCTGGTAAGAGGGCCCCCTCTGAATAGGGGAAGGGGACCGTGGTTCATGTCCCAACATAATGTTAATTTTTTCATTCATATGTTTATAAATGACTTGTTCCTGTACACCGTAAACTAAGCCTGCATCACTGGATCATTGTATGAAAGCTTGTTGGTTCATGTTTTCAGCATTAAAATATACAAAATAATCAATTAATGAAGAATATGAACAATTCAAAAAAATTAACTCTGTAAGTTTTTTTTGTTTTCTTGTTCATACAAAGAAGAATGTCACAGGTCAAATAATTTGATAGATACCCAGTATATACGTAAACCTGAAGACGGTGTAACATGCATGAGCAATAGAAACTGTATACCATTTAGAACATGACAAAAAGAGTAGACAAATTGTAATATGATCCCAACTAACAGTAGTAGCAAGGCTGCATAAAATGGTTGAGTTAAGATAGACAAACTCAAATGTAACAACGTCAAAGCAGTGTGAAAAAGAAAAACTTTTCTTCGAACTAGATAATATCGATGTCACTTCGTTGTTGTTGTCAAGAGGACATATAAAAGAAAGAAAAGAAAAGAATAAAACAGTAAATAATAAAACTACATGTCAGTTTTTAAAAAAATTCACAAAAAAAAGTTAGTTAAAACTGTCAATGGCATGAGATTACCTCACCGTACAAGTGAACAATTCTGTAGTGACACTAATGGTCCATTATTTTCAAATGACTAATATATACTATTTTAATTTGGGTAATTTATTTTATAATGAGAAGAAATATTTCCGTTTTTATTTTATATTTTATGTCTGATATTTTATCCTCTCCCTTTAAATTCTACTATTTGTGAAAAAACAATAGGTAGATAGATACATTAAGGCACAGGAGACCCGTTTTCGTGTTTTCTGATTTCTAACTAATTGAAAAAGTTAAAGATCGTTACTGCAAAATACAGCATCAAGGGGTATAGCATCAAGAGGGGGTGAAGCGAAGAGGTAAATAATTTCATGCTGACTGACTAAAAATGTTTTTCTTTAAAATTTAAGCTACGTTATTCGTTTAGTAGCCGATAGTTTTTTTTTATACAAGTGGCATTGATAAGGTATGCTTTTATTACAGGCCTGCGCATTATATATATTAGGACTACACTGATTGTACACTGGATTTAAATCACAAACAGATGTGGGGTGAACTTTGTGGGTCGCGGGGAAATTAGCTTGCTGTATCAATTAATTAACGTTACATACAAACTTGTTTCAATGGACAATTTATGTAAGTATGAATCAAGAGATTTAAGCAAACTGGAGAATAATAAAACTATCTCAAAGCTAATTTTTTTGGCTGATACAAAATTCTTAATAGGTACTTAGAACCAAATCATAGAAGATGTTTGATTTTTCATACAAGTCCACATAGAATACTGTACACCAAAAAACTTTTCAAATAAAAAAGTTCTGTTTTAAGAAATTTGGGAAGTTAAACACTTTAAGGAATTAATATACCTAAGTATTGGCACACAAACATACAAACATAACATACGAAAACGTATAAATAGTATAAATTCAAAAGAAATTAGTTTTAAATCAGGATCAAGAAAATCTCGTATGCTTGCAGATATAATAAATTTTATAATTTAAGTAAGTGAAAATTGAACATCGCATATGTTTGTAAATTACTTTTTCTTTCTTTGAGAAATATCACTTTATATAAAAAAAAAATTGTTTGTATTTCGTTTCTATATACAAAACGATGTATATATGGTGTTCGAATATTCGAGATCGTTTTGGAAATATATAAACGTAGGATTCTTTAAATTCTCAACTTAAGTTAAGACATTAAATAAAAATAATAATCCAAGTATATACCGTAGTTGGAATAGCGTCTCTAATGTGAAAATCTTCAATTCATGTTTGTCATTTGGTTTTCATTCTCCATGTATTCGTTTTTCTTCTTGCTCATCTACACACACAAATTGCATTGGGAAAAAAAAATTTATGTCATAGACAGAGTACTGTATAACTAGAGTTTGTAAAAATTTTTAAAAAAATATATAATAATAATATTTATTATTATTTATTATGTATATGATTCAGAAATTGATACAATAATGTAAAAAAATATATGATTATTATTTTAGGACTCTGACTCTGTGATAATTTATGAATGACTTTTCGATTATTCATAAATTATCAAACCTGGTCCCTTGTCATATTGTCACTGAAACCTAACCCTTTCCAGTAAAAAAAATACTTGGTTGCATATTTTCCCGAAAATTAATTAAATTTTAAAAAAAGTTGTAGATATCAATTGGATGTTATTATTGGTTTTATATGTGCATAATACAAATATGAATATTCAAATTCAATTTTTTAAGTTCATTCAAATACAAAATTTTCAGGTCTTAATTCTATGATTTCAAGTTCCTTTGTCCTATGTGGTTTTGCTTGCTTCGTCCTTTATATTTTTGACTGATCTATCGATGTTTATTTAAGAAAGTACTTAAAACCCAATTTAGAGACGTTAAAGTACACTTTCGGGAAACTAAAAAAGTTGAATTTGATATATATTGTACAATCACTCTTCTTTGGTAGTATACATGTGAATCTTTTCTGGTTTTTGAGACAGCACACGTTTTGTACATGATGAGCTTAGAATTAAAGTAAGTAATGTAACGTTGAAGCTTTTATGAAAAAACATTAAAATTAATTATATATTATTAAATATAAATATGTATAGCTCTGTATAATTATATAGAAATAAATGTAAGCTTTGAGCTAATTTAATATCGTGCTCAACCGGTACATCACATCCATCAGTTTCTGAGTAAATTATTTTCTTAAATGAGTTTACAGAAATTGAATGAAAATAATTTACTCAGAAACTGATGGATCTGATGTACTGGCTGAGCACGATATTAAATAAGCTAAAAGCTTACATTTATTTTTATATAATTATACAGAGCTATACATATTTATATTTATTAATATATAATTAATTTTAATGTTTTTTTCATCTAGGTTTAAGGCTTCAACGTGACATTTCTTACTTTAATTTTAAGCTCATCATGTACAAAACGCGTGCTGTCTCAAAAACCAGAAAAAACTTATATAAATTGAAATAAACTGTTCAAGATAGAATATTGGAAGCATAAATATTTGATTGGTGATTCTCTATATTTTGTGTCAGTATAATACATTGACAGTTGAAACGGATGTTTTTTATTGAATTAATAGTAAATTTCTACATTTTAGACATATGAACTTTAGTAGAAAAAGGGTCTCATATTACTTTTGGATAAATGCCCTTTTACGTTTTGAGTAAATGGTCAACCGAAAGTGGCTATTCAAGATGGCGGCCAATATGGTGCCGAAACCAGAAATCGGCGCTGTAAAGTCCCCTTTGACTGAGGAATGCGTCCGAAGTGTGCAACTGTACGCTTTTGAGCATTAAAAACTCGAAAATATGCTTTAGAAAAATGTATAGGCTAAGGTTTTTCAAGAGGGTGACTAAGATTACAAAAATTCACTCTAAAACAACACTTGAACTTAACTTTTAATTCAAATACAAAATGTGAGAAAACATTTGGTGAAACAAAAACGAAAAGGTTACGCGAACTTACAGAAAAACTACTAGTGTGTCTCTCCAGAATTGAGAGAGGTACGTTTTTAGGGAGAACAAGTGTCACACACGGCCCAATCCCTTCAGCTACGGTTCTTCGTGTTACAAAGCTTTTACAGTGACAAATAATAACTTCCCTCAAGCCATCAACGGCCCAGCTAATGTCTTCAACGGTCGTCAGAGATGTGTTGGGAAGATGTGCATTCTTCCATACACACACCTGAAATTATAAGGAAATATATCATTTACAATTATATACCGTTTTGCATGTAAATATCCTGGGGAACTCACTTGGTAATAGTAAATTCTGATTTGCAACCGAAGCGCGTCTAATGTGAGAGGCAGTGATTCATCTGCTATAACAACGCCCGGATCAACCTGCATAGAAAATTAAATTATTGATAAAATTGTTTCATTAGATAGAGAAAATAAACTTTAGACCATTTTTGGCGTACGTAATACAATTTGACGACAAACGTCTCTAGGTTCTTCAGAACGTTCTCATTGATGGGTGAACATCCAAGTTCGCTCAGAAGTTGAAAGTTTTGGAGAATATCTATCTTTGTAATAGACGCAAGTTTGGATGTTGAATAAATGACACTCTAGTTGGAAAATCGAAAATTTTCAAAAAATGTTTTTTCTATCTAAAAATGTCAAATTTGATCATTTTTGGCTTATTTATACTTAGTCCAGTCATAAAGTACCTCTATGTATACATTTAGACTTACTTGGATCAATATTCAATCAAATGGAAGTAAAAATAGAACCTTTTTGGAGCCAAGCTTCATTGAAAACTTTAAAACTATACGCAAATACTGTGAACTTGAAAAAATCAAGATCAAAAATTGAATCAAGATTAAGCAAGAAATATCCATTGTCAAAGTCAGGTCCAGCTGAAAAACCTTCTCAAATTATGTCATCGGAAACAATTGGTGTTTTATGTGGCAGAAGATGAACGAGTAAATATCTACATGTATTAGTTGACAAGTTTACAAGATTTGCTTTCATTTCATGCTCAAAAAGCCGAAATGCGCAAGATCTCATAAAAATTATCAAAGCGGTTCTGAAAGGAAACACAATTGAGATAGAACCCCCAGATCAATACTTTGCACAAAACTCAAACGAATTTAAAAATTATCTTGAAGATCACTATCTGCAAACACTTTTTACAGCTGTGAACTCATCATTCTCAAACGGTTTAAATTAGAGATAAAATCAAACATTGGTAAACAGAATACCCTGTACGCGGATTAAAAAAGAAAAAAATATCAGCATGGTCCAACATAGCGCAAGGATATACATCGAAACAAATCACACAATTACTAAACTTTCACCAAAATATCCACTAAGTGGAGAGTCTACGGACTTAATTAATAAATTACTAAATTAAGAAAAAATCACGAAAATACAAATAAACATAAGGATAATTTTGAGTTATCTCAAACTGTATTATTATTTGATAACCCTCCAAGGTTTTAGATGTTCCAATTACTTCTAATAAAACACGCACTTAATTTTAAGGGATTAAATGCTTCAATTTCAGTTTAGACAAAACCGACATCGATCTGAACTGCACACTTTTACGAATAGAAATAAGACAAAATGAAAACGTGGGATGTGAAAAAACAAGTTGAACTAAGTTAAATATCACTTTTGAATACGAATGAAATATAATTGAGATTACACTTAATGTATTTGCAGAAGTATGTTTCTCCACATATTTAATTAATAAGAAAATGATCTTTGAATTGTGTTCAGAATCGATGTGTCTCGAACAAGAACATTTATTTAAGAATAAAATTATTTTTCGCAGGCGATTGGGTAATATTTTTAATAAAATTCTTAATTTAGAACTAGTTTGGGAGTTTTTTTTTATCCTTATTCAGGTATTCTACAGGAAGGCTTTACATATTCAAATTGCAATTTAAAAAAAACTATTGAAATTCTTGCCATTAAGAAATAGTAAAAAAATTTTATTTTTAACTACACACAACATAAACTGTAAACAAAAAATAAGATTGTATTTATTTTGAAAATTATTTATTTATTCTTCCATATCAATTGCATTCCCTTCAAAGTAATCCCCTCCCGATGCAATGCACTTATGCCAACGGATTTTCCAATCTTTCAAACACTGGTTGTAGCCACTTTCCGAAATTGCCTTCAGTTTTGTCTCCGCTGCGGCTTGAATCACCTCCATCGTATCCAAACGGTGTCCACAGAGCTGTCTCTTGAGCTTGCTGAACAGCCATAAGTCGCACGGCATAATATTAGGTAAATACGGTGGTTACGGAACGATATGGGTTGAATTTTTGACGAAATGTTCACGAATTATGAGTGCAGTATGCAATGGTGCATTATCGTGGTGTAAAAACCATGAATTGTCTTTCCACAATTCAGACCTTTTTAGGCGGATAGCCTTACGCAAATGACGCATGACTAGTATTATTCCTTGTTGAATTAATATTCCTTATTTACTGTTTGGTCGGGCGGAAGGAATTCATAATGCATAACAAACGCGCGCAGGTTAAATTAAAATGTCACCTTATTTTTTGGACACGGTATTACATTAAAAAATGATTTTATAAACTAAATTATTTAAATTTTTTAAACTACAAAATAATTTTTTAATGCATGTTGTCTCTATTTTACATTTAATGTTTTTGCTATTTTTTAATGATAAGAAGTTCTGTTTTTAGAATAACAATTAGTATATGTATAGTCTTTTTATAGGATACCTGATTTTGTAAAAATTAAATAACAAAATTTATCCAAATACCTGCGAAAAAATTTTTTTGTTTGAATAAATTGTCTTGTTCGGGACACGTCGATTCTTAACACAATTCTCAGTATTAATTTCAAAGTTCATTTTCTTATTAATTAAATATTGTTGGTGGAGAAACATCCTTCTCACATCAATACATTGAGTGGAATCTGAATTAGATTTCATTCTTTTTCTTTTCGTATTCTAAAGTGATATTTAAGTTATTTCGACTTGTTTTTTAACTCCTTCTTTTTCATTGTGTCTTATTTCTAGTCGTTAAAGAGTGTGCAGTTCAGATTGATGTGGGCTTTGCCAGTATGTGTTTTACTGGAAGTTATTGGAACATCTAAAACCTTGGCGGATTTATCAATTAATAATACAGTTTGATGTTTCTCAAAATTATCCTTTTTTCCTTGTTTTTCACTTCAAACCGCTGTGTAAATAATCGTCAGCATAAAACACAGTAGGTCATAAGAATTAGTGAACTTACCGTCTTTATTTTAAAAACTATATGTTAGAGAAAAGCTCCGAGAATTGGACTTAATATATACATTTTTACTTCTTGGTAATTATTATGCTATTTATTAAAAATTAATATTTATACATTTTTAGTCGCGTTATGAATTTTATTCCAGCTTTGCTATTTCACTCTATTCTCTTATCATTTTATTATTTTTTCCTAATTGTTACAAGTTTTTTTACCGTTCCTTTCTACTAATTGATATCATTAATCCAAAAGAAATAAGTATTACGATATTGTAATATTTAACATATCAAAATTGTAAATCTTAATTGCTCAGTACAGTATAATAAATTAATATAGAAATAAAAAAATCCTCTAAACTTGTAGATGCTCTAAGAACTTTGAATAAGAAGTCCACATCCTAATTTTTAAAGGTATTTAAAATCCATCAATTCTAGTTTGGAAAAATCGACATCAATCTGAATTGTACACACTTGTACGAATAAAAATAATGAACAATGAAAACACGCCAATTATACCGAAAGCCACTAGCATGTTAAAGAAAATTATTATTCAATGTAAATATAATTCAATTATCACTTTGGAATACGAAAAAAAAAAGAAATCCAATTGAGATTACATTTAATGAATGTAGAGATGGATATTTCTCCATTGGGTGTATTTAATTAATAAGAAAGTTTACTTTCGAAATTAATAGTGAGGATTGTGTTGATTTACACGAACAATGAATTAATAATTTGAGAATTGTGTTGAGAGGTATGTGTCTCAACACAGAACATAAACGGAACTTATTACTGAGAGAGGCCGGTGCCACGTTTTTTCGCAGTTTTAAATCTGCATTACATATTTTGAATTAAACGGAGTACCTCAAAACTTGAAAACTCTATTTGTCAAAAAAAACGAAATTAAGTGTGCGTTCAAGACTTTGGCGTTTGAAAGGCCTAAACACTAATATTTGCTATTTAAGCCTTCTTCCAAGCAATAATAGTATTGGTAAAAAAACTCCCAAATGGAATTGACTATTGTTAATTTTTTTAGTAATTACGAGATCCCCGATAGTAGATCCATTGCTAAGTTTATTTACATATGTTACTATAAAGATACCTGGTGTTCCTTTTTATAAAAAGGATATTTTCATTAAGGACATACATATTCATGTTTGTCACACTTATAATTGAATACCCTTTTCTTGGAAATGTCTGAAATCATCAACATAATAAAGGTACAAAACACTTTCAACACATTGAATGGGTAAGAAAACACGTGTACGGATGATAAGCACCATAATACCGAGCTGTTTTCACATAATGATTCCGTGATATCCTTTGGTAAAAATTTTAAGCTGAGGTAGTTTACCCAAAAATCGCTTCGAACCATGGGTACTGATTGGAGTTTCAAATAATTTAAATTAAATAATATGTTTTGAAGAAACTATTATCAAAATCTGACACACTTTTGGAGCAACATGTTTAAGATAAGATAGTATTTTAGAAAGAAACAACAAAATTATTAGCTTGTAGACGGTGTGATCAATGAGGCCCAGCAACAATTCTTGTTTAAAGGACATAAGATCTCTAATAATTCAAACTATTTCCAATAAATATTTATTAATATTGTTTTAATATTATCAGGTATTGAAAAATAATTTTATCAACCACTTATTTGTTCACTTTAGTTTAAACTATATCGACACGTATTTCGGGTTTTATCTTTTCGAAACGTGTGCTTTGTATCACAGAAACAGCTCTTATATACAAAACTTTGTTGTTATTATTTAAAAAAACAAAATACGTCATACAACTATAGTAGAAGAGTCATGTATGTTTCAGCGCAAAAGAATGGTACACTTTTCAAAAAAGGGCAAACCTAGGTGAATGTTGGAAACCTCGGTTGAATGCGAAGTTGGAGGGGATAGATGACGTCATTGACCAATAGTAAATCAAGATGGCGTTGGGAGGTGTGGTGGGGGTGAGGAATGACATAAACGGGGCTTGACCAATAGTGATGGGCGTGGTTGACAGGAGTGTGTTTCTTGGAAGTGAGGCTTAAAGGGGGCGGGAATTGGACGTTAGATGAGATAATCGAGCCCACTTTCAACCCCAAAGTATGGTACACTTTTCCAAAAAGGGCAAACCTAGGTGAATGTTGGAAACCTCGGCATTGACCAATAGTAAATCAAGATGGCGTCGGGAGGTGTGGTGTTGGGGAATAATGGCTGCCTAAGCATTGATGACGTCATTGACCAATAGTAAATCAAGATGGCGTTGGGAGGTGTGGTGGGGTGAGGAATGGCTAAACGGGGGGTTGGCTTTAACCAATAGTGGCGGAGAGTGAACAGGGGGCGGGACGTAAGGGCAAACCTAGGTGAATGTTGGAAACCTCGGCATTGGCCAATAGTAAATCAAGATGGAGTCGGGAGGTGTGGTGTTGGGGAATAATGGCTGCCTAAGCATTGATGACGTCATTGGCTTTGACCAATAGTGGCGGAGAGTGAACGGGGGGCGGGACGTTGACATTAGTCAGCAATTTTCAAGAATATGTTAATTTGACCTTGAAAAATATTGTAATTTGACACTTTATACATGATAAAATTCAAAACACGTGACCGGATGTTAATATTTTTTTATGATTAAGCAATGTAATATGACACTTGAAATTTACATAATAAAAATACATGTTCAAACTTGTTTGAATGGACTTTGATCTTAAAATAATTTTACACGTGTCAGCAATTTTCAAGAATATGTTTGACCTTGAAAAATATGATATCATCATCTTGTAACAAGTTCAAACTTGTTTGAAATAATTTTACATGTGTCAAAACACGTGACCGGATGCTAATATTTTTTTATGATTAAGCAATGTAATATGACACTTGAACGTGTTAGATAATAATTTGCAAATCTGAATTCCAAGAAAAGAATATTATGAGTCTGCAATTTTCAAGAATATGTTGAAATAGATATCATCTAACCTTGAAAAATATTGTAATTTGACACTTTAAGTATACATGATAAAATTCAAGATACGTGACCGGATGTTAATATTTTTTTATTGAATCAGCAATATAATATGACACTTGAAATTTACATAATAAAAATACATGTTTAAACTTGTTTGAACTTGTTTAAACTTGTCTGAATTCCAAGAAAAAATAATTAGTTTGAATTACGATTATAAAAATATCAAATTACAAGATTTGACCTTGAAAAATATGATATCATCATCCTGTTACAAGTTCAAACTTGTTTGAATAAAAATACATGTTCAAACTTGTTTGAACATGTTTAAACTTGTTTGAACATGTTTAAACTTGTTTGAATCGCATTAGATCTTCAAATAATTTTACACGTGTTATGAGATTAGATAATAATTTCTGCTGGTGGGGGATTTTTGGAGTGGTGGTAATCATATAAAAAAGGCGCTCGACATTACGGTAATATCAGTTTTCATTAAATATTCATAATATTAATCAAAATGAATAGAGCAGAATTAAAATTATTAGATAGTTGTTTAGTGCGACCATGCATAAAAATGGACGACTTGCCACTGAAAAAAAAATTAAAAATACTAAAAATGGAGCGGATTCTAACGATACATGGGCCATCAATAAAAGTTTTACTGGATATAAGCCTAGATGGTACAGAAAACGAGGGGGTTTTTCTACCATCTAGGTTTGCAGTGTTGACGGACAACATAATTAAATTATTTAACACAAAACCGGGGTATTTGAGGGTGGAGGAGAAAATTGGAAGAAGTCACCAACTGAGACTGCGCCTATTCGAAGACGATGGTGATAGTGATGATGACTATGTTCAAGAACATCAAAATTTTTTTTAACAAATCATTCCTATATTGAATTTTATTACTGCAAGATATATATATATATATTATTGTTATTGTTATAAAAAAATTGTAAAGTTTATGTTTTTGATATTTAAAAAAAAAAATAATACTAAATAAATTATGGATATTTTTGTAAAAAATGGTGTTTATTTTAATTCATTACAATTATGGGGTACAATGTCGCTACAAAATCATATTGATCTGTTTCAAAATTCGGAGATGATTTACCCAGAATATTTTAATGTGAGTATTGTTTGATAAGATCTGTTTAGAAAATTGTAGCCAAATATTTTTATAGATGGAATTTTATCAACTTATGGAGGCATGTCGTTGGAGTATACCTACAAAGTTAATCGACACATTACGGTATTCTTATTTAGAAGTTGATGATTGCTTTCATATTGCTGCATTTATAGTAAGAAATTGTTTGGATGCAATCTTATTTGTAAATTATGCGAAAAAGTTCAACTACTTTAAAAGAGATTTCAATCAGTTTGAAATATTACTAAATGAATGTTGTGATGATCTTACTCATGGAAGTAACTTGAGAAAAAATTGGGGTACATACGATATTCGCCGAAAACAATGGATTGGTGATAGTGCTAGACATGATGAGAGAATGTTTTTATGGTATGAACAAATAGATCCTAAAATTCTCTGTAGAATGCTATACCAACAAATGGATGGTGGAAATATACCGAAATGGTTCGAGCCATGGATATGTGCTACAAATTGTAATGAAATAGACAGATGTGATTGTGGAAGAAATAGTGATGATCATGATTGTATATAGAAATAAAAACATGAATATAATTGTCTATGATAAGTTTTTTTTTAAAATGTGTTTGTATTTACAATAAAAAACACCTATAATTTAATTAATCATTGTTTTGTTTTATCTATGAAATGACCTCACCACCTTATTTTCAGGTTATAAATACACCTTGTTTGTGATAATTATATTCGCACCATCAAGTAATTTTGAGTAATAAACATGAATCAAAAAACATTTGTATTACAACAATATTTTTATATTGTTTTGTGTTAGTTAAAAATTGCTTCAATAAAATTTCATGAACCTAGTCTAATATATATTCATATTAAAAAAATACATTTCCTTTTTTAAAACACAAATATGTTCACAAAAGCGGTCCACTATGACAAAATTTTTTTGTTACAAGTATGTTCGCAAAAACTTTCCACTATAAAAGGAGACTTTTTTTATCAATATATGAATCATGTAAAGAGTCGAACCCTAACCACGTGACTTTAACGTTAGATCCATGTTTAGCTAAGACCTTTTCCACTAAATAAATGTTTGGATCGTGAACTTTTTGTAATTCTTCAGCATAGAAACCACCCTTTATATCTTTGTTGTTGTAATCCTTCAATAAATATGTTCTTGGGTTTGTAAGTTTCACCTCGTGAATGGTGAATATTTCTGGTAACTACTCCGATTTTATAAGTTTTTGTTAAAAACTACTCCGATTTTATAAGTTTTTTAACAAAATTGATTTGATAACTGCTTTAATACTCTGATTTTTTCAATTTTTTTAATAAAATTGTTTTTATATCTGCTTTAATACTCTGATTTCTCAGTTCATATCTGGTTCATATCCAAATCTAACGGGACAGGAGAAAGAGAATTCTTAAGAATATGTTGAAATAGATATCATCTAACCTTGAAAAATATTGTAATTTGACACTTTAAATATACATGATAAAATTCAAGACACGTGACCGGGTGTTTATTTTTTTTTTTAATGTTGAAATAGATAACATCTAACCTTGAAAAATATGATATCATCATCCTGTTACAAGTTCAAACTTGTTTTAATCGACTTAAAATAATTTTACACGTGACCGGATGCTAATATTTTTTTATGATTAAGCAATGTAATATGACACTTGAACGTGTTAGATAATAATTTGCAAATCTGAATTCCAAGAAAAGAATATTATGAGTCAGCAATTTTCAAGAATATGTTGAAATAGATTTGACCTTGAAAAATATGATATCATCATCTTGTAACAAGTTCAAACTTGTTTGAAATAATTTTACATGTATCAAAACACGTGACCGGATATTAATATTTTTTTATGATTAAGCAATGTAATATGACACTTGAAATTTACATAATAAAAATACATGTTCAAACTTGTTTGAATGGACTTTGATCTTAAAATAATTTTACATGTGTCAGCTATTTTCAAAAATATGTTAATTTGACCTTGAAAAATATGATATCATCATCTTGTTACAAGTTCAAACTTGTTTGAATAAAAATACATGTTCAAACTTGTTTGAACATGTTTAAACTTGTTTGAATCGCATTAGATCTTAAAATAATTTTACACGTGTTATGAGATTAGAATAAAGGTTTTATTTAATAAAAATCTTATAAATATTTTTTTTTATTTATTAATGATTAAAATTTACATTTTAAAAAAAATTTACAGAAAAAAATTATTATTATGAATCTGAAAAAACACACAAAGTATTGGTGACACTACAGTTCAATAAATTCATCAAATCCATTCCTATAACGACCTGCATTCATAGAGAAATTTTTCATTATTACAACAAATCCATTTGGTGAACTCCAACAATGTCGATATAAATCATGAAATTTTTGAAAATTCATATCAGAGCCAACATGATTGTAGAATATGTGTTTTAGATTCATTTCATCCGTTTTGAATAGCACCAAGCAATTAACATTGCCCCTTATGTTATGCTTTAGAACACGTGCGTAGCTCTGACATAGGTAGAAACAATCAATTTTTCGATGACGATCCATACTAAAGTATTCTCTACTTCTCTGTTGTGAATGACAGCTCACATCATCAAAAATGAAAAGACTTTTTTCTCGAGCTTCATTCAGACTAGGAATTTCACTAGTATCACTAAGTGGAAAAATAGCCAACCCCTTTCACTAATTTTAAAGTCTCTTCTAGTAATTGATATTTCGGTTGGTAAACAGATTTACTGTACACATAAATGTTTTCAAAGCGTAAACCATTTTCATCTTAAATTAAATTCAACATAACATTGGTTTTACCACAACCACTAGGGCCACATATAATTGTTCATAGTGAATCTGAAAATAGACGACCATGATATGTTTGTGTGTCTGTATTTTCTGGTAATAAACACTCAGAGCAGGTTGTTGTTTATGAAAATGCAATGTAACTAAGACTAAAATTTTAATACAACCCAGAGCACTTTACGATACAGATCTACATGCGTATGCTAAACAATTTAAAATTCCGTATTTTTGTGGTGTTTTTATGTGTGACACCCTACCTAAAAGATCATATTTAAACAATAAATAATATTAAAAAATTAGATGATTATGTATTTTGTTTTAATATAAAATTATAATTTTTTTAAATAAAATTTTTTTTATCTAATCTAAAGTACAAGTTGATTTATTATATTCCATATAAAGAGCATATTATATGGGTTGATTGATGATGCTTGTTAGATTTGAAAACCAGACCTCTTTCTAAACAGACCAGTATTAAACAGGTTAAAACCAGTATTAAACAGATACAGACCAGTATTAAACAGGTTAAAACCAGTATAAAACAGGTACAGACCAGTATTAAACAGGTTAAAACCAGTATTAAACAGGTTAAAACCAGTATTAAACAGGTCAAAACCAGTATTAAACAGGTCAAAACCAGTATTAAACAGGTTAAAACCAGTATTAAACAGATACAGACCAGTATTAAACAGATACAGACCAGTATTAAACAGGTCAAAACCAGTATTAAACAGGTCAAAACCAGTATTAAACAGGTCAAAACCAGTATTAAACAGGTTAAAACCAGTATTAAACAGGTCAAAACCAGTATTAAACAGGTTAAAACCAGTATTAAACAGATACAGACCAGTATTAAACAGGTCAAAACCAGTATTAAACAGATACAGACCAGTATTAAACAGGTCAAAACCAGTATTAAACAGCTACAGACCAGTATTAAACAGATACAGACCAGTTTTAAACAGGTTTTCACCGATTTTACTCCGACTTTCGCCGATTTTACTCCGGTTTTACTCTGGTTTTCACCGATTTTGCTCCGACTTTCGCCGATTTTACTCCGGTTTTACTCTGGTTTTCACCGATTTTGCTCCGACTTTCGCCGATTTTACTCCGGCTTTCACCGATTTTACTCTGGTTTTACTCCGGTTTTCACCGATTTTGCTCCGACTTTCGCCGATTTTACTCCGGTTTTTCTCCAGTTTTCACCGATTTTGCTCCGACTTTCGCCGATTTTACACCGGTTTTACTCCGACTTTCGCCGATTTTACTCCGGTTTTACTCCAGTTTTCGTCGATTTTGCTCCGACTTTCGCCGATTTTACTCCGGCTTTTTAATTTTTGATAAAGTTATTATAAACTTGTTATTTAATTATATTTGTTTTCCTCAAGTAATGGGTGGTTTCTATGCCGAAGAATTACAAAAAGTTCACGATCCGAACATTTATTTAATGGAAAAGGTCTTAGCTAAACGTGGATCCAAAGTTAAAGTCCGGTTAGGGTACGACTCTTTACACAATTCATATATTGACAAAAAAGTCTCCTTTTATAGTGGAACGTTTTTGCGAACATACTTGTAACAAACAAAAATTTGTCATAGTGGACCGCTTTTGTGAACATACTTGTGATTTATAAAAAAATAAAAAATATCACATTGTAAAAATATTATTTTTATTGTAAAATTTTATCTCTAACATATAAAAACAGAGTTTTATTATAATAATATTTAAAAAATATATATTTATAAATTATCGAAAATACATTATAATTATTATTCTGAAAAGTATAAAAACAGAGTTGTATTATAATAATATTTAAAAAATATATATTTATAAATTATCGAAAATACATTATAATTATTATTCTGAAAAGTGTCCATTATCATCATCATCTTTCTTCATAAGATAATTTTCAATTATTTCTTTCACTTGAACATAGTCGGATAACTCGTTTGATGTAAATACACTGTAGTAAGATTGTTCAAAAATGGATAGTCCTACAATTCCATCTTTTTGTCCAGAGTGGATATTTTTTAAAATCCAGTTCCAAATTTGTTTGTCTTCATCGTCTGATGATGGGGAAAATTTCACTTCTAAGTCCATTTGTTCTACCTTATCAATAAGGTAGTTTAAAGTTTCCGGTCGACCACATTTAATTGCCATATTAACCAATGTTTTAAAATACTTTGTTAACACATTGTTTAAAGTGCTTAAACTACAATTATCTTTAATCATATTAACAATACAGTTGTTATCACTATTATGATTACCAAAGTCTTGCATTTTTGTATGTTTAAACTAACACTAAATTGTTTTCTACAATAATTCTACCTAACTATCAGTTTTTTTTACACCCCCACCACTACTCTATCAATTGTTCATGCGCACTACTCTATCAATTGTTTGTACACCTATCACAATACCGAACCACTTTGAGGATCATCACAACAGCAGGACACATTTCTGAAACAACAGCAAAAATTAGCTAAATATTAAAAACAAAAAATATAAAATACTTACACTCAACAAATAATGCTATAGTGGCCCCATGGTTTTGTTTCACATGAATTGTGAGTAATGTATCGTTTTTGGTCAAATGGTGATAAGCCCACTTTCTGCTGTTTGATGGTATGTAAGCGGTGTCGCTTGGATTGGATGCTTTGCTGAACATGGTAAAAGTT
The DNA here is from genome assembly GCF_905475395.1 of Chrysoperla carnea. Taxonomy (NCBI): domain Eukaryota; kingdom Metazoa; phylum Arthropoda; class Insecta; order Neuroptera; family Chrysopidae; genus Chrysoperla; species Chrysoperla carnea. The sequence goes on along the minus strand of NC_058342.1, from coordinate 3,584,075 downwards.
ACGGTTCTCAAGCAAACACCGCTTATAGTCCTCAAAAGTAAGTTTTCGGATAGCTGACTTCTTGAGACCCTTGGATCGTTTAGTCTCTTTTTTATTTTGCACCCGAATAGCATACATTTTGCTACGTAATCCGACAAATTCTAGCATAACATCACCATTATTTTCATCGGACATTAAACCCTTGACTTTCTTATTACGTAGTGGCATACCATAGATGTTGTCGGGTGCATAGTCAGCCGTATCAAAACGATTAATATCCTGTTTCATGACCTCGAAGACGTCAGTATTTTTCACGCTATAAATTAGACTATCGGTGTCTGTGTATAATAACCTGACATTTGTGGGGTTGTACCGTTGGTACATGTAGTTGTAGTGGAAGTCATACACAAACGTTTTCGATATGTCTAAAATTGTGAAGCCTATGTAGATGGGTTTGTTGAAACGTATCTGTGATTTTTTCATTTCAACAATACTGACGTCATTGTCGAGCACCATCATACTGTGAAAATTGGGATTGGCAATTAATTTCTTCACACCATGTTTTCCATCCCAATTTTTTCGTATGTACACAACCCGATGTTTCCTCACATTCTCCATGGTTTTACCGAAGATGGCATTAATCATGAGTTTGAATAATGCTTTTTCAAACTCATTTGAGGCGTTCTTGCGCATCTCGGTATTGAAATCAATATATGGTTTCAACCATGCAGATTGATCGAATTGTAACACACGGTGGTATTTTGTTACCTTAACACCGAGTTGTGTATACAGTTTTAAATTCCTGTAGTGCACGACATAGTTGGTCTTATTGTAAAGGGTTGACAGAAGATATTTTTGTTTTGATCCAGGTGGTTTCGTTGTCTCCGGACATGGCGGTAAATCGCTAAAGTTATCATGTAGATGTTGGGGTATTTCAAGGTCTACTTCTAAAATGTACCCGACTGGTGAATCATCTGCAACATCCTCGATGTTTGGTGTGTCGACCCACTTAAAATTTCCTGTTGGTAGGTATCCACACATTGCTGCACCATATAGGTTCACCACATCATAATACATAAGGTAGACATCTTCTTGAGTTTTATCATACCCCTCTTCCATGTACTTATTGTTTGCCTTAGCATAGCGATTAGAACATTGACTTACACCGCCTCTGATTCCTTTCTCGATAAACAACAAGTCATCAATATCCGTGAACAATTCCAATTTGATATTGGTGTATTTCAACATGGCGCTCCACGTATAGCCAGGAAGTGTGTAATAGTGACTAGGATCGAGATTATAGCTATGAATACAAGTGTTACGGAAATTTTCAAAAATATCCGCAAGTAGTAACACATCAGTTTTCATATACAGGTCTGAATAATCACCTAGTGTATGTAAATTGAATGTGTTCCATACCTGTATCGCATGGTTATAATCCTCATCCGTTATGTGTTCATCTGTTAACACACTGTAGAACGCCTCCTTTGGTGGTAATTTTGTCTCTTGGAGACGTCCCCAGCTACTCATGTATTCATATGGAAATACACCTTTTCTCGTTAGCAATTGAAATTGTTCATCATTACTGACCTATAAAAAATTAAAAAACAAATTACAACCCTGTATTAAAAATTAATTATTTTTTATCATTTACCTCTTTATGTAAAATGGATTTTTTATCATTATCTAAATATGAGGCCAGATTTTCCAACTTGTCTGCGAGAAATCGGAAGGAATCAATGAATCTTAATTGAATGTCCGAGACGTGCTTTGTGAAACTGATGTACTTTTCTTTGTTGATGGGCAACACATCAACTTGACCGTCGATTTCCGTCAGCAGAGCTTCAATAATAAAATGCGAATCGTACCCACTTAAGTTGTGCATCACAACAGGTATCACCCTTGAATCTTGATAATGCAGATTACAAAATTGGTGTGCTGCTCCACGGTAGATACCTAAAATAGATTAATATAAAATTAGATGAAATTAAAAAATAATAAATAAATTACATTACCTGTGCGATGTGAATGGTCGCGAACACGTATGGAATTGGATACGAAATCTTTATCACAAATGTGACACTTCTCTGCTGACATAAAATCCAGTTCTTGTTCGACGGTGAGCGGATACATTGGTTTAACGTGTTTTATTTTTTGCTCTAATGAGTACGCTACTTGTTCCAGTTCATGAACAAACCACTTGACACAATCAGCACCACGGTATGCCTTATAAAACGATTGGTTGGGATCATGGGTACAATGAACATAGTAACCTACACTGTAGGGTACATGTTTTTGAATATTTTTTGTATAAGACCCATGATCCATTTCCATGTCTTCATGATGTTGTGGTACCAATAGTGCCTCAAAGTCAGCGTACACCATATACTCAACACGTTCCTTGCTGTTGAAATCTTTGAACTCAACGAACCGCTCGTCATCAGTTTCAGGCATTCGTACCCGCACCGCTTCTTTTTCACCACAATTTACTGAATGCTGTTGGAGTTTGACTTCTGTAGCAAAATAGTTGAGACATCGATCACATAAATAAATTTTACCTACGTGTTTTGTTACACCCGATCGACTCAACTTTGCTAAATTTTTTATCCAGCAAAAGTGGTGACTGTTCCCATTCTCCACAGCCAATAGATGAATTTTCTGCCCCGCAGTGTTCGAACTAACGCGTACAGGGAAAATTTCTAAATCACGTAGAAACGTAACTTTGTAGCCGTACACGTTAATCGATAGCTGCGGGTTCATCTTTTCAAATTTATTAATTTGATCCAGAGACATGGGAAACTTTAATCCATCATATTTCAAATAATGACTATAGTGCGGGTACTTATTCAAGCGTTGAGGATCCTTTTCAACCGGGTAAAGTGCTGACATTATCGACCATAGAAAACAGTGTTGGTCATCATTCCGGACATTAACCACAGCCAATTTATTTTTGATGACTGGTGGTAGTTCACAAAAAGTCCCAGCTGTGATCGGAGAGTACTTATTCATGTGGACTCGAATATTTATGATCATGTCAAGAGCCCAACCGCTATCGCGTTCCTGGAATTCTTCCAATTTTTTCAGCAAATAGTTTTTGACATGATCATTGTACCACTCCTGCATGTCCGTTGTCAGATACATTTCCTTGGCCGACGTTATAAATGTTTTCAAATCCTCCTCTTTGGTGGTGGGCTTAATGAAATTGCCCGTGAACATAATATACACCTGAAAAAAAATCTCATTAGACTATTTAAATTATAAATCTTAAATTTTACTTACCTTGAGGGGATGCTTCACTAGCTCACGCCGAACGTGTCTTCTAAACATTGGAAATGCCCGGTTGAAAAATATATTTGGATCTTTATAATCCAAATTGGTAATCATACCAGTCTTCACCCTGCCCTGGTGGTGGGTTTCAATTGTCTCCCAGATTAGATGTCGATTTTGTTTTTTGGTGACACCACCACCTTGCTTAACTAAATCTAATCGCAGTCGGTGAAGTTGCCGCTGGTATGATTTACAAAGTCCAATATTAGCTTCAAGACGCAGAGGATTTTCTTTCTTTAACATCAACATCTTTTTGAATAAGCGGATGTTCTGCTTATTAAGTATCATCCATCGCTCAGCTTCCTCCACCGTCTTGATGAGCCTCAACGCTCTCTCCACTTTCTTCATCATATCAGTGCTACCACCTTGAGGTACCGCGTTTAGCGTTTGCATAACATTTTGTTCGTAGGTGTCCATCTTTCAAAAAAATTATATTTAAGTTTCACAATATTATTTAAAAAATTTATACACTTACCGTTATATTTTCAAATACTAAGCAAAATATACGTTACCGAACCGTTCAACACTAGAGTTAACTGGCAAATGAGTAATATTTGTTTTTTTTTATAAAATATATAGACTAAGTTTAGAATAATAAATATATCAAAAACAAAATAATAATAATAATAATAATAATAATAATAATAATAATAATAATAATAATAATAATAATAATAATAATAATAATAATAATAATAATAATAAAAATAACGTAAAAAATATATGCGGAAAAAACTAACTGAAGCAAAGGTGAATTTCAAAAGAGATACTTCAACAGCTACGTACATCACTTTTTATAGCATTATCCCCACCACTAAAAAAGTTGTAATTTGATATTTTTATAATCGTAATTCAAACTAATTATTTTTTCTTGGAATTCAGACAAGTTTAAACAAGTTCAAACAAGTTTGAACATGTATTTTTATTATGTAAATTTCAAGTGTCATATTACATTGCTTAATCATAAAAAAATATTAACATCCGGTCACGTATCTTGAATTTTATCATGTATACTTAAAGTGTCAAATTACAATATTTTTCAAGGTTAGATGATATCTATTTCAACATATTCTTGAAAATTGCAGACTCATAATATTCTTTTCTTGGAATTCAGATTTGCAAATTATTATCTAACACGTTCAAGTGTCATATTACATTGCTTAATCATAAAAAAATATTAGCATCCGGTCACGTGTTTTGACACATGTAAAATTATTTCAAACAAGTTTGAACTTGTTACAAGATGATGATATCATATTTTTCAAGGTCAAACATATTCTTGAAAATTGCTGACACGTGTAAAATTATTTTAAGATCAAAGTCCATTCAAACAAGTTTGAACATGTATTTTTATTATGTAAATTTCAAGTGTCATATTACATTGCTTAATCATAAAAAAATATTAACATCCGGTCACGTGTTTTGAATTTTATCATGTATAAAGTGTCAAATTACAATATTTTTCAAGGTCAAATTAACATATTCTTGAAAATTGCTGACTAATGTCAACGTCCCGCCCCCCGTTCACTCTCCGCCACTATTGGTCAAAGCCAATGACGTCATCAATGCTTAGGCAGCCATTATTCCCCAACACCACACCTCCCGACTCCATCTTGATTTACTATTGGCCAATGCCGAGGTTTCCAACATTCACCTAGGTTTGCCCTTACGTCCCGCCCCCTGTTCACTCTCCGCCACTATTGGTTAAAGCCAACCCCCCGTTTAGCCATTCCTCACCCCACCACACCTCCCAACGCCATCTTGATTTACTATTGGTCAATGACGTCATCAATGCTTAGGCAGCCATTATTCCCCAACACCACACCTCCCGACGCCATCTTGATTTACTATTGGTCAATGCCGAGGTTTCCAACATTCACCTAGGTTTGCCCTTTTTGGAAAAGTGTACCATACTTTGGGGTTGAAAGTGGGCTCGATTATCTCATCTAACGTCCAATTCCCGCCCCCTTTAAGCCTCACTTCCAAGAAACACACTCCTGTCAACCACGCCCATCACTATTGGTCAAGCCCCGTTTATGTCATTCCTCACCCCCACCACACCTCCCAACGCCATCTTGATTTACTATTGGTCAATGACGTCATCTATCCCCTCCAACTTCGCATTCAACCGAGGTTTCCAACATTCACCTAGGTTTGCCCTTTTTTGAAAAGTGTACCATTCTTTTGCGCTGAAACATACATGACTCTTCTACTAACTATACAAATAAGGTAGGTTGTATTACAACAACAAGTTTAATATCACCAGAGTCAAAAATAAAATAAACAAAATGGACATGTCTGTACATTTCTACGAATTTTAACAAAAAAAAAAAAAAAAAAAAAAAAAAACACTAACAATTCATCTATTAAAATAATCAACAATTTAAGGGTGTAATTTATTTATGTGGGAATGACGTAATTTAATAACTGCGAAAATTTTGGATCGAAAACAATCAGTTCTTTCATTTAGTAGGATATCTGGACCATCCTTGTTCTTATGAATTTTCAAACTCTAATCTAATCTATGGTCTTTTTGACAATATATAGTACCTCCAGTTTATAGTTAGGTTTGTGACCGTCTTCCACTAGATTGGTAGCAAAGGCTGAATTAGATTTATTTTTCTGTATGACCTTAAGTGTTCTGATTTTCTTATTTTAAATGATCTCCCTGATTTCCCTATATAACTGAAATAACAAAGAAGATGAGAACAAGTTAGTTTGAACACACCTGATTTTTTCAATCTTGACCTTGTTGTTGAAGTCATTGTTATTGAAGACCACTTCTATGATAATGACGAAAAAATTTAGTATTTAAGAGCAGTTTTTGTGATACAAAGAACACATTTTGAAAATGGAATAAAATCCGAAACACGTGTCAATATAATTAAAAATAAAGTGAACTTATTTTCCAACACCTTACAATATTGAAATGGATTTCCAAAAATTAAAGCTCACTACAATCAAATAATGTTGTTTATTGCTTATATAAAGAAAGTAAAATTTAAGGTTGCGTCGGAACGCTAAAAGAAAATTTCCTTATTAAACAGAGTTTGTTGCTCACACATTGACTAAAAATTAAGCAATATGTTGCCTTTATTAATTGAAGTATTTGAGATTGTTTCAACTATCAGTTAGAAATACCATATGCAGAAATACAAGCAATTGTTACTAAAAGATATCTTCAACAATTGTCAGTTATAAAAATATAATAAATAAATCCATATACTTTTAAAACAGTATATGCAGGTACTAGCTCTATGCAATTAGAATAATTATTTTTTTAGTAAAAGTAACTGCTTAAAGGTAAGCATGCATAGATTAAAATGAAAATGCAGAAAACTAATCGCTGGGTCCACATTTTATATATACGCATAAGTTCTGAAATCAGAACGACATTGCATTATTTCTCTCCACGGAAAAATAATATAAAGTACGAAGCTGTTATTTTACTAATTCTAATTCATTCCAGTTGGCCAAAAATTTAATATGTTTTCTTTGGCAAAATCATATGCTAGCTTACGTAATTCTTTTATTATATTGATTATATGCTATTCGTAGAGAAACAGTTTGCTCATACATCTTAACATATCTTGTAAGCGTCATATGACACATACCATACTCTCTGGCAACGGGCCAAACAGGCTCTTTTCCTGTTATATATAATATATGTGTTTTTGGGAATAATCGATTTTTTTGTACTCTTAGCATTTTTATAAACCATAATTGATGAATCAAAAACAATAAAAAAACATCAAAATAAATTAAATTATTTAAAAATATAATATTTTAGTTTATTAAAAACAAAATTGTTTAATTGTGCCAAAAATAATAAACTATTTCATGTAACATTCGTAACATTTTCATATTGTTATATAATATTAAGTATAAATATTTTAATTCTTTTTTGTTTTTGTTTACTTTAATCATGCATACGATATTTATTTACATCATGGTCTCTCGATTATAATTGATGTTTTTAATATGATACGTATAGGCGTAAACTAAATATTGACAAATATTTTTTCTAGTAATCTTAATAAAAGATAATTGAAAAAACAAGAAGTTCGGGTTCGAGTGTATTTCATCCAATTCTCTTTAATTAAGATTACTAGACAAGATATTCGTCAACATTTAGTTTACGCCTGTATGTATCATATTAAAAACATCAATTATAATCGAGAGACCATGATGTGAATAAATATCTTTTGCATGATTAAAGTAAACAAAAACAAAAAGTAATAATAATAAATAAGTGGATAAACAAAGTAAAAAATTCTATGAGTTGAAAAAATTGGACTGTGTCTAGAACTTGAATTGCCTTATTGGTACGGCGCTTGACATGAGTCCAAGAAACATGTAAATAATGAATATATTTCTGCGGTCTCTAATGACCTAGATCTTAAATAAAATAAAAAATAAAATCATTTATAAATAAATATTTTAGATAATTTATAAAAAATTTTGTTAAATTGTTAACAAATGATGCACAAGACCATGTCATAATTGCAACTTAACACAAAATTTCAAATAATTAGACACATTTTTTTAAATTTTATTTAGAATCAAAAATCTAACGTTACTACCTAACGTAAACTTTTGTATTTTAACGAATAATTTGACAACACTAAAAAAAATTTTATGTTCTACATAGCAGCACTAGGTAGACACTAACACCAACAAGTGACATAAGATCTTTGTGTCATTTATATACACAACCAGGTGTGACGAATAAAAAAAAAACTTTGCTGGAACTTAGCAGGGTGATTTTCGAATTTCAAAAAAAGAAAAGTTGTGCTAGAATGTGCTTGAGTTGTGCTGCAATGTGCCGTTCAAAACATTATAAAATTCCGAAAAATAAAAAAATTGCTAACGCAAAAACAAATTTTGCTTTAGCAAGATTTCGTTTTTTCGAAAAAATAAGTTTGGTAATATTGTTCTCTGTTTGTGCTACAATGTGCCGTTTAAAAAAAATAATTACCTTGAAAATTGCTAAAGTTACTAGCGAAAATGTACTTTGCTTAAATGCAATGTATTGTCATTTTTCGCAGAATTGTACGTTTGTTTGTTTTTATATTGGTACACAAACATTATACATATTTTAAACTGGCTTATGCATGTACAAAATTTGTCCTTGTTACATTTTTTGTTATAATTTGGTTATTTTAAATATAGAAATGGTTTAAGTGCATGATACCAATGGGTGTGACATTCATATAATTTACGCAGATATATATACATGTACCGCGCTGTCTCTTTTTCAAAATGATCCCTGGTTATTTCACTCGAAATTTTTTAGCATGGGCTTATATGAAAGGGACAAATTAGATATTTCATACTTAAAAAATCGATATTAAAAATCACAACATCATCAGATTTATCATTTAATTATTCTATTCCTTTGAGGAGAGATTTTTATAATAATGATCCGGAAAATTAGTCATAGTAATAAATGATTTTGTAAAATATGATTTCTTCGAAATTCTATCACTTAAACCATTTCTATATTTAAAATAATCAAATTTAAAACAACAAATTTAACAAGGACAAATTTTGTACATGCATGAACCAGTTTAAAATAGGTATAATGTTTGTGTACCAATATAAAAACAAACAAACGTATAACTCTGCGAAAAATGACAATACATTGCATTTAAGAAAAGTACATTCGCCTATAACCTTAGCAATTTTCAAAGTAATTAGATTTTTTAAACGGCACATTGTAGCACAACCAGAGCACAATATTACCAAAGTTATTTTTTCGAAGAAACGAAGTCTTGCTAACGCAAAATTTGTTTTTGGCTGCCATTTTTATATTTTTCTGAATTTTCCAATTTTCCCAACGGCACACTGTACCACAACTTTTGATTTTTTAAAATTCGAAAATCACCCTGCTTAGTTCCCCCCAAAAAAAATTTTATACTTGGCTTTTTCTGTAATTTTCTGAATTTTTCTATTTTTCTCGACGGCACATTGTAGCACAACCCTAGCACAATTTTATCCAATATATTTTTTTTCGACAAAACGAAATCACCTTGCTGACGAAAAAACTATTTTTGACTGCCATTCCTGTATTTTTCCGAATTTCCCAATTTTCTCGACGGCACATTGCAGCACAACTCTAGCACAATTTTATCCAATATTTTTTATTTATTTTTCGAAAAAAACCAAATTACCCTCCTGGCATAAAAACTATTTTTGGCTTCCATTCCTGTATTTTTCCGAATTTCCCAATTTTCTCGACGGCACATTGCAACACAACTCTAGCACAATTTTGGCACAACTTTTGTTTTTTTTAAATTGGAAAATCACACTGCTAAGTTTCGCCAAAAAAATTTTTATTTTTGGCTCCCATTCCTGTATTTTTCCGAATTTTTCAATTGTCTCGATGGTACATTGTACCACAACATTAGCACATTTAAGCACAACTTTTGATTTTCTTAAATTCAAAAATCACCTTGCTAAGTTCCGCCAAAAAATTCTTATTTTTGGCTCCCATTTCTGTATTTTTCTGAATTTTTCAATTTTCTCGACGGCACATGTAGCACAACTTTAGCACAATTTTATCCAATGTTGTTTTTTTTTCGAAAAACGAAATCACCCTGCTGACGAAAAAACTATTTTTGACTGCCATTCCTGGATTTTTCCGAATTTTCCGATTTTCTAGACGGCACATTGCAGCACAACTCTCGCGCAATTTTATCCAATTTTTTTTCGAAAAAACCAAATCAACCTGCTGACATAAAAACTATTTTTGGCTGCCATTCCTGTATTTTTCCGATTTCCCAATTTTCTCGAGGGCATATTGCAGCACAACTCTAGCACATTCTAGCTTTTTTTTTTTTAAATTCGAAAATCACTAAGTTCTAGCACATAAAAAAAGTTGTATTTCAAAATTTTATTATTCATTATGAATGTTTATATATTATTTATTTAACAATTCAGGTTTTGTAACTATTGACACCTCTCCCCTATAATAAAAAATTAAATAATTTTGTTCTTAGCAATCCGGAGAAATTTTTTAATAATTACAAACTATAATAATATTTCATTTAAGATAACGTGTATAAGTTATGTAAGATATGTATGAATATGCAGAGCATAATTTTCCGTTATTGTCACATTTCTCCTCTTGTACGTAGTGCATAGTATATCAAATTTGATGTCCAGTTCGAGATCAAATTCTCTTGAGTGATTTTGAAAATGTGAGTTTCTTGATATAAAATATTGATTCTTGAAATAAGATTAACCGTATCAAATTTTACGTACTCTCTCTTACGAATTTTGAAGGACCTCGCAATTCACTGTAAATTACAAGGTTTTCTTCATTCAAAAAATTATTGCGATTAATAGTCAGGTAATTTTCACGCTATATGACACAAAATATAGACCATTTTTTATTATTTGCAATGCTCCACTATAAAAACATAAAAATGAAAATTCATAAAAAGTCATATAATATTTATTATTCGTCAATATTCTGCAGTTAATACAAAGAAACATATTAACAAGATTTGGTTTTGTGAATAAGTAAGAAACATCAATGCTAATATCTCGAAAACGGCGACGTATGGTAAAAATATCAAGGTTTGCTTTCAAGATCAATTAATTTTGAAATTGAGTATAATGTTGTTATAAAATAAAATTCAAACCTAAAGACCCTTTTGCTATTTCATTTTTTCGAACATCCTCATATACTCTTTGCATACTGGTTTTACAATATAGTTAAAAAGTCCATGTTACACAGTGAATAGTCTATAATATTTCTAGCAAAGTAAATCTTCCTACTGTACAACAACCTTTCTCATTCTGTGATTAATTTTTAGGATTTCTTTTTCCCTCATATTTTGACTATGACTATTACAACTGTTTCTTATACTATCTAACGAGCAAATGATTTTGAATTGTCGTTGATTTACAACCATCAGAATGTGTGTATTTTATGCTGAACATAAACGTACATTCTAGTTAGAATGCTATATACATTGAGTGTAAGTTAAAAGATTGATTTCGTTAGAGTCAGATGTACATGCAGAAGTTCCTGTTAAGATATTCTCTGGAAATATAGACCTTTGCACATACCGAAGATCAACGCTGGGCCATGGAAGTTTATAAATCCGTTTCATGTCACTTTTTTGTATTTTCATCATATTTTCTCCAAAAATCTAGACTTATTAGCCCGTTTAATGACCCACTGAATCTATGTAGTTTTGGAGGAATCTTACGAGTCCCGTCCCCTTTTCTGTAGCAATATTATGTCTCTTCACCGTATTTTAGGGCTTGGCATACCTCTCGGGCCTCTTCAAATTGAGTAAGATAGTTTAAATTTACATCCAAGTTAAGTTATTTTCTTGAAAGTGTCTTTTGGACATGTCGATTTACTAGCACATTCATTTTACTTCTTTTTTATACCGAAAACGAATGATTTTTGGTAGATTTTAAGACTTTTTGTACCTTTACACTCTAAAAATATACTGTGTTAGCAACACTTTAGGCTGTGATGCATTCGTTTGTTATTCATGCTGGTGCCAATTCAAATTCATTTCATGCTTAATATAATAATACATAGTGGAAATCAATTTGTCTAAAATGTAAGGGAAATCATAAATTTTTAAAGTGTCATAAATGTATATCGTTAACGCCTACGGAACCAAACCCATGCGTTTTCCATATATTTTATATTTCTATTGTTTGAATTCCAATCACGTTATCAAAGATTGTAGTTCAAACACCAGTTTTCGTAAAAGTTTACAAAAGTCAAAGGCCAATTGTAAAGATAATTCAGAAGTCTTAAATTGTTTTCCCTCAACATCAAATGTGTCAGTTGAATCCAAACCATCTCCGGCAGTGAGTTTGGTTCAAAGACTTTTTTTTATTCAAAGACTTAAATTACCAGTGAATCGAACGTCTCTGACCGTGTCAGGAATTGCTGTTTCCGAAAAACACGTCAGCGGACAAGCTCATTTAAATTTGTATAGTAAATATGATTGTTATAATAAATTTTCGATGGATGTTTTATTAGTTGATAAAATAACTGGCAATTGATGAATTTTACCGATCGGGTGTGATTGATGGATGAATCATAGGTCCGGACTCGCCAGTCCACCTTGATTCGACGTTAGATTTCATCATTATGGGTAAAACGAAAGATCAAGTAGTTACTTATATTGGCCAATCATATTGTCCTGTCAATTCTCCTCTTAATATTGATCAACTCATACAACAATTTCGGGAAATACAGGTAGTGGCAACGGGTATCGCATACGATTAAGAGTATGAAAAATTAATTGTCGCTCTTATCTTTAATTATAATTAATATCTTTTGGGCGAAACGTAAGTGATCGATATAAGTTTGCTTTTCCGCTTGGCAAGATTTTTCCTGAATTAGGAGATTTTTATACATCTGTTTTAAGACGATTCCAAAACATAGAAAAATATTTTAATCTATCCCTTTGTTTAAAAAACAATATATGGAGGTCATTCGTAACTATTTTGATCAAGAATATCTGAAGACCATACCTTGTATAAATCCTAAATCATGCGGCTAATGTATTCCCTATCACGGGATTTAAAAGCCTAGCTCCAGTTCCACACCAGAACGAGTGGTTTTTGATGCGTTCGCGAAAATAGATAAAGGAATATGTTTAAACGATGTTTTATGTATCGGTCTGAACTTACAAACTGATATCTTATAAATTTTTCTGAAAGTTCGTTTGTTTCAATTTGCTTAGATGTATAACCAAATTAAATTGTGTCCTATTCATTAAAAATATCCATATGTTTTGTGGAGGGTTTATTTTGAAGAACCTATTCAAATTTGGCAATAACCCACGGTAGCTTTGGGGGTCGAAAGTTCTACATACTTAGCTTTACGCACTATACACCAATTAGCTGACCATGAAGCCGATAAATTTCCTGTAGCGAAGAAGATAGTTTTCGTGAGACTTTCGTGAGGTATTATCTGTTCTTTGGCCAAAAAGTCGATTGCCCACAATAAATATCGGTAATTAGTCGGTTTATGGTAAGCGGGAGGCAAGGAACTTGTAAAATGAGCGACTAATTTACGTGAGTTACCTGATGATATGCAGGTTTAAATCAAATTTTGGAATTCCCCAAAGAATTCTTCAAAATACTCGGCTTGCGGTGACATGCAAACAGTGACGTTCTAACTTTTTCAACTTCTGTTGAAAATTTAGAACCTACAAAAAAAATATCTTGACAATTGTAATGCACATATGGGACCCTTTAGGTTTGATTATTCCAGTATCTTTATATATCGAATTATTAATTCAAGAATTGTGGTTACTCAACTTTGAGTGAGATGAACCTATTCCACATTATTTACAAAACATTTAGAAGGCCTTTCAAATGAGTTGAAAGACTTAACTCAAATTTAAATTTCATGTCATATCGGATTTCTAACAGGTTCTTCGTTAGAATTGTTAGCATTTTGCGATGCGTCAGCCAGTTTTCGAAGAGAATCATCAATTTGTCGCTGTGGTTCTTGGTAAAAGTTAATACAATCAACAGTATTTGTGTTGCGATTCGCTAGAATATTGGCATAAGGTCAAAATATGATTGCCAAAGACTTAACCAAAGTCGAGAAATACCAAATTTCCTTTGTTCAACTTGTTCATTTTCGAGAAGAGTTTCGTTTATTGAAGATTTACAAACTTTGTTCTCGGACAATAATCTCTCTGTATCCTTTTATAAAGTATAACATTGTTCGGGTAGGAAGTCACTAAAATTTTATGTCACTGTGTGCCATGTTCCTACCAAAAAGGGGTCATTTTGTTGATATAATAATCTCTTATAATCATCGATTCAACTTACACGCCGGAGCTCATTTTTTATTATCAATATTGCGGCAAAAATATTGAATTTCAGCAGTGAGACGAACAAAGCGTTATCTTGCATAAAAGTGTAATATTTGTTATAAAACTAAACCGCGTTCTCACTCTCCCAGATTATGGCTGATTAATCTTAAGCTAAGGCATTTCCTTATACCGGTGTCGAATTTGGTGGTCCATTCTATATAACGTTAAGTAGACAATGGGGAGTACGATCCCAAAAGGCATAAAATTGTCTCTTTACATGTTTGACATCCCGAGTGGTTCATTTGTCCAAAAGTTTTTTGTCTACACATGATCCGTGTTCTATAACCTATTCTGATTCCGGTACAAATTTGGTAATTGCTAAACGATACTTAATGATTTGTATTAATTTTTACAATATAATCCCTACGAATCAGCTTTAAATTCAGAGTTGTCTTGTCGAAATATCATTTGGGTATTGAATCCATACACTGGGAGAATTTTGCAGGACCTTGGAATAGTATGAAAAAATCAGTTAGGCATGACATAACTAGACTTAAATTTGGTCCCGTGAGTTTGGCAGACGCAGCCGAAGGTTTGTCGTTGACCTCAGCTCATTCTTTAACGTTAACAGCCATACAAAGTGCACCTGCTTATGATGTACTTGAAAAATCAAAAAATTTCAATTGATTAGTATTGGAAACGATGGCACCAAGAATATTTAGGTGAGTTGCAAACGCAAAAAACAAAATGAAATACTCTAACCTGTTGTGTTACTCCGGGTACTTTAAAAAAAAAGAAGTATTTCCAGGAAAAGATGACGTTATTCCAATTTTCACGGTCAAAACAAAAGATAGTGTGTATAAAAAACCAGTGGTGAACCTTCATCCTTCCATCACAATAATCCTTCTCGGATTTTCAAAAAATGGAATCAATCCATCCATTTGTTTGTTTTTTTTTTTTGCTTTGTTTTGTTTTTTTTTTTTTTTTTGTTACAGAGTTTTTCAGTCAATTTTAAAACAATGTTTTAAGGTCGAGGAGATGCTACCGCCAGAATTCGGAGTCTGAACTATGACCCAAATATTTGCCTTTGCACAAAACCCACTTATCGAATAACAGTCAAAGCCAACACTTTCAACGTTCCAATTGTGTGAAAAATAACAAGGCAGTGTGTCCAAACGGAAAATGTGTCCATGAATATTGTGCTGTGTAACTGATATCCGCGCGAAGTATTTATCTTGTATAATATCAGACAGTGCGTCTGAAAATTAAGGACAGTGAGTTCATTTATTTGTATAATAAACTTATCTTCCACGTGAAATTGTGGTATGTTTTACTCATCACATTAATTTTGAAACTGGTTCACAATAATATCCTACAACTATTATCCAATCCTATCATCCTAACTACGTTGGTAGAAAGAAAAGAATTGAAAGACCATTGATGGAGTAGACGTTTTCAAAGGTTAGTGCAACACTCATACTAAGTACTATTACAGTTTTCCGCATAATTACCGGAAACATTCTTTCGCCTTTGGATATTACGTCCATAAGCCATGCCTGAACATACTGTATTATCAAATTATTCATTTTTAGAATTTAAATTTTCCTCGAAATGCAAATTTTTTCTTGGTTTCAGGTTTGAATAATCGATAATTCGCCACCAGCAAAGGCTAATTTAATACTTTTCTTATCAAAGAACAGGTGGAAAATGAAGTAAGGAATATAAAAAATACATGAAAATGTGACACGAGGTCTTGCTGGGTATGCAAATGGGAGTGAATAAACATATATATATATATATATATATATATATTTTTTTTTTTTTTATCAAGAGGGGGAAATGCATGGCTGCACTGACCGGGAAGTCTCCTTCTCAGGGGACATCCGGCACGGTGCGGGGCTCGGACTAGATCAAGTCTAGAACATACCCGCTAAAACCTAACCTCTTGAGGATACTCCTTTGTACCCCGCGCGGAACCGCCGTCAGGCATTACTTCGCCCGGGGAGGACTGGCTTATTGCTGCCTACTTCACTGTTGTCGCTGTGTGCGTCTTCTTGGTCGATCTCCCTGGAGGATCTTCATCATTTTGGCCGCTGCATCGGCCACTGCCTTCCAGTTTTCCTCGCAACGAACCATCAGGCCAACGAGGTTTTCTGGCGTTCCATGGCACTGGAGAATAGAATCCAGTTCCGCTCTCTCTGCGGCGAAGCGGGGGCACGAGAAGAAAATGTGCTCCGCCGTTTCATCTTCATTTGGGCAACGTGGACATGATGGTTCGAGGTCCAAACCGAACCTGCTGAGGTAGGCTCGGTAGTTGCCATGTCCGGTCAGCAACTGCGTGACATAGAAGTCCACTTCTCCGTGTTTTCGGCTGAGTCACATCGCGATGTCTGGGATCAGACGGTATGTCCATCTCCCGTTTTCCGAGGCTTCCCAGCGCCGTTGCCACATTTCTATCGTGCGGCTTCTCTCTTCTGCTGCAGGTGACCTGGTGTCGTCAGTGTCACTCTGCCTTCGTTGGTAGATTCTTCGTCGCTCGTCCGCCAAGATGTCAATTGGCGGGAGACCAGCCACAACACACACAGCATCATAAGACACTGTGCGGTAAGCGCATGCGACGCGCAGTGCACTTCTTCGGTATACGCTGATCATTGGGCGAGCGTAGGAAGCAGTTTCCATAGCTGGCGCAATGACTGGCGCTGCGTAAATCAGAATGGAGCTGCTGACCGTGGAGAGGAGCTGTCTTCGGCTCTGTCGTGGATCTCCTGTGTTCTGCATTATCCAGGTCAATGCGTTCACCACCTTGGATGCTTTCTGGCTATTATTCGAAGATGTTCGTTGAACCGTAGCTTAGCGTCGATCTGGACGCCCAGGTATCTCAGCGACTTTTGAGATTCAATCTCGCAATCTCCGATGGAGAGGGTGATGGATTCCTTTATTTTCCTGCCTGTTACTAGGACGACTTCTGTCTTGTGGTCGGCCAGTTGCAGTCCAACGGATGTAAGCCACTGGCGTACGCGAGACACTGCCCTGTTTGCTTTCCACGTGATCTCGTCTAGGTATTTGCCGACTACTACCACTGCCACATCGTCTGCAAAACCGACTATTGTACAATCTTCAGGCATGGGCAGGTTCAGCACAGCGTCGTACATGATGTTCCACAGGAGAGGCCCAAGGACTGAACCCTGCGGGACACCACCGGTGACGTTGTACGATTGTTTTCCCGATTCCGTGTCATAAAAAAGGACACGGTTCGAGAAATAACTGCCGATGATTCGCAGCAAATATGCTGGAACGTGTAACTGCTGGAGAGCGTTCAAGATACAGTCCCATCTGGCCGAGTTGAACGCATTCTTGACGTCGAGGGTCACAATTGCGCAGTATATGTATATCTATATATATATAGATATATATATGTCTATATATAAATATCTATATATATATATATATATATATATATATATATATATATATATATATATATATATATATATATATATATATATATATAACCCACCAAAATACTCAGAATACGAGAACAGACAATTATTTACTGAACTTGAAAACGAAATAAGACGTATATAAGGAGATTTTAATGCTCGAATAGCAGAAATTCAAGAAGTTGAAGATGATGAAGAGTCCACAATAAACAACTATCTAAACTTCGATATTAAACTACCGAAAAGAAAAAAGCAGGATAAAGTTTTTAATGTTTATGGGCAGAAGATGGTAGAATTATGTAAAAGACTAGATTTAGTAGTATTGAATGGACGAAGGCAGAATGATAGGGAAGGAGAATATACTTGCATTGCAAAAAATGGAAAAAGTAACATCGACTTAGTGATTATTAGGGCGATTGAGAATTCAAATAAAATCAATATGAATGTTGCTGATCGATTAATTGGATCGAGACACTTTACAATAGAAATAAGAATGGAAGAGAAACGAAAAGAAGATGTAAATAAAGAAAAGGAGGAGCTTAAAATTCGGGAAATGAATAAGTGGAAAACTTGTTAGTTGTTCTCCTATGAAAATGGATTCGACTGGAAATCCTTCAGTTCAATTTACCGGGATCGCCACTTGATTTTTGTCGTAATAAATTCAAGAAACGAATCTTTGATTTATTATTGCGTTAATTTTTCGATGCTTTCGAATGTTCACTTTTATTTTATTGAATGTTGATTACTTCTATTCTTGATCGTCGCATTTAGGATGTTTTTAAATTATAACAATTTATATGAGAAAGAATTTATTACAAAATGAATTTATTCTGTATGTTATTATGGGAGTCTGATTAGTCAGCAATTCTGAAATAATTCAGTTTATGTTCTTATGGGAATCTGTGTTAGAAATCCGATGCATCACATATATATATATATATATATATATATATATATATATATATATATATAAATATATATATATGAAAAAGTAATTACGATTAGGTAATTCATATTGATGATGACTATTTGGTAGTCAAAATAAGTATTTATAAAATACAAAAAACTTATCTAGGAAATTGAGGTATGCGCAACGTTTTTCGAAAGACAGAAGAAATCAACTAGCCATATACACTTGTATATAATAACGTGTTTTCTCCTCAGCTGGCTCAGTATACTTGGGGCAGAAGAAAGAGCACACAATGCAGCGTAGACTGAGCTATCGATGTTGGGTAGGCTACTTGTGGTTATTAGATTATCGTCCACGATCTCATTGATCAAACCAAGGTCTTGTGCTTTGGCAAGCGTTTTGCGATACTTGGTACATTTTGAAACAGTTCTTTCAGCTCGTCCCAGCGAGTGTTAGGAGTGAACAGGAAGGAGCGGAGTTTCCTCTACTTTCGCTTCCGTGATCGAGGTGAGTGGTGAGGATGTTTCCGCCATTAATACAGGTAGTGATGGGACATCTCTGGGTATCGACGGCGTAGCTGATGCAAAAACAGTAAGTGATGGAGTATTTTGACATACCCTTCCCCTCGTCTCAGTATCAGATCTCTTACTCTCTGATACTGGATCATCCTTGGATATCCCACCCATCCTGCGTCTCAGCGACTTTCGTCTCATTCTGTCCACTTTGAACCAGTTCAAAGTGGACAGGATGAATTCATATTATTGATGACTAATTTGCTCCATTTTCTGTGTGGATATTAAATCAGTGGTTCCCAACACGCCTCCCAGGGTTGAAGATTGGAACTGCGGATTGAAGTTTCAATATACCTCGTTGTTGAGTACGGGATGAGTCTTCTTTTGCGGACGGATTTGATCTGAAGACGAAGTTGATCTTTTAGAGCTAATCTTGTGTGTAACATACTACGGTGCTGATACTGATTATTCGTCTGAAGCGTTGTATTTTCCATTATACAGTGTAGTTTGCGGTTTATCTTCCTTGCTTGAATAACATGAAATGTTTTGATACAACGTGAGCTTTCGTTATTTCGGGGTGACTTAGTACAGCAGAGAATATTTTATGCTAACTTGAATAGACCACACCATTTGGATAAATTGTGTAGGATTGTGAGAATCATTATTCTAGTGGTTACTGATATAGAAGTTCTTCATGATCTGGTATTTTTCCATTTTAACAAAAAATGTACAATGAAGTTAGTTTTGAAGTTACGAATAACCATTGTTTTGGATTTATGTTTTGCCAGATTTCGATGTCCGCATGCATTGTTTTTATTTCACATGAGGATGGAATGTGTGAATTTTCATAAATTAATTTTACAAATTAATAAATTGTCATATATTAATTATCATATTCAAAGATCAAATATCATTTAATTATTAATATTGTTATTAGAATAAAAAATTCCAGTAGCGCCATCGATATAGTGTTGGCATACAAACGTACAAAAACCGATCCAAAGTTCGGTTCTAGATCAAGAACAAAATTTTTATTTTTTTTTATGTTCAAATAAATTTCGTGTGCATTTTATTAGCCAAAGATGGCATCTGGATCGCCTCGTGCAATTAAAATTGATGGTGCTGACTTAGTATGTCTCATATAAATTGTAGTTAAGTGTGATGATTTTGTGAATACAATGAAAACAATTATTGAAGATACGGGAGTGAATTAAATGAAACGATTTATTCAAGAAATAAAGGAGCTTAAGGAATCTAATCTCTTTTTAGTTGAAGAAGTTAGATCATTGAAAACCCAGATCGAAAAACAATCCATTGTTAGCAAGGACCTAAATCTTAAGTTGATGGAAAATAGTTCCAATCATTTACTGGTGGATCCCTCAAAACAAAAATTAGTCAACGGGCTCCACGCGTTGAAGATGCGAATGCAAAAACAAAAGTACAAAACCTCAAACCTCAAAAGAGTCTCATAATTCGGATGTTCATGATTCCGAACACGAAGAAGGCTTTATTGAAGTTAGAAGGAAAAAACGAAAAATAGTTGCGGGAAATGCAGATGAATTTACACAATTGAAAGCAGCTGAAGGCAAATAATGGGTCTTTCCAGGGCGAAAGTCTTCTGAAACCACTGAAGAGCAGCTTAAAACGCACTTTTCAGCAAAAATGCTAAATGGTACTTTCGAAATATGCAAACGCGAAACGTAAGGCACAAATGCGTGCTTCAACTTAGGAACTGAAAAAAACTTTATGAAAAAGGAAAAAGTTTATGATGCAAGTTTCTGGCCTAAAAGCACAATCCTGTAGAGGTATTTTTTTCCAAGACAAAGACCTGCTAGATTCGTCTAAAGCTAACACACTGGGGATATTGACAAGAAATGAAGCAACTGAATATATTGTTAATTGAAACCCATTCAGTTGAAAGACTTTAAAATACTACACCTTAATATCCAATGGCCAAGAAATAAAACAGGACACCTAGAAGTACTTTTAAGCGATTCAGATCCTCACTTTGTCTGCATTTGTGAACATTGACTAACAAAAAATGAAATTGCTTACACACAAATATGTAACCACAACCTGATTTCATCTTGCTGTAGAGTGCAATTTCATCATGATGGTGCAGTTATTTATGCTAAATCAGGGTTTGAATGTCAAGAAATGAAAATAAATGTACCCTACGTAGAGAAGATGTTCGAAAAATGTGTTACGAAATCTCAATCACTTCATATCATTGCTGTGTCCATCCATAGAACTCCTGGCAGTGACTTAAAACTTTTCTTAGAAAACTTTGAACATTTGTTAAGTGTTATATTGTCATGTACCTGGGTTGGTCCAGGGGAAGATGCTGCCACCAAAGGTCTTTGTATTTAGAAAGGAGAGACCTTATGAATCCTTTGTAGAATGAAAACGACTTTTTGTAATTTATTTAATATCACTTTATTGACTGATGGTTTACGTTATCAGATTTTCAACTTAGTTTGTAATAATCACAGTATATTGTTACTAAGTATTTATAATTTGTATCGATGTTATTAACGTTTAAACTCTAAGTTGTATGTACCAATCACTGTATAATTCTAATCAATTTCCAATGTCTTAAATACAAACTTTCTAGGTCAGTATATTAAATATTCTGACGTAAAAATGAAAATATTAAATATTAATTTTGCTGACAAGTAAAAAGTCATCCATGTTGCCATCACACATTAGAACTCAATTCAATATAAGGTACAATATAAATTTGCTGACTTAATAATCGAAACTATGCCAATATTTTAAATAAGGTTATTATTAAATATTATTACTTAATAATAATAATTTGATTGATTTATTGTGTTAGAACCACGTTTGTAAGGATAACGCCGTCCAGGGCCTAACAATATCGAAATATAAGAAACATCAATCTTTATATGTGGGGATTTCAATTTGAACTTCCTAATAAATAATTCTAGGTATAAAAAAAAAGAATCTGATGAATAGTTTTAATTTAGTCGCTACAGTTACTCGCTAGAGTCCACTAGAATTACTCTCTCTAGTTCAACGATTATTGATAATGTTATCACAAATGCCGACACAAAGATGGTGTATACAACGTGCTTCGATAGTTTAAAATCCGACCAACGCGCAATCCAAATCTGTTTCATACTGAAAAATCAAATCAGTATTTTAAATACTTTCAAAAAATATTCACGAATCTTTTCTCATGAAAATTATTTCTTATTTGAACCGTTACTTGCGACTGAAACTTTTGACTCCCACTATAGCTGTTGCGACGCGGAGTAAATCTGTGGTAATTTTTTTGACATAATCCAAACATTATAATGAATAAAACTTTAAAAGCGTTAATAAAAAACTGCAAAACTAAATTACCATGCCGAAATTATGAGTTTTTCAAAAATAAATCCTCTGCCAAATGGAACATAATAAACACCAGGAACTGCTCCTAGTCGAAAGTTATAAATAATTTTCCTGATTGTTTTGTTATCAATTATGAAACAGTATCAGATATCACCACAATCGCGAATGAATTTAATAGCTACTACGTTAATATAACGGATACTTTGAAATTAGTAACTCCAACCGCTTGTTCCCATGATAAAAAAGTAACATTAATAGCTTTTTCTTGTTTTCAACAAACGAGGAAAAAGTTTTTCAAACGATTCAGTCGTTAAAAAATACTCGCTCTACAGGTTGGGATGAAATACCAGTGAACATTTTCAAAAAATTTCACATTTTTTGTCGACGCCTCTAAGTAACATTATTAATAAATGCTTTTAACAAGGGATTTTTCCTGCTTTGCTGAAAATGGCTGTATTTAAACCTTTATATACGAAGGGAGACAAAAACTTGATTGATAACTATCGTCTAATATCTTTATTTAGCAATGTCTCAAAAATTTTTTTAAAAGTGAGTTATTGTATATTTAACTAAATTCAATTTTATATCTGAAAACCAAAATGGCTTTATCCGAGGACGTTCGATAAATTTGGCTATTTTAAAAGTAATCAATCAAATCTTGTACTATTGGAATGAAGGCCATCTTAACGCATTGGCACCGTACGACCTGTCAAAAGCGTTCGATTGTGTGGATCACGACCTTCTATGTGAGAAGCTATACTACTTTGGCTTTCGCTGAGTAACATTAAAATTATTCAATTCTTATTTAATAAATCACTCACAGTCTGTGCAATTTAGCCATTTCGATAACAATTACCTCAAAGTGATTCTTTCTGATAAAGAAATCATTAGAAAAGAAGTCCCGCAAGGGACCATTTATTCTATTTATTAATGATGTTACACTGACTAAGCCTAACTCAAGTTTGTTCGCTGATGACACCGCTGTTGCTTTCGATCCGTTGAATGAGGAGAGTTTGAAGGCTTCTATTCAATAATAATAACGAAAATAATAATAATAATAAATTTATTTGTTTTAAGATATACAATCTAATACAAAGGATCTGTCAGTCATTCTGTAAAGACAGATTAGATTGAAAAAAAAAAAAATCATACATATGATTTGAAACAAAACAGGAAACAAAACTTTTTGACAAAAGAAAAAAAAAGATAGCAAAGATTATAATACTCGCATAAGAGTCTGTAAAAAGACATAAAAAAGTAGTAATAATAATAATAACAATAATAATAATAATATTAATAATAATAACAATAATAATAGCTATAATAACAACAATAATAATAACAATAATAACAATAACAACAATAATAACAATAATAATAATAGTAATAATAACAATTAAACAAACAAAAAAATGGAATTATGCTAGTTAAAACAACGCAATATCTGCAATATAAAGATGAATTTTTGGGAAGTTTTTAATTATTTATTAAGAATAAATGCTTTTGTGCACAAGACAGTTGTTAAAAAATTAAAAGTTTTATAAAATTTACATCGACGTAGATTTCTATTAGGGTTTGTAGACTAAGTGCACAGGCCTCCCATCTTATCAAAGATAAGAAACACTCCCGTATATAAGAATAGCCAGGACAATCAAGTAGCATGTGATGTTAATCTTCCGTAGTATTCAAATTGCAAACGGTACAAACAGCTTCTGTGTCAATGGTATATACGATTCTATTTAGTGTCGGCCTGAGTTTGTTTTTTTTCGCAAGTGCGCAATTGGCATACCATTCGTAAACATGAAATAGGCAAGTTTGACATAAGTATGCTTGAGCATCCCATTGAAATTGAAAATTATGGTAAACGAGGCTGTAACTAGAAGATTTGGCTCTTTCAACGTCCTTCCAATATAAAGAGTTTGCATAATCCTCAGAAAAGCAGTTTCTATTGTGAAATGATAAGTCGCTGTCCAACAAAGTCAGTTCCATGTGTTCCGTAATTTATGTCGGTTAAAGTACATAAATTACGAACAAACATATTATATAAAATAATAGAACTACCTTCTTATGCGCAATGATTGATGCGCGAATTAATTTACCTACTCGTTTGAGTATTGATTATGAGCTCTCTTCTTTTTGGGATCTCCTAGAGTATGGATTAAATTTAAAATATCAATAATAATGGATCCTAGATCCAATATAATCTTTAAATTATTTGCACTTGGTGTATTTGGAAACGATATGTGAGCAAGCAGAAGTATTTTTATTGAAGCAAGCAGAAGTATTTTTATTATTTGTAAAACACTTTAAATTCTGTGTATTTACTAAATATTTGGATTTGTTATTCAGTAAACACTTAATGTGTTAAATTTAGGATACTGTACCAATTCTTGTTATAAATTATGATTTACATAAAATATCTTTCAAGTTTATAAATTATCTTTGATTTTGTTTTTAACTCTTTCCCTTTTCGACATTTTGTTTTATAGATGTGAAGTTCAAATCCATGCGGTAACTTTTGGAAAGTAAAGAAATGAAGCCTTTACTTGAACACCAAACATTACATCCAAGTTCTGATCTTAAAAACCTCTGGACCTGTCAGTTTAAATATCAGGGTGGCTTTAAATAGTACAATTATCCCGGACACTGTATGGGTGGGCCCTTAACACTTCTTAACTCGTACTCTAAATCACTCCTTCTAAATCATTTCTTAACTTCGTAACTCGTAACTTGTAAATCTTAATTTTGATATTCATATTCTAATTTTCTAATAACCCCATCATGGGTTCTCTAATTTTCTTTTTGCTTCATTTGGCAGCGAGTCAAATGGATGGATGTTTGGTGTTTTATAACCGAAATTTACCGTAAACGGATGGATATACACATTTCTTCGGTTATCAAACTAGATAATTTATTTTCGTTTTGATCTACACTAAATTTTATCTTTCAATTCTATCTCAAACCCTTAACGTGATATTTTATTCTCATTACTTATGATATTTAATTTTTGTTTTCCCTTTCATACTTTAAAACTGAGATTTTGCCCATTTAAAGCACCTTTTGTGCATTAATAGTTTAATGGATAACTTGATGTTGTACTATTAAATTTTTTTTTTGGAAAAATACCTCGTGTATTTTCTTCCTCTCTTTAAGTTTTTACCTTAAAATTGAGATTTTTTCTCATTTAAAGCACATTTTGTGCGTTAATATTTTAATAGATAACTTGATGTTGTAATATTAAGAATTTTTTTTTGAAAATACCTCGTGTATTTTCCTTCACTCTTTAAGTTTTTACCTTAAAATTGAGATTTTTCTCATTTAAAGCACATTTTGTGCGTTAATATTTTAATAGATAACTTGATGTTGTAATATTAAGAATTTTTTTTTTTTTGAAAATACCTCGTGTATTTTCCTTCACTCTTTAAGTTTTTACCTTAAAATTGAGATTTTTCTCATTTAAAGCACCTTTTGTGCACTAATATTCTAATGGACAACTTGATGTTGTAATATTAAGAATTTTTTTTTGAAAATACCTCGTGTATTTTTCTTTCACTCTTTAAGTTTTTACCTTAAAGTTGAGATTTTTTCTCATTTAAAGCACCCTTTGTGCATTAATGGATAACTTGATGTCATACTATTAAAAATTTTTTTTGAAAATACCTGGTGTATTTTCTTTCTCTCTTTAAGTTTTTGTTGAACATTTTATGTACAGTTGTTTCTTATAGGTTGGATATATCTATAAAGTTCATTAATCTGGTAATTTAGTATCAATATGGTTTCGACAATCACGGAAATACAAAAACAAGATGGACCAGCAGTACCTGTCTCAGGCACTAGTCCACGTAGACGACAACGTACGCCATTATCTACCTGTAGAAGAGCAAAAAGGCGAATTGATGATTTGGTGAGTCCTTCTTTAAGACAAACTTCATTATTTTTGCAAGAAACACAAACTTGTTACGGAATTTATCTTTGGCCGTTAACAAACAACAGAACTCTGTTACTGTATTAACTAGAAATACGCAAGTGCAGCTAAACCACAGTAGTTACAGTAATATTGAATTTTGATTTTACAATTTTTGTCTTTCTATCCGTAAAAATGCTAGAGTAATTTGTCCGTATTTTCGCAAGAAGAAATAATTACCATTATATTTTCTCATTTAAACTCGCGGACATATCATTTAGTTAAAACTTATGGATATGCCACGTAATTTCGAAAATTTAGATCTTTTGCTTTGAAAATCGAACAAATGCAAAACCGTCTTGCTTCCTTTTGACTGTTTTGCCAAGTTTTAGTTTTCGATCATCTACAAATAATACTAATACTATTACACAGGCTACAAATTTTTCAAATAGTACATCAGTATCTAATTTAAATCATCCTTGTATTAATAATTTCACTAACTGTGCGTTTTGTAAAGCGTCTGATCATCATGCGTATGTTCGAACAAACGAGAAAGGTACTGTACTTGATAATCTTAAAAAGTTCATATTTCGCAGGCTAAACTGTTATTATCTAGGGCTATTTATCTCAACGCTATTTATCTCTACGAGAATCACAGAAAAAGTTCGGAATATTGCAAATTCATTTACCGTGACGCGAGTCGGGTTTAAATGTCATAGATTTCTTTATTCGGGATGGTCTTTTGTGTAAATTCGTGGGTAAAAATCGTGTGAAAAGAATAGTTCTTCCCAAAAATTTTTTAAATTATACATTTCAGTACTTTCATACATTTGCCTTTGGTTTATCTTAATTTAATTTTTCGCGTATTTTCGAACAAAACTAGAAAGATACAATACTTGATAATTTGGAAGAAAAGTTCATTTTTCGGTGTCTAAACTGTTATTATCTAGGGCTATTTACCTCAACGCTATTTATCTCTACGAGAATCACAGAAAAAGTTCGGAATATTGCAAATTCATTTACCGTGACGCGAGTCGGGTTTAAATGTCATAGATTTTTTTAATCAGGATGGTCTTTTGTGTAAATTCGTGGGGTAAAAACTCGTGTGAAAAGAATATTTCTTCCCGAAAATTTTTTTTTTAAATTATACACTTAGTATTTTCATAATCTATCTCATTCCGGTATTACGAAACAAACAGAGATATATCTGAAAAGAATCTGGTACATCAAGATTGTAAATTAAAAACTTATTGAGCTTTTTATAAATTACTTTATTCTTAATTTTTTTTCAAACCTTAATTTTTTCGTAAAATTTATATCATTTTTGCATAATCAATTGTTTATATAAAGTAAATTATCATGAAGATAACCTAAATCTGAAATAAACATAATTATTTAACACTTATAAAACATATATTCCGTGCAATAAATATTAAATTCTTTAAATCATTACCTATCAGCAATGTAATTTATTGGATCATTATTGTTATATTTTCTTCACTTATAATATATTATACTAGAATTTTCCATAGAGATTCGTAATATCATCTTTTAGTTAAACGTTTTCTGAAGAAATTTTACCTATACCGTGGACGTATTTTTCTTTAAAAAGAGAAAATTTCTGCTTGCTAGAGTGAAGCTTTCTTTAGATAAACTGTTCTTTTTACTAGTTGAAGAGCGGAAAAATTCGAATAACATCTAGTATATTTTTTTTTATTTTAATTTTGATTTTTCTTTTTGTTTGAATTCCTACAAATCAAATATTTTATTGCATAATGTAAAAACTTATTGTAATGATCAAGTCTTTTTCTTTTTAAATATTACCGTGTCTTAAATAAAAAATATTTTTTGTATACTTTGGCGTATTTGAACTAATACAATGTTTATAATTGTACACTTTACTAGTAGTTAAATGAATAAAATAATTTCATACAAAGAAGGGAAAGTCTTGATCGAATTATTTCCCTTTAAAATTTTCGCACTCAAATAATTATACCTTAATAACAAATAAATTAATCATCATACTTTAATAACAAAAATTAATCAGCAAATTTCTTCAAAAAAACTGGGTTAGTGGAACATAACCCCATTTATCTTAAACGTCATTGACACAATTATGGTTGTCAAAAATACACGAATCTGACAATAGATAACGATTTGAAATTTCATACATTTATGGCATAAAATTATGTCTATTTATGGAGATGGAGTATTAAATTTTACAAAATGGATTATGCATAACTACGTTTGGACACATAAAATTCGATGGAAAATTTTGTATATTCTTTCGTCACAATAAACAAATGATGACGATTTAAATGAATTCATAATTGGATGTTGGCGTCAATTTTTATGCAATGGATATAACATTGTTGATAATTATTTGCCTGACCATTGAAGGAATACTTTGAATGTTGAATTATGTATATTAAAAATTTAACATATCGTATGCAGTTTGACGTATTAATTTGTAATTTGCCTAGTGTATGATTTTTCTAAGTGCTATTAACAGTTGTACTCTGGAAGTTTAACTATATCAGCTATACTTATGAAGAATAAAGTGTTATGAAGATGGTTTATTGTAGTGGTGCGAACTAACCCTTAATCTAAATTTTAAAAATAATATTCTAACGAGTGCAATAATTTAACCTTTCCTTATTAAGTAAATCGTTTATGTAAAAGTAGGAATTCAACACATTCGATAATTTTAAATAATTTTTTTTTGAATCTTATTAGTAAAATTGTATATCAGGATCATGATGGAGACATGCCTGTTTAAAAAGCAATTTTCTTCCTTTCCTTTCGTCAGTTGACATTGTATAATTAAAAAAAATTTTTTTTGAATCTTATAATTAAAATTGTAAATCGGGTCATGATGAAAAAATACCCGTTTAAAAAACACAATTTTCTTTCTTTCTTTTCGTCAATTGACATTGTATTTTTCGTTTTTGACCCTCTAAAAATGTCAGAGGTGTAACTTGTTCTTTCTTGTCATTATAAATGTTATTGATATCGTTTTTTCAAGTGTATTTTCTTTGTACGTATAGGTAAAAAAAAATTAAAATTATTTATTTAGAAAAGAGATGGCTAAAGTTGTAATATTTTATTTTGATAAGATAGTAGAAAGTTAGGGAAGTTTTTGTTGAAGCTTAAGAATTTTTTATGATTGTTGGTAATTTTTCTTAAATTTGTTATTTAAATTGTATTATAGGTTCTAATTAAGGTTGTCTATGATTTAGTTAATCGTTAATATATTTGTACTTTTCCTTCTTAAATTTATAGTTTATACTTAATGTGAAAATTATTTATTAGTCGTCTACTAAAATTTGAATTTCTGGATGGGGAATACAGGCTACAAAAATTTCTAATTAAGTTTGTCTATGTTCTGGTTAATCGTTAATATATTTGTACTTTTCTTTCTTAAATTTATGCTTATAATTAATGTGAAAATTATTTACTAAGATATAATTAGGTTGAAATATTGTATTAAAATTTTTTTGATAAATTAATAATTTTTTGTTAAAGCTTAAAAAATTCTTTAACATTGTTGAAAGTTTTTCTTAGATTTATAATTTAAATTGTATTATAGATTCTAGTTATAGTTGTCTTAAACTTTATTAATCGTTAATATAATTTTCTTTTTCATAAATTTATAGTTTATACTTAGTTATACAAGGGTGAAAATGGATGCATATCGTTGAATGGGGCGAACTTTCTTGCTTTCTTTATACATAGGGTGATTGCTTTAAAAAATTTTTTTTTTTTTTTTCAAAAAAAAAAAAAAATTTTTTTTTTTCCTGACTCTTGGGGAATGTTCCGTAATTTATGTCGGTTAGAGTACATAAATTACGAACAAACAGATTACATAAAATAATAGAACTACTTTCTTATGCGCAATGATTGATGCGCGAATTAATTTACTAAGCTACTGGGTGAAGTATGAGGATAATGGCCTCTTCGACGGGATCTATCGAACAGCGAGCATCGACTATAAAAACAGTAATGGATCCCATTCTTTAAATACAATTTTAAATTATTAGCATGCGGCATACTTAAAAAAAAGTGTGAACAAGCAGTGAATTTTATTAAATTATCTGGTATGTCTTGAATTTTTATAATTATTGGATTTTTGGAGATGGTTTGAAAGGGTTTTTATTTCAATATATGATGCATCCATTTAAACTTTGATATAAATTTATTTAAGGTTTCTTGACTAATATGTCTTAGAATTTATTAATCTTTATTTGTAAAACACTTTAAATTTTGTGTATCTACTAAATATTTGATTTTGTTATTCAGTAAACACTTAATGTGTTAAATTTAGGATACTGTACCAATTCTTGTATAAATTATGATTTACATAAAATATCTTTCAAGTTTATAAATTATCTTTGATTTTGTTTTTAACTCTTTCCCTTTTCGACATTTTGTTTTATAGATGTGGAATTCAAATCCATGCGGTAATCTTTGGAAAGTAAAGAAATGAAGCCTTTACTTAAACACCAAACATTGCATTCAAGTTCTGATCTTAATAACCTCTGGACCTGTCAGTTTAAATATCAGGGTGGCTTTAAATAGTACAATTATCCCGGAAAACTGTATGGGTGGGCCCTTAGCATACTTTAACTCGTACTCTAAATCATTTCTTAACTTCGTAACTCGTAACTTGTAAATCTTAATTTTGTTATTCATATTCTAATTTTCTTTAAGAAATTCTCTATAAGAAAATTAGAATATGAATATCAAAATTAAGATTTACAAGTTACGAGTTACGAAGTTAAGAAATGATTTAGAGTACGAGTTAAAAAGTATGCTAAGGGCCCACCCATACAGTTTTCCGGGATAATTGTACTATTTAAAGCCACCCTGATATTTAAACTGACAGGTCCAGAGGTTTAGATCAGAACTGGATGAAATGTTTGGTGTTCAAGTAAAGGCTTCATTTCTTTACTTTCCAAAGATTACCGCATGGATTTGAATTCCACATCTATAAAACAAAATGTCGAAAAGGGAAAGAGTTAAACACAAAATCAAAGATAATTTATAAACTTGAAAGATATTTTATGTAAATCATAATTTATACAAGAATTGGTACAGTATCCTAAATTTAACACATTAAGTGTTTACTGAATAACAAATCCAAATATTTAGTAAATACACAGAATTTAAAGTGTTTTACAAATAAAGATTAATAAATTCTAAGACATATTAGTCAAGAAACCTTAAATAAATGTATGTCAAAGTTTAAATGGATGCATCATATATTGAAATAAAAACCCTTTCAAACTATCTCCAAAATCCAATAATTATAAAAATTCAAGACATACCAGATAATTTAATAAAATTCACTGCTTGTTCACACTTTTTTTTAAGTATGCCGCATGCTAATAATTTAAAATTGTATTTAAAGAATGGGATCCATTACTGTTTTTATTGTCGATGCTCGCTGTTCGATAGATCCAGTCGAAGAGGCCATTATCCTCATACTTCACCCAGTAGCTTAGTAAATTAATTCGCGCATCAATCATTGCGCATAAGAAAGTAGTTCTATTATTTTATGTAATCTGTTTGTTCGTAATTTATGTACTCTAACCGACATAAATTACGGAACATTCCCCAAGAGTCAGGAAAAAAAAATTTTTTTTTTTTGAAAATTGAAAATTCAGTCAATTTTATGCAATAGATATAACATTGTGGATAACGGTTGCCTGACCATTGGTAAAACATTTTGAATGTTTAATTACGTATATTTAAACTGGACATACCATATTTTGATGGATGTATTAATTTGTAATTTACCTAGTGTATGATTTTCTAAGCGCTATTAACAGGTGTATTCTGGAATTTTATTTACATCAACATCATATATGAAGAGTAAAGTGGTATGAAGATAGTTTAATATAATAATGCGAACTAACTCCTATTCTAATTTTTAAACTTAACGAGTGCAATAGTTTAAGTTTTTCTTTGTTGAGTAAATTTGTATATGTAAAGTAGGAATTCAACACTTTCGATAATTTTAAATAATTTTTTTTTGTTGAATCTTATAAGTAAATTGTATATCAGGATCATGCTGAAGACATGCCTGTTTAAAAAGCAATTTTCTTTTTCTTTTCGTCACTTGACATTGTATAATTTTAAATAATTTTTTTTGAATCTTATAATTAAAATTGTATATCAGGTCGTGATGAGGACATGCCTGTTTAAAAAAAACAATTTTCTTTCTTTCTTTTCGTCAATTGACTTTGTATTTTTCGTTTTTGACCCTCTAAAAATGTCAGAGGTGTAATTTGTTCCTTTCTTTGTCATTGTAAATGTTAATGATACCCCCTTTTATGTGTACTTTCTTTGTACGTAGAAGTGAAAATTAAAATTGTTTATTTAAAAAATTTTTATAGTGATGTGAAAATTATTTATTAACAGATGGCTAAGTTGTAATTTTGTTGAAAGTTGGGGAAGTTTTTGTTAAAACTTAAGAATTTTTTATGATTGTTGCATACTTTTTGGTAAATTGATTATTTAAATTGTATTATAGGTTCTAATTAAGGTTGTCTATGATTTAGTTAATCGTTAATATATTTGTACTTTTCCTTCTTAAATTTATAGTTTATACTTAATGTGAAAATTATTTATTAGTCGTCTACTAAAATTTGAATTTCTGGATAAATAGTCTACTAAAATTTCTAGTTAAGGTTTTATTTATTAGTCGTTTACTAAAATTTGAATTTCTGGATAGGGAATGCAAGCTACAAAAATTTCTAATTAAGTTTGTTTATGTTCTGGTTAATCGTTAATATATTTGTACTTTTCTTTCTTAAATTTATGCTTATAATTAATGTAAAAATTATTTATTAAGAGATAGTTAGATTTGTGATTAAAAAATTTTGATAAATTAATAATGTTTGGTTAAAGCTTAAAAATTCTTTAACATTGTTAGAAGTTTTTCTTAAAGTTGTTATTTAAATTGTATTATAGATGCTAGTTAAGGTTGTCTAAAATTCTATTAATCGTTTTTCTTAAATTATAGTTATACTTAGTTAGACAAATGTGAAAATGGATGCATATCGTTGAATGATTGATTGGGGCGAATTTTCTTGCTCTCTTTATACGTAGGGTGATTGCTTTAAAAAAATTTTTTTTTTCTCAAAAAAAAAAAAATTTTTTTTTTCCTGACTCTTGGGGAATGTTCCGTAATTTATGTCGGTTAAAGTACATAAATTACGAACAAACATATTATATAAAATAATAGAACTACCTTCTTATGCGCAATGATTGATGCGCGAATTAATTTACCTACTCGTTTGAGTATTGATTATGAGCTCTCTTCTTTTTGGGATCTCCTAGAGTATGGATTAAATTTAAAATATCAACAATAATGGATCCTAGATCCAATATAATCTTTAAATTATTTGCACTTGGTGTATTTGGAAACGATATGTGAGCAAGCAGAAGTATTTTTATTGAAAATGATCTGGTAATGTTTAATTTATTATAATTATTGGATCTTTGGAGATAGTTTGAAAAGTTTTTATTTCAATATATTATGCATCCATTTAAACTTTGATATAAATTTATTTAAGGTTTCTTGACTAATATGTCTTAGAATTTATTAATCTTTATTTGTAAAACACTTTAAATTCTGTGTATTTACTAAATATTTGGATTTGTTATTCAGTAAACACTTAATGTGTTAAATTTAGGATACTGTACCAATTCTTGTTATAAATTATGATTTACATAAAATATCTTTCAAGTTTATAAATTATCTTTGATTTTGTTTTTAACTCTTTCCCTTTTCGACATTTTGTTTTATAGATGTGAAGTTCAAATCCATGCGGTAACTTTTGGAAAGTAAAGAAATGAAGCCTTTACTTGAACACCAAACATTACATCCAAGTTCTGATCTTAAAAACCTCTGGACCTGTCAGTTTAAATATCAGGGTGGCTTTAAATAGTACAATTATCCCGGACACTGTATGGGTGGGCCCTTAACACTTCTTAACTCGTACTCTAAATCACTCCTTCTAAATCATTTCTTAACTTCGTAACTCGTAACTTGTAAATCTTAATTTTGATATTCATATTCTAATTTTCTAATAACCCCATCATGGGTTCTCTAATTTTCTTTTTGCTTCACATGTTATTATTTGACAATAGGAACCTTAGTTGTGAAACCCAATTATACCTATTTGTAAACATACCTTTAGTATCATTATTTGAAAAATTAATGACACGGCGGATACAAATTTTTGGTAGCCTGCAGTTATCTAAACTATTTACACTTTTCCGGTACAACAGAGTAAAGTTGCAGTGCTTTTACGGAAAGGGGACGACGACCAGTTTCTCCGGGGATAATGTAGTTGGGAGTATTTCTAGAAAATTGGAGTAATATTAAAAAAAAAATTGTTTGAACTGGCTCAATTTGATTAAAGTATCTCAGACTCCAAACAGGTGCACAGAATAATAAAGAAGTTGTGACGATACTATCAAAAAGCTGACATATTGCTGGCCACGACACACATTTTGAATTTACCAATGTTGACATTACTGTACCCGTGGCAATTTTAGCCTTCCGAACGAAGTAAAAGAGCAGATTCGTAAAGAAATGTAGAATTGGAAATTGTTACCCCGATGTAGTAAAATTTGTTGACAACTTCAATATTATCAGACCCACATCTAAATACCTGTCTTTCACTGACACTTCCGCCTTTTCGGAAGACCAGAACTTTTGGTTTGGTGCAGTTAATGGTCAATTTATTGATGCGCGCATAGTCATTCTAAACCTCGAGCTTTCTGTTGCCCAGAATTAACAAATCATCCGTAGAAAGTAGTAATAATAAATTATTCGTCTCGTCTATATTTATTCCTTGGACACTTCTTTGTCGGAAGAAAGCCTCGATGTCATTTATAAGCATAGAAGACAGCCATAGTTTATTGTCAACATGCGTACATTTATTGTCAATTTTTACTCAAATTGTTCCATTATCATAGATGTCTTTGAGTATCCGAATGATTTTTAAGCTAACTCCATAGTTAAACAACTTGTGCCACCGTAACTGTTGTTGTAACTTTGGCTGTTTTAAACATAATTGGGTTACAGAGGAGAGAACAAAAACATTGTCAAGACACCCTCGACCTTCTCTAAATCCTGACTGATTTTCGATCAAAACGTCCGCTTCATCAGCCCCAAGCGTCAATCGTTCTAACAAAATATTCTTAAAAATTTTTAGTGTAGTGTTACAGAGAGCAATTCCTGTATAATTTTCTGGATTACTTGCATCACCTTTCTTATGAAGCATAGTGACAGCAATTCGCGACCATTCCTTGGGAATGTCAGTTTTGGGGGAGATTTTTTAAGAATTCGTTCGTGATGGTATCTAGAACAGGAGTTTTGTTTTCTTTAGATTTGCCAATATTGGCATACAATTCATCGAGAGAAATTTTGCTATCTAAGAAAGGATGTGCTGCGTCCTAAAAATAGAACAAGACATCATTCTCTAAAGACTGGTGGCATAAGTTTTCATAAAAATTCCCCCATTCTTGTATTGAAATACAACTATTATAGTTTCTTTCATGTTTAGAAGAGTAAACAGTTTTCCAGAACTCGCGTGTATCTTTAACACATGAAAGCCTCTTTGATATAAGTGCATGATAGTTAGTTTTTTTTAACGTAATAGTTTCCTTTCTTGGACTTCTGAACCAAATATTCAGCTACAGAATAGTAAGAAAAGCCATTGCGTCTACATGTTTTCAACTTACTCTTAACATCCAGCTTAGAAACTCTTCAATCCCATCTTAGGCCACTCACTGTTTAATTATCTTCGGTAGGTAAAAAACTATTGTAATTGACTGCCAATGTCATTTAAACAGGGAAGTGGCATGATAAAGAGACATCATGAAGAACTTTAAGGTGGTGTATATAATGCAGAAACTTCGAATGACACCAAACTAAGTCAATAGGGTTTTTACCAGAGGCGCTGCAAAACGTAAATTGAGAGGGTGAGTCGCTTATGGTTCTTCTATTCAATAAAACGAACCCGTTCTGTCCCATGAAATCATTCAAGTCTTTTCCTCAACGATTGTTGACCATGTCCAGAGATATTCTATCTTAATTTACTTGAGTGCCAAAGCATATTTCATGAAACAATTGGCCCAAGCTACCTATTCTACAATTAAAGTCACGGCCTTAAATAAACAATAGATGTGGAAAATCTGTGATTATATCATTAATGACTATTTGTAACGATTTTAAAACATCGACCAAGTTTAAACTTGGTTTAAAATATACATTTCCAGTTACAAATTCGATATCATTAGCACACACTTTCACAATGATCCAACATTCAGTTCTATTCAGACTCTCAAAGTAAAAGGATTTTTTCAGTCAAATAGCTAAACCACCACTTGCTCTGCCTTTAGATTTGTCCTTCAATGCACCCGATCCAATGAAACTGAATTCTGAAAGAGAGAGTGGCAAATCGAAACTTTCCAGCACTGACCATGTCTCACTGTTACATTCTGAAAAGGATGAGGGTATTTTTTCAGAGCAGGAAGCATTAGGAATTGAAGCATTATGAGATTTGTAAGATTGTGAGCTTTTAAAGGACTTAATTTTATTTTCTTTTAAGTAAAAATGGCGCTGACAGCGGCTACACGTAGTGCATCGGGTGTCACTGAATTTAATATTAAAAGTGCTATTGAGACGGTGTTAGCATCTGAAGAATTTAAAATAACGATGAGTGAATTAATTTGTTCAAGTGCTGAAGCCAGTGTTCAAGTTTTAAAATCGGAAAATCGAGAATTGAAAGAAGTTAACCTCAAATTACTTAGTGAAATTGAAACGTTGAAACATCAATTGAAACGGAGAAACCAATGAACGTACTAATAGTAACATCAATAATATTGTTAATGACCACCAAAAGATGTCACCAAGAAATGAGCAGGCAAGCTACTCACAAAAAGTGAAAAGGGGTTTCATGAATAGGCGTGAAATTCCAATGTCTCAAATACATCCTAATACTTCCGAAGGAACTACTAGTGAGCAAAGAGACGATGTGGAAGGATGGCAGGAGGTAAGAAGAAAGAAAAGAACGTTAATTATAGGTGATTGTGAAGATACCAACAGTATATCTGCATTGGAACGGAAATTGTGGATCTTTCTTGGACGGATGCCCCAGATACTACTGTAGTGCAAGTTGTAAATCATTTAGGAACAAAATTCCCAAATCAAATCTTCCAAGTAACAAAACTGGAAACAAAGGGAGTGAATGCGTGCTTTAAGATAGCAGCTAATAGGAGTTTAGCAGAGTCACTGTATGAAAGAAAAAACTGGCTCAAAGGATCAATCGTAAAAAGGTACTTCTTTTGTCAAGATAGACCTAGTAAATTCCAAACTGACTAGTCAACTTAGCCGCTTAGAAAAAAACAGAGAAGTTTTATCGATTTTGCATCAAAATGTTCAAAGTTTATTCAATAAGACGGCACAAATTACGGCACAAATTGAAGTGAAAATAATGTAGATTTTCTGTGCTTAACTGAACATTGTCTAAATAAAGTGTCTAGGCATTTGTGCATCGTACTGTCGTGAGTTAAAATCACATGGTGGTACGATTATATTAGCGAGACGCAATTTGAATAAGTATATACGAAATATCAAACTGGAAGCACTCTGTTCGGAATCTCATTTCGAATGTTCTGGAACAATATATGAATCGGAATGTTTCAAAATTCAAATTGTGACCTTATATATAGCGCCCAATGGAGACATTTACATATTTGAAGAATATCTAAATAGGCTCTTTGACACACTGAAACCAGAAAAAACCGTGCAGTAATATATGGTGATCTAAACATTGATTATTTAACAAACACGTCAGTGAAACGCAGATTATGTGATACATTAAATTCCTATAATTGTAAGAATCTGATCAATGAACCAACGCGTACAACGACATCTACCAGTAGCTGCCTCGATTATGTTATTATCAATAATAATTTCAATAATTATAAAATTGTAACTTATCAACGTGTGTATCTGACCATGGCAAAGGTCAATTTCTTCAAATATATGTTAATGAAACAATAAATAATAACACTGTCGATAGTATTCACAAACGTATATTTACAAATTCTAACATGCAATATCTCACACATAAGCTTAAAATCGCTGACTGGAGTGATGTTTATGAGTCAAATGATATAAATATTGTATATAATGCATTCTGGCAAATATTTTAATTTTGTTTAGATGTTACTATTCCCATAATTAAAACGCAAAACAAAACACTTAATAAATTGCATTGGATCACCCCTGATATAGTAAAAGAAAGGCAGAATTTAAAGGACCTGTTTGATTTAGTTACTGCCTCTAATAATACTGATTTGAACAGTCTATACACAATTCGAAAAAAGGAATATAAGAACACAATACGTAGAGCAAAATCATTTCAACAAAATATAATGGGCAAACAATCTAAAAATCAATGGAAAACCATTAACAAAACATTAGGTAGAATTAAATCAGACAAAACGGAAATATCTCTGCTTCGGTCAGATGGTACTGTATGTAGAAATAGAAATGAAAATGCTGAAATGCTTTGTGAATATTATGCTACAGCTGTTACGAATAAACTTAATAGTCATTATAAAAACAACTTAACAGTAAATGTTACTTCTTCGGTCTCCAAATTAAAATCATTTTATACTAATCCAGTAACGGACCTAGAAGTCTACAATGTTGTTATGTCAATGGAAAATAAACATTGCTTTGGGATTGATGAAATCCCTATAAAACTAGTTAAAAATAGTATTTCCCAAATTGCATGCATACTAAGTTATGTATATAATCTTTCATTTGAAACTGGAGAATTCCCAGACCTCTTAAAAACATCGATTATTAAACCAATATTCAAAAAAGGAGACACACTAAAAGTTGCAAATTATCGTCCTATATCATTATTGCCTCAATTCTCTAAAATATTAGGGAAACTGATGTGTAATCGACTCTCCGAGTTCCTGGAACTTTAAAATATTCTAGTTAAATGTCACAGTTTAAGACCGAAGCACTCCACGTGCTCGGCCAGTAATGAATTAACACCATTTGTATTGGAAGAGATTGATAAAAAAAAAATTGTATTGGCATTGTTTTTCGATTTCGGCTTTCGAAGTTCAGCTTTGGATACTGTGAATCATAATCTTTGATTAAAAAAATTAGACAATATTGGCATAAGAGGTCTACCAAACTCCTGGTTTCAGACCCACCTACAAAATCGACAAATTATTATAGATGTTGCAGGAGAAAAGTCTAGATCAAGGGATGTAAACATAGGGGTCCCACGAGGGTCAAATCTTGCTCCTTTGCTATTCCTTATTTATATAAATGATTTGCCCTTACATATTACGCTTGGAACATTTGTGCTTTATGCAGATGACACATCTGTACTTTTGTCATCAGATGACTTGACTGGCATTATCAATCAAATGGACCTTGTGGTTGATCAGTTAAGTGATTGGTGTAGAGTAAATCATTTAATTATAAATATGAGCAAAACTACTTATTTAATGTTTAATAATAAGCACACCGACAATACCAAGCTATTGAGCTATTGAATAGCAGGAATCCGATCAGTCGAGTAACTGAAATAAAATTCCTAGGAGTCATGCTAGATGAAGACATGGGTTGGCATCTTCAAGTTGATGTAAGAAATTGAGTACAGTATTCTACTATATAAGAAAATTGAAGCAGACGTATGATACAGACACACTTTTGGCTCTGTATTACGGGCTTGCTTATAGTTGCATGCAATACTGTGTTATTCTTTGGGGACAATGTTCGGACAGCTCTCGAATATTTGTGTTACAAAAGAGAACTATTCGACTTATTTTTAATACGAATTATAGAGAAACATGTAAAGATCATTTTATAAAGCACAATATTTTAACTTTTTATGGCATATACCTATATGAGTTGTTAGTATACATCAAGAAAAACTACCAAAATTTTAAACTGAGAAAAGAAATTCATCCCTATAATACTCGACAATGTACTGATCCTCATGTTCAAAATTGTCGAATTGATAAATATAGAAAAGATCCTCCAATTGTTGAGACTGAATTTTAAAACAACTTACCAGTAGAAATTAGGCACATTGAAAATATAAATAAATTTAAAACTGTATAAAGAAATTATATAGTAAAACAGTGTCCATCTAATTTGTGAAAAACCTATGTACTATATTGTATCTTTGGTAAATAAATTAATATTATTATTGTTATTATTATTAAACCTCATAATAGCACGCAGTCTTTTTCCTATCTCTTCCTGAAGAAGTGGCAGTAAACCTTTCCTTTGCTTCTGAATCTTGGCGGTGAAGTCTTCACGGACATAATTATTCGTCCCCTTCAGTTTAGATCTGGTTTTGATAATTTCAATTTTTTTGTTTACGTTAAGTAATTTTAATAGCACACGTATCGAATCGTTTCTTTGGTTTTTTAATTCAAAAATATTTTCAATTTCATTTTTGAATAGATCACGTTCATTTCTTTATTTATAATGTCCAGTATTAATGATCATAATTCAGTTTTATGATAAAGCGTTTAAGGTTAATCAAATATGATATTTCTACGTTTGATTTCAGCTTCAAAGTAATCACATCGAGAAGTAGAAACTTCATTTTTCAAAGTTTAATTTTCTTCTTTTACTAAAGTTATTTCGTTTAAAATTGAAGTAATTTTAGAATTGGTGTCTTCGATATTTTTATTATTTGCATCCATTTTATTTAATAGCAAGTCAAATTTTTTTCTAAAGTTTCTACATTTATGTAAAATAAAAACACAATTGGAAAAGTAGTAGAAAGAAAAAAATAAAATAAATTAAAAATTATAATATACGCGAACCGAAGTAGATTCGAACCCACTAAGGTCTGAACCCAATGATAGTCCGTGTCGCTAACCGCTGCACTATGGTCGTTGTATGTAATGAAAACTTTATAAGAAGAGTATTAGACTAAAATTGTATTATATACTTGTTTGAACTTTTATTTTTAACAGTATAAAGAATGTCTTAAAACACAAAATAATATATTAAATTTTTATATTCACACTTTTATAACTTAATTACTTTCACTCTTTATAACTTAATTTACACAAAATCACATCATCATGTTTTAGGGCGATTTTTGACATTAGCCAACGATCGTCTTGTAAACCGGTTTTTAAAGAAAATAAGATTCTTACTTTATATGATTTGTATGTATATGAATGTTCAGTATTTTTTAAACAATATTCCTATCTTTTCGTGAGTAACTATATGAATCACCAACACGATACTCATCCTTATATAAATTCAAAATAAATTATTGTACTTTAACAAAATCGTTAAAAGGGCCGCCCAATTCTAGGGCCGCGTTTCACTGCTGAACGAAGTCGAGATTTAGAGAGAAGGACTACATTATCATCAAGATCACGAATAGACGGATCAAAAGCAAGGCCCAATTTAGACGCTGCATGTTGTGCTGCAGAGAACAAGAATGCTCCTTTCCTCTGTTACTCGTGATCGCGCACGAGTTCCATAAGAGGGTCAGAACTATTTATGACCTGACAAGCTATACCCAAAACTACCCTATCATGTAGACCTTCAACGGATAGGCGACCTCTACCTCCTTGCTGACGTGGGAGGTAGTTTCGGGGTTCTGAGGCACGTGGGTGCAAACTACGATAGACGTTCATGAGTTTACAAGTGCCTCTATCAAATTTCTTAAGCTCCCCTATTGTCCCTTTGATGGAACCAAAAGAATAGAGAAGGATGGGAATTGTAAGCATATTAGTAGCACGGACCTTACGGATCTTAGACAATTCTGATTGCCAGATTTGTCGAAGACGGTGCATATACCTGCCGCGAAGAGCTTCCTTGTTAATAGACACACTCTGAATGTGGTTGTCACCGACACCCAAGTATGTGTAGAGCTCTTCTTCATCGAGATGTTTCACGATGCTTCCATCTGTGAGCTGCACGTCTGCATCGTAATAAGGGACACGACCCCGCTTACAATGATTGACAGCACATCTATCGAGACCAAATTCCATGCCAATGGCCTTCGTGTACTGATGGACAGCTTTGATAGGTCGAGATAGACTGGTCTCAGAAGAAGCAAAAAGATTCAGGTCATCCATATAGAATAGATGGGTTACCTGATGCTTCCTTTCTGTCGGGGGATCACAACGGTAACCAGTTTCTTCTCCCAAGCGCAAGGAAATGGGCATAAGGGAGATACAGAATAAAAGCGGGCTAAGGCTGTCGCCATGATAGACACCACGCTTAAACGTTACCAGATCTGTTGAGACAGTACGTTTACCACATTTAATGGTAAACTTGGTCTTCAACAAAGTTAACAGCTCTTCGATGCATCTGATAATATCGGGGTGAATAATTTAACATTTGAGCAGCACCAACATGAGTTTGTGAGAGAGAGTGTCAAATGCTTTCCAATAATATACCCAGGCCATACTCAGGTCGCGTTGATACTGACGGGCGTCTTGGCAGATACATCTGTCAACAAGAAGATTATCTTTGCAACCTGATATACTTCGTTTGGAGCCGCGTTGCTCGTATATCATCTGTCAAACCGGTTCTATGGTTGTGAGTTTGCGTTCATTAAGAATGGAGGTGAACGCTTTGTACACGGTATTAAGACATGTAATCGGGCGATAATTGCTCGGAACTGAAAGGACTCCTTTTTTGGGGATCAAAACTGTTCGTTCTTCTGCAAACCACGTTGGAAAGGTCCCGTACCCAAGGATATATGAAGTAAAGTGCCTAGCAAGATGTGCGTGTGTGGAAGTTAAACGTTTCCACCAGAAGTTGGACACAGCATCCATGCCAGGCGCCGAATGATTCTTCTTGCCTTTGAAAGAAGGGGATACTTCATCAGCGGTAACAGATGTTAGGACCGCTTGTTCTGCTAGGCGCGCGTTGCAGAACCTTTCGAACAGTTTTATTGGTCTTATATTTTTATCTACACTAGTCAACTTTTCATATAAATCACGCCAGTGGCCATCAATTTGAATGAAGGTGAATTCACGACGAGAGTAGCTGCCTTGTAAAAATTTATGACTCTCAAGAAGATGGGTGGCTCTGGGGTATAAATCCTGTATCCGCTCTCCCTGCTTGACAGGCATGAATTCGTTAATATTCAAATTTAAATAATAATAACAATTATAATAATAATATTAATAAATATTTCTGAGTGTTTGGAAAATAACAGGTATACGAAAGGTCTTACAAGAAAAATTACATATTATAATCTATGTTGAGTTTAAGACCCATTCATTTGAAGCATAAAGATTCAAGGTATAAAGTAACTGTTTCAATTTGATCTTAAAGAGCTGAACTGGCAGATGTTTGATATTATGTGGTATGTTGTTAAAAATTCGAAATATAGAATTGGGCGGCCCTTTTAACGATTTTGTTAATGCACAATAATTTATTTTGAATTTATTTAAGGATGATTATCGTGTTGATGATTCTTATAGTTACTCA
Organism: Chrysoperla carnea; assembly: GCF_905475395.1. Taxonomy (NCBI): domain Eukaryota; kingdom Metazoa; phylum Arthropoda; class Insecta; order Neuroptera; family Chrysopidae; genus Chrysoperla; species Chrysoperla carnea. The sequence continues at coordinate 3,540,296 of NC_058342.1, read as the reverse complement.
CGAAAAGATAGGAATATTGTTTAAAAAATACTGAACATTCATATACATACAAATCATATAAAGTAAGAATTTTATTTTCTTTAAAAACCGGTTTACAAGACAATCGTTGGCTAATGTCAAAAATCGCCCTAAAACATCTCTTTTGAGTTTTAAAAAAATTTTTTACATGAGGAGAATTTCCCCAGAACACAATTCCATATCACCAATTGCTTTCAATATAGGCGTAGTATATGCTAAATAAAATTGATTTTGGTACAGTATCTCTGATCGTACCCAAAGGGTAAGTGTATTTGCTAATTTTTGCTGTCACCTGATCTACATGATTATTCCAAGATAAATTTTTATCAAGATGGATGCCCAAAAATTTTACCTGATCACAGAAAAAAATATTACCAAAAGCTGGAATTTTTAAACTAGTCTCAAGAGGGCCGTACTCACCGAACTTGATATGTTGGGTATTTTCTATGTTCAGCTTCAACCTATTATTGATGCACTATTGAGATAGCATAGTTAAGGATTCAGATATTCTGCCTTTGTCATTCAAACTGTCAACATCTAAGTGCAATCACAATCAGTCAACAATTTAAGTAAAATAAATATTTTAATCTGTAAATATTTAATAAATATTATAGTGAACCGTTTGTGAGCATTTTTGTATGTGATTTTGTGTAAATTAAGTTATAAAAAGTGATGGTAATTAAGTTATAAAAGTGTGAATATAAAAATTTAATATATTGTTTTGTGTTTTAAGACATTCTTTATACTGTTAAAAATAAAAGTTCAAACAAGTATATAATACAATTTTAGTCTAATACTCTTCTTATAAAGTTTTCATTACATACAACGATCATAGCGCAGCGGTTAGTGACGCGGACTATCGTTGTGAATCTTCAGACCCTAGTGGGTTCGAATCTATTTCGGTTCGCGTATATTATAATTTTTAATTTATTTTATTTTTTCTTTCTACTACTTTTCCAATTGTTTTTTTATTTTACATAAATGGAGAAACTTTAGAAAAAAAATTTGACTTGCTACTAACTAAAATGGATGCAAATAATAAATATATCGAAGACACCAATTCTAAAATAACTTCAATTTTTAAACGAAATAACTTTAGTAAAAGAAGAAAATAAAACTTTGAAAAATGAAGTTTCTACTGCTCGATGTGATTACTTTGAAGCTGAAATCAAACGTAAAAATATTATATTTGATAAACCTTAAACGCTTTATAATAAAACTGAATTATAATCATTAATACTCGACATTATAAACAAGAAAATGAACGTGTTCTGTTCAAAAATTGAAATTGGAAATATTCTTGAATTAAACAACCAAAGAAACGATTCGATACGTGTGCTAATTAAATTACTTAACGTAAACAAAAAAATTTACATTCTCAAAACCACATCTAAACTGAAGGGGACGAATATTTATGTCCGTGAAGACTTCACCGCCAAGATTCAGAAGCAAAGGAAAGCTTTACTGCCACTTCTTCACGAAGAGATAGGAAAAAGACTACGTGCTATAATGAGGTTTAATAAACTGATAACTCCGGAAAAAATTTACTTTTTTGACTTAAAAGAAAATAAAATTAAGTCTTATAAAAGCTCACAATCTTACAGATCTAATAATGCTTCAATCCTAATGCTAGCCTCATCCTTTTCAGAATGTATCAGTGAGACATGGTCAGTGCTGGAAAGTTTCGATTTGCCACTCTCTCTTTCAGAATTCAGTTTCATTGGATCGGGTGCATTGAAGGACAAATCTAAAGGCAGAGCAAGTGGTGGTTTAGCTATTTGACTGAAAAAATCCTTTTACTTTGAGAGTCTGAATAGAACTGAATGTTGGATCATTGTGAAAGTGTGTGCTAATGATATCGAATTTGTAACTGGAAATGTATATTTTAAACCAAGTTTAAACTTGGTCGATGTTTTAAAATCGTTACAAATAGTCATTAATGATATAATCACAGATTTTCCACATCTATTGTTTATTTAAGGCCGTGACTTTAATTGTAGAATAGGTAGCTTGGGCCAATTGTTTCATGAAATATGCTTTGGCACTCAAGTAAATTAAGATAGAATATCTCTGGACATGGTCAACAATCGTTGAGGAAAAGACTTGAATGATTTCATGGGACAGAACGGGTTCGTTTTATTGAATAGAAGAACCATAAGCGACTCACCCTCTCAATTTACGTTTTGCAGCGCCTCTGGTAAAAACCCTATTGACTTAGTTTGGTGTCATTCGAAATTTCTGCATTATATACAGGACCTTTAAGTTCTTCATGATGTGTCTTTATCATGCCACTTCCCTGTAGAATTGACATTGGCAGCAATTACAATAGTTTTTTACCTACCGAAGATAATTAAACAGTGAGTGGCCTAAGATGGGATTGTAAGCTGGATATTAAGAGTAAATTGAAAACATGTAGACGCAATGGCTTTTTTAACGATTCTGTAAAACTGTTAACTCTTCTAAACATAAAAGAAACTATAATAATTGTATTTCAATACAAGAATGGGGAAATTTTTATGAAAACTTATGCCACCAATCTTTAGAGAATGATGTCTTTTCGGATGCAGCACATCCTTTCTTAGATAGCTTAATTTCTCTCGATGAATTGTATGCCAATATTAGCAAATCTAAAGAAAACAAAACTCCTGTTCTAGATAACATCACGAACGAATTTTAAAAAATCTCCCCCAAAACTGGATTTTGTATCTTAATTACTGGTTAAATAAAATAATGAACACAGAAGACATTCCCAAGGAATGGTCGAGAATTGCTGTCACTATGCTTCATAAGAAAGGTGATGCAAGTAGTCCAGAAAATTATAGAGGAATTGCTCTCTGTAACAGTACACTAAAAATTTTTAAGAATATTTTGTTAGAACGATTGATGCTTTGGGCTGATGAAGCAGACGTTTTGATCGAAAATCAGTCAGGATTTAGAGAAGGTCGAGGGTGTTTTGACAATGTTTTTGTTCTCTCCTCTGTAACCCAATTATGTTTAAAACAGCCAAAGAAAAAAGTAGAAGCAACTTTAATAGATTTTAAACGTGCATTTGAAGCAGTTAATCATCAGTTACTGTGGCACAAGTTGTTTAAATATGGAGTTAGCTTAAAAATTATTCGTATACTCAAAGCCATCTATGATAATGCAACAATTCGAGTAAAAATTGACAATAAATGTACGAAACAGTTTAACGTGAACGAAGGTGTCATACAGGGTGAATCTCTAGGTCCATGGCTATTTTCTATGCTTATAAATGACATCGAGGCTTTCTTCCGACAAAGAAGTGTCCAAGGAATAAATATAGACGAGATGAATAGTTTATTATTACTACTTTCTACGGATGATTTGTTAATTCTGGGCAACAGCTGATATAAAAAGAAAGCTCGAGGTTATGAATGACTATGCGCGCATTAATAAATTGACCATTAACTGCACCAAGCCAAAAGTTCTGGTCTTCCGAAGAGTCGGAAGTGTCAGTGAAAGAGAGGTATTTAGATATGGACCTGATAATATTGAAGTTGTCAACAAATTGAACTACCTCGGGGTAACATTTTTCAGTTCTATATTGCTTTACGAATCTGCTCTTTACTTCGTTCGGAAGGCAAAAATTGCCACGGGTGCAGTAATGTCAACATTGGTAAATTCAAAATGTGTGTCGTGGCCAGCAAGATGTCAGCTTTATGATAGTATCGTCACAACTTCTTTAATATTCTGTGCACCTCTTTGGAGTCTGAGATACTTTAATGAAATTAAGTCAGTTCAAACAAATTTTTTTTAAATATTACTCCAGTTATCCAGAAATACTCCCAACCACATTATCCCCGTAGAAACTGGTCATCGTCGCCTTTCCGTAAAAGCACTGCAATCGACTCTCTTGTACTGGAAGAAAGTCGAAGGTTAAGATAACCGCAGGCTACCAAAAGTATTGTTTCCTGTTTTGTTTCAAAACATATGTATGAATTTTTTATTTTTTTTCAATCTAATCTGTCTTTACAGAATGACTGACAGATCCTTTGTATTAGATTGTATATCTAAAAACAAATAAATTTATTATTATTATTTTCGTTATTATTATTGAATAGAAGCCTTCAAACTCTCCTCATTTAACGGATCGAAAGCAACAGCGGTGTCATCAGCGAAGAAACTTGAGTTTGGCTCAGTAAGTGTAACATCATTAATAAATAGAATAAATGGTCCCTGGCGGGACTTCTTTTCTAATGATTTCTCTATCAAAAAGAATCACTTTGAGGTAATTGTTATCGAAATGGCTAAATTGCACAGACTGTGAGTGATTTATTAAATAAGAATTGAATAATTTTAATGTTACTCAGCGAAAGCCAAAGTAGTATAGCTTCTCACATAGAAGGTCGTGATCCACACAATCGAACGCTTTTGACAGGTCGTACAGTGCCAATGCGTTAAGATGGCCTTCATTCCAAGAATACAAGATTTGATTTATTACTTTGAAAATAGCCAAATTTATCGAACGTCCTCGGATAAAGCCATGCTGGTTTTCAGATATAAAATTGAATTTAGCTAAATATACAATAACTCTCTTGTGTAAAATTTTTAAAAAAATTTTTGAGACATTGCTAAATAAAGATATTAGACGATAGTTATCAATCATGTTTTTGTCTCCCTTCGTATATAAAGGTTTAAACACAGCCATTTTCAGCAAAGCAGGAAAAATCCCTTGTCGAAAGCATTTATTAATAATGTTACTTAGAGGCGTTGACTTCACTAGAATTTCATCCCAACCTGTAGAGCGAGTATTCTTCCTCGTTTTTTAGAAACAAGAAAAAGATATGAATGTTACTTTTTTTTAACATCATGGGAACAAGCGGTTGCAGTTACTAATTTCAAAGTACCCGTTTTATTAACGTAGGAGAATTCATTCGATTGTGGTGATATCTGATACTGTTTCCTAATTGATAACAAAACAATCAGGAAAATTATTTATAACTTTCGACTAGGAGCAGTTCCTGGTGTTTATTATGTTCCATTTGGCAGAGGATTTATTTTTGAAAAACTAATAATTTCGGAATGGTAATTTAGTTTTTATTAACGCTTTTAAAGTTTTATTAATTATAATGTTTGTACTGGGATGCAGCCCATGAAAATTCAGCTTCTAGAGGGTTTGATTTAATATACTCCATATAAAAATCACGCTTAATTTTAGAAAGTGATTTAACTTCAGGAGTGATTCAATTGGATTTTTTGCTATTAAATTTTTTAATGGTTACCAATTTTTCCGGGAAGCTCAGCGAAAGTAGTGTAAGATTATGTCAAAAAAATTACCACAGATTTACTCCGCGTCGCAACAGTTATAGTGAGAGTCCCAAGTTTCAGTCGCAAGTAACTGTTCCAACAAGCAATAATTTTCATGAGAAAAGATTCGTGAATATTTTTTGAAAGTATTTAAAATACTGATTTGATTTTTCAGTATGAAACAGATTTGGATTGCGCGATGGTCGGATATTAAACTATCGAAGCACGTTGTATACACCATCTTAGCTTTGTGTCGGCATTTGTGATAACATTATCAATAATCGTTGAACTAGAGAGAGTAATTCTAGTGGGCTCAGTAACTGTAGCGACTAAATTAAAACTATTCATCAGATTCTTTTTTTTTATACCTTGAATTATTTATTAGGAAGTTCAAATTGAAATCCCCACATATAAAGATTGATGTTTCTTATATTTCGATATAACACTTAACAAATGTTCAAAGTTTTCTAAGAAAAGTTTTAAGTCACTGCCAGGAGTTCTATGGATGGACACAGCAATGATATGAAGTGATTAAGATTTTGTAACACATTTTTCGAATATCTTCTCTACGTAGGGTACATTTATTTTCATTTCTTGACATTCAAACCCCGATCTAGCATAAATAACTGCACCATCATGATGAAATTGCACTCTACAGCAAGATGAAATCAGGTTGTGGTTACATATTTGTGTGTAAGTAATTTCATTTTTTGTTAGTCAATGTTCACAAATGCAGACAAAGTGAGGATCTGAATCGCTTAAAAGTACTTCTGAATGGATTTGAATTAACAATATATTCAGTTGCTTCATTTCTTGTCAATATCCCCAGTGTGGTAGCTTTAGACGAATCTAGTAGGTCTTTGTCTTGGAAAAAAATACCTCTATAGCATTGTGGTTTTAGGCCAGAAACTTGCATCATAAACTTTTTCCTTTTTCATAAAGTTTTTTTCAGTTTCTAAGTTGAAGCACGCATTTGTGCCTTACGTTTCGCGTTTGCATACTTCGAAAGTACTATTTAGCATTTTTGCTGAAAAGTGCGTTTTAAGTTACTCTTCAGTGGTTTCAGAAGCCTTTCGCCCTAGAATGACCCATTATTTGCCTTCACCTGCTTTCAATTGTGTAGATTCATCTGCATTTACCGCAACTATTGACTCATTCAAATTAAACAACTTCTTGAATTTCTACTATTCGAGCATTAAAATCTCCCATAATTATCAATACTGCATTGTTGTATAAATATTGCATACGTCTTATTTCGTTTTCAAGTTCAGTAAATAATTGTCTGTTCTCGTACTCTGAGTATTTTGGTGGCTTATATACTGCAGCTATTAAATATTATATCGTATTGCCTAATATCATTCGTTGTCATCATCATAGTTTCATCATAGGATTGATTATACCGAATTTTTTCTTGTTGTCCTTGAGTTGAGGAATGTCCTCATAGTCGATTGTTCAAATGCTGTTTTTTTATGATTCTTTATATTCGATATTCTATTATTTTGTCTCCATCATGCCCAGATTTGTTCTCCTCTTTATCATCACTTCTATCTCGTTTGTTTTTAATAATTTCTCCATCTTCATTACAATAATGAGTTTATTATAATTAATGAATCTTTTATTATTGCCTTTCATTCTTCCTTGATATTTTTCTCTTCTCATCACTCCCTCTCTGATTCGCAGAGCTTTTGGGACGACTTCATTAACGAAAATTTGGGTGTCTTTTAACATTGCCCGATTTTCAAGTACCTTTACTTTTGCCTTCCTATTTCATAAACGAATTTTAATAGGTCTTGGACGATTACTTTTCTTTTTACCAATCCTATATACATCTTCTACATCATCGGGTTTCAAATTAAGCTGAAGTTTATCAATTATGGTTTTAATAACAATTTCTTCTGTGTTGGTGTCATCTTCGATCTTAGTAATTCCATGAATTATTAGGTTATTTCTGTTTGTTTGCTTTTGTAACTGAAGTACCGTATCATTTCGAGAAATTATTCTCATTTCCAATTCTATACATTTACCACTCAATTGATCAATAACATCTTTTAATGCTTTAATTTCTGCCATTAATTTACTTTCTATTGTATGCATCTCACTTTATATTTTTTCAAATAACACTTTCATTTCTCCACTTAATGTCATTTTGGTATAATTTGATTGTCACCTTTGTTTTTATCCTTTTATTTTAGTTTATAAAAACTTACAAAATTAATTTTGCTCTGACGGGACTTGAACCATTGACTTGAAAATCCAAGCGCCTTAACCGACTACGATATTCAACTGTTATGTAGAATACGATAATATAATATTCACAAGAGCTTTATTAAAGGTGATTTATTTCTCAATTATTAAGAAAATAAAAGATAACAATATAGATAAGTAATAGATATTGAAAACATATAAGAGCAATGGCCACTGATTATAAACATTTCAATTATCTCTCTCACACTTACCATTATTAAATTATTGTTCTCACTTAAAACATAGTCCCATAAAGTCACAAATTGAGTTTTTTAAATAAAATTTTAAATTACACTTTACACAATTTATTGTATTTCTTTATAATCACAATAATTCACTAGTATTCTAATTGAATGATCTCAATTTTAGGCAACTAGAACAGCATGGCATGCCACTAACATTAGTTGGACATGGTATTGTTGACCATAATATCATTAACCCCACGAGTTTAATAGAAGAAACCATTTCAATTGCCACTTTAAGTTAATCCTGAAAATATAGAAAATTATTACAAAATAATGGAAACTAAGTCTTTTATGAAAAACGATTTAATAGTTTTACTAATCAAAATTCCAATCGCACAAATAATGGAAAATACTCTTTTTCAAACTTTTCTTTCACCCACTCCTCATAAAAATTCAAGTTCGTTATCCTTCATAGAAATTAATTACCCTTACATAATTTCTGGTAGAAGTAAAAGTCAATTCGCTTTACTAATAAACACTGCAAATTGCAAATTAGTAGACGTCACCTACAATTGTACCAAAGTGGAAATAATTGAAAGAAGATCGGACAACGTCTGCGAAGTGAAAATATTCGACCAACAAGATCAAAAACTTCCAAAAGTATGCAAAATTACAACAATCAACGCAGTTCCTGAAATTTGGCAAACTGTATCAGAAAATGAATGATTATTGGTCCTTAGTAGACATATAAAAGGAAACCTTCTCTGTAATGACGGGCAAGACAAAGATGTAACAATAAATGGAATTGGATTACAGAAAATCATCAACAACTGTTGACTAATTACAACCAATATTCTCCTACAATCTGAAATATCCATTAAAAATATTTCCTCATACATAAAAATTCCTGAAGTAGATCTTTCCAAAATTTAGTAACTTTTCTCATGGCGGAGGAATGTGTAGTATCGGTAATAGCACATCCTGTTGAAATAAAATAAAACTCCAAAATTTGCAAAAATATCATAAATTTATTTTTTATTTCTTATGTGAACTTAATTACTAAGCAAAAATAAGCAATTTATTTTTTGTATAAATAAAATCAATTGAAACATTTTTTTCAGTTATAAAAAGTTCTAATCAAGTATTCGTAAAGTTCTAAGAAATATTCGTAAAAGTTAGAATAAAATTTTTGTCAAGTTCAAATTATGCCATTGCATTTTTATTTTATTATTTTAATAATCGGTTTAAATTTGTTTAATAAATCAAAGATTTAATATTGTGTAAAATAATTTTTCATTATTTCAACAAAACCTACAGACGTTTTTAGATACTATAATTATTAATAAATCGACGCGCATTATTGAAGACACCGATAATAACTTATCGACGGTAAAATAGTAATCGAACGCGACAGGAACTTAAGATTAAATTAGAGCTCCGTTTCTCGAAAAAACTAAGTGGCAATCCTTCTCATCTTTTAACAAGAATGCCAAGTCGTTCTCGAGTATTATAATCCGGGCAAAAGTGATTGGAAATTTATCATCGTAGCAAAATATATATCTATATATATATATATATATATATATATATATATATATATATATATATATATATATATATATATATATATTACATACATCCGTTGACAATATAAAATTGGAACAAATCATCAACAATACTGTGAACATTACGAACATCGCAACGGACTTTAACTGGGAGAATTTACAAATGAAACATTTGGAAAACACTCAAGAACTCAACCTTTTTAAATATCAACAAATTGCACACATTAGTATTTCATTTATTATTATCATTTTTATACTAATTTTTATTCTAATATTTTTCATCTACAAACGTTTTTTCAAAAAGAAAACGCAGCTATAAGGTGAACCAGTGGTAGTGTACAAAACTTAACCATCAGCCCCGGTTATTCAATTCGCTTGGGAAATTAAACAACCATCTTAAGGAGGGAGGAGTTAAACATCCAGGTATACACCTATCAATATAAAAGTATTAAGCAAGCATCCGGTCATCCAAACAACAACGTGACAACAAGGTGATGTTCGTCACTACAAATTTTACCAGAATAAGCAGAATTGCACTTTTTTACTATATAAACGCGTATTGTTTCAAATGTAAAACACTTAATATTTCAATAATTTATAATACTGTTACTCTGTTCAATTATTTGTCGATATTCAATTGTAATTAATTTTGTTTTGTTGTAATTAAATAATTGTTTGTGTTTTAATAAATAAAATCATTTTTTTTCGAACTGTTTTCTTTCGGAATTATAATTGGCGCAGCCGGTAGGATAGTTCGTGAAAATTCACCTACTATCTAGCGTCCATCGTAAAATTTAAGGACGGTTTATTGTTAAAAACTACGAGTGTGTTTAATACTTTGGGACGAACCTACGAAACAAACAAATACATTATAATTCACGACAAAAAACACACTGGTTTGGTTTGGCAACATATTCGTGGATGGGTACACTTCAACGGGTTATTGGAGTTTTATGGTTGAAATACTTGGTAACTGGAAAATTTTCGACGGTTTATCGATTTATTGACTGAATCATCGAGATTTGTTTCAACTTCGTATCAATTCAGAGACGACGGTTTATCGTTTTATGGTGAATATGTGGAAAAAGTTCATAATTCTATTGTAAGTACTCAACTTTATTATTTATTATCCTATGCCAAAACCATATCCATCCACTCGCAGCAGAACAAACGCTAAAATAAACGACGGTTCATCGTTTTCTAATAGCAATTACAAGCTCGACGGTTTATCAAACAGTGAATCCGACAATAATTATTCAAATTCAGAGTTAACGGGAAAAATAATTAATATAAACAAAATGCCATCAACCCCGCATCAAATACCACAAACTCTTACTTTAGATCAAATAATTAATAACTTTAGAATACCTGATTGTATTAAAACGATTACACAATATGACGGAAATAAATCCGATTTATTTAACTTTATTGACAGTGTTGATACTATATTTACAACATTGTCACCTTTAGTTGACGATAATATTAAGGCTATTTATAATAATGAAATAAGAAAAAAAATTTTTGGTAACGTCAATGACGTACTGAACCAGTACGGTAGGGTTAGAGATTGGACTCAAATGAAAGAAATTTTAATCAATCACTATGCTGATAAAAGAGACGAATATAGTTTAACGAGAGATTTACATACTTTGCATCAAGGAAATTTATTCGCTGAAGGTTTCTTCAGTAAAGTAAATGAAGTACTCGCTTCACTCATAAATAACGTAACTTTGCAGGAACTAACTGATGAAGTAAGGAAAAATAAAATTGACTATTACCATCAACTAGCTTTGGATTGCTTTAATACGGGATTAAATAGAAATGTAGGGAATATTGTTAGAGCCTTCCAACCAAAAACACTTTCTGACGCTTTTAAACGTGTCCAAATCGAACAAAATGTGTTTTACAAACAAAGTCAATTTACAAAAACTCCTATTAAAATTAACAATAATGTACATCAACCAAAACCTGCTATAAGACATGTGAATATGAACGACTCCATCAGACCTCCGTATGCTAATCAACTACCATATGTTATGCACCAGCCTCCGTATAACACAAACATACAACCACGGTACAACTATCCCCCAGTACAACCATATCAAGCAAACCCTCAATATAGTAACACCTTTGGTCAACCTCGACCACAGTATAGGCCCCCAATTAACAATTCATATAACCAACAAAAACCTTCCACTTTACAATCAAACCCACAAAATTATAATAGATTTAATAACCCACCACCTAACAAACCTGTTTTACCAAGACCAGAACCAATGGATACTTCTTCCGGTTGTTGAAGATGAAAATTTTCAGTTAACTACTTCAACACAACTGGATACGTAGAGTTAAATTCCCAACAAACACCTTTTGGGAAACTACCATATATCCACATCCGTAACGGTAATGCCCAACTTAGATTTTTGATCGACACTGGCTCTGACGACAATTTTATCGACCCTAAACATACCCAAAACTCAATACTAATACCAACCAAACAAGAAATAACCACAGCATTGAATAAACATTTAATAACAAATAAAATTAAAATTGATTATTTAAACGAATTAAATAATTACGAACCATTGGAATTCTTAGTGTTTAAATTTCATCATTTCTTTGATGGAATTATAGGAAATCAAACACTTAGGACACTTAATACACAAATAAATTATTCCAAGGATTCAATAATTTTCAATAATGTTAGAAACAAAATTTTCTACAAACCTTGCATAAAAACGCCTGTGTATACATTAGAACCTTTTGAACAAAAACTTATAACACTACCTATCGATAAAAAACAAAATGACGTTTACATACCAAAGACAATAATAAACGACTATATACAAACCATTGGTGAAATTTATAAAGCTAAAGACTACCATACGAAAATATACATCCAAAATAACTCGGACAAACAAAAAAAATTTTTACTATCTCAACCGCTTAAAGCTGACATACTGACTAACTACCACGAATTCAACAACATAAACAATACAAATTTACCTAACGATTTCGACTATTCCGACAATTACGAGTTTGTTACTAATAATATTCGAGTGAAACATCTTAACCAGGAGGAACAAAAACAATTAACAGATGTGTGTATTGATTTTCGTGATATTTTCTACGAACCACATTTGAACATGACATTCACATCCGACGTCAAACACACTATCACGACTAAAGATGACATTCCGATATTTACAAAATCCTATCGATACCCTCAGTGTCATAAGGAAGAAGTAAAGCGCCAAATTGACGAACTTCTTGAAAAAGGTATTATTCGACCCTCTAATTCTCCATGGTCCTCTCCTATCTGGATAGTACCAAAGAAAGCTGATGCGTCCGGAAAAAAGAAATAGCGACTAGTTGTTGATTATCGGAAGTTAAACGAAAAAACTATTGACGACCGATACCCTCTCCCAAACATCTCTGACATTCTCGACAAGCTAGGAAATTGTAAATACTTCAGTACGGTTGACCTTGCCTCTGGATTTCATCAAATTGAGATGCATCCAAAAGACATTCCAAAAACCGCTTTTAGCGTCGACCATGGCCATTATGAATACTCGCGCATGACATTTGGGCTTAAAAATGCTCCTGCTACTTTCCAACGAGTCATGGATAACATGCTTCGCGAGCACATCGGTAAAAATGTTCTAGTTTATATGGATGATATAATCATTTTTTGATCCTCTCTACAAGAACATATTGAGACGTTAAGAAAAGTTTATACCAAACTACGAGAACACAACTTCAAGACCTAACTGGATAAGTGCGAATTCCTGCGAATTCCTTCACAAAGAAATTGAACTCCTTGATCACATAGTTACAACCGAGGGGATAAAACCTAACCCCAAGAAAATCGAAGCCATAAAAAATTTTCCCATTCCCAAAACGGTAACAGAAATTAAATCGTTCCTTGGACTGCTGGGATATTATAGAAAATTTATAAAGGACTTCTCCAAAATAACAAAACCACTCACGCAATGCTTACAAAAAGACCAACGCATAGACATTAACAATACTGAATACAAACGAAGCTTTGAGTATTGTAAAGCATTTACGAAACCATTCGTTTTGACGACAGAAGCAAGCAACTACGCCATAGGCGGAGTCCTTTCTCAAGGTAACATTGGATCTGACAAACCCATATGTTACGCATCTAGAACATTAACTAAGTCCGAACTATAGCACTATCGAAAAAGAACTACTTGCTATAGTATGGGCAACCCAACAATTCAGGCCCTATCTCTTTGGTACAAAGTTCACCATAGTAACGGATCACAAGCCTCTGATTTGGTTATTCTCTCTCAAAGAACCAAACTCCAAACTAGTTCGCTGGAGGATAAAACTTGAGGAATACGACTATACGATCCATTACAAAAAAGGGAAAACAAAACACCAACGCCGACGCTCTGAGTAGAATGAAGCCCGAAATAAACTTAACAGATTCAGCCAATTCACAACAAGCTGAGGTATCCACTCAACACAGCTCAAGTGAAAATTTTAACAAAGGAATCCCTATATCTAAACATTGTCTAAACGAAATCAATAACTAAATACTTATCGACATTGGACTTCGTGACGCAACGAATACTGAATACTTATTTAAAACGAGAAGACGTACAACAATTGAAATTGAAAACAGCTTGACCATAGACAAATGTATACAAATTTTTAAGGAATACATGCTCCCTACAAAACTTAATGCCATTTACACCGACGATACTACATTTAAACTAATTAGTAAAACATACGACGAATACTTTTCAAAATATAAACTAATACGCTGTACATCTCTTCTTAATGACGTAGAAACGATCGACGAACAAACAAAACTAATTAAAGAATATCATGAACTTTCAACACATCGCGGAATTGACGAAACATTAACCACCTAAAACGTATTCATTACTTCGACAATATGAAATCCAAAATAACGACATTCATAAACGCCTGCGACATATGTTTACAATTTAAATACGAACGGCATCCCCTTAAACTAAAACAATCACCAACCGAAATAGCAACCAAACCGTTCGAAATAATACATATCGATATCTTGTCTGTCGAAAAAACAAACATACTTACTCTCATTGATAAATTCAGTAAGTATGGCGAATGCATTGTTGTACCCTTTAAAAATTCCGTGGAAATCTTAAAAGCATTAAAAAATTACATTGCACGAAATGGTATACCGGACAAAATCGTACACGATAATGGTTTGGAATTTTCAAATTTAGACGTACGCGAATTCCTTAAATTATATGATATAAAAGTTCACGTAACAGCTGCACGTAACTCGACGGGTAGCCCCCCTATCGAACGAATACATAACACAATCCTAGAGATACTACGAATCCTCAAACATAAAAATAAGGAAAAAGAAATAACTGAATTATTGGACATGACAATGATCACGTACAACAATTCATTTCACTCAGCTACAAAATTAACCCCATTCGAAATTGTGAGAGGTATTCGGGATAGAACTATTTTAGAACCAAAACCAAACGCTATTACTGAATTCAATAACCAACGTATTGAAGAAAATAATGAGAAAAAAAACCTAATCGACAAATGCAATAAAAAGCAGCAAGAACGTACTGATAGATACAATGAAAATCTAGATGAACCCCCCGTACTAGATAAGGAGGTTTATATAAAAAACGTTCAACGAAATACAAAGCTTCGGACCCCATTCGATAAGAAAACCAAACAAGCAGAAAACAAATTGACTTTCAAAACCACCCAAAATATTAAATATCATAAATCTAAAACAAAACCTAAACGAAAGTAATATTCTTTCAGATTTTTGCATTACAACAAAGCACAACACATTGAATACCATGACTTAACAAACACGAAAGGACTGTTAGCATTAAATTTAGGACCCACAAAGCTTACTTGCCATTACAACAATTTAATTCACATAATTAACGTAGCCGACATTAGAAATAGTTTAAACCAAATGTATCACAATATATTTGAGACAGAATTTGACGAAACGAAATCGTTCTATAACTTAAAAAATCTGAAACAACAATATACAAATTTAGATCATAAAATCGAAAGCATAGAAATACAACATTACAGAAACAAACGTGGACTTATAGATGGCTTAGGAACAGTTTTTAAAAAGATTACCGGTAACATGGACAACGACGATGCAATAGAAGTCAATAATCAAATAGAAACGTTAAAAAATAATCAGCCACTAATCACGGACAGAATGACAGGACAACACCAACTTAACGCATAAATGATAGAACGTTTTGAAAATATTACAAAATTCATTAACTGCGAACAAGCTAAACTACAACTTTTAGCGTCTGCCATGAATTCTTTTCCAACTATCGACCAACAGTTATTTCAATCACAATTTTATTTTTCATTACAACTGTTTCTGCCATATTTAGACAACCATGTAAGCGACATTATTTCATCCATAAGTTTAGCAAAACTAGGTATCATATCAAAACATATTCTGACAAAGAAAGAATTAACTATTGTACATGATTCACTTAGCAAACAAGTAAACATTTTAAACGATGGACACTTGTATGAGCTATTAGAACTTAGAGCGTATTACAACGACAGTAATATCCTCTTCGTCGTTATGATTTATTTTTTATTTCTTATGTGAACTTAATTACTTAGCAAAAATAAGCAATTTATTTTTTTTATAAATAAAATCAATTGAAACATTTTTTTTCAGTTATAAAAAGTTCTAATCAAGTATTCGTAAAGTTCTAAGAAATATTCGTAAAAGTTAGAATAAAATTTTGGTCAAGTTCAAATTATGCCATTGCATTTTCATTTTATTATTTTAATAATCGGTTTAACTTTGTTTAATAAATCAAAGATTTAATATTGTGTAAAATAATTTTTCATTATTTCAACAAAACCTACAGACGTTTTTAGATAGTATAATTATTAATAAATCGACGCGCATTATTGAAGACACCGATAACAAATTATCGACGGTAAAATAGTAATCGAACGCGACAGGAACTTAAGATTAAATTAGAGCTCCGTTTCTCGAAAAAACTAAGTGGCAAACCTTCTCATCTTTTAACAAGAATGCCAAGTCGTTCTCGAGTATTATAATCCGGGCAAAATTGATTGGAAATTTATCATCGTAGCAAAATATATATCTATATATATATATATATATATATATATATATATATATATATATATATATATAGATATATATAACATAATTGGTGGCAGCGGTGGAATCTTCAACGGTTCACTCCAGTGATTTGGTTGAATAACGAACCTACAGGTTAGTAAAATTTTCACTTTAATTTGAAGTTCTCTTTCCTGGTATAAAAAATTCGCAAATTTTTTTTTGCAAATATACTTCCTTTCAACAAAATTTTGCAAATTCAAATTATCCTATTTTTATACCATAAAAAGTTGTATAGTCCTGTATCATTTTCCTATCTTCTCTTTTACATTACTTAAATGCGATGTTCGTAATGTTCACAGTATTGTTGATGATTTGTTCCAATTTTATATTGTCAACGGCTGTATGTAATATATATATATATATATATATATATATATATATATATATATATATATATATATATATATTACATACAGCCGTTGACAATATAAAATTGGAACAAATCATCAACAATACTGTGAACATTACGAACATCGCAACGGACTTTAACTTGGAGAATTTACAAATGAATTAGTATTTCATTTATTATTATCATTTTTATACTAATTTTTATTCTAATATTTTTCATCCTCAAACGTTATTTCAAAAAGAAAACGCAGCTATAAGGTGAACCAGTGGTAGTGTACAAAACTTAACCATCAGCCCCGGTTATTCAATTCGCTTGGGAAATTAAACAACCATCTTAAGGAGGGAGGAGTTATACATCCAGGTATACACCTATCAATATAAAAATATTAAGCAAGCATCCGGTCATCCAAACAACAACGTGACAACAGGTGATGTTCGTCACTACAAATTTTACCAAAATAAGCAGAATTGCACTTTTTTACTATATAAACGCGTATTGTTTCAAATGTAAAACAGTTAATATTTCAATAATTTATAATACTGTTACTCTGTTCAATTATTTATCGATATTCAATTGTAATTAATTTTGTTTTCTTGTAATTAAATAATTGTTTGTGTTTTAATAAATAAAATCATTTTTTTTCGAACTATTTTCCTTCGGAATTATAATTTATATATATATATATATATATATATATATATATATATACATATATATATATATATATATATATATATATATATATATATATAATAATAATAATAATGAATTTATTTTTGACTCAATAAGAGTATAAATATGTCATGCAAAGAAAATCATATAAATCAAGCAGCTAATAATGTGCTACCTTTACATATAGGACTATTGCTATATCTCTTTGTTCGATACTTTTGAACATGGATTTTATATTTAGCTCTTCTATTTTTATCATATATGTATGAGCTTAAATTTAGATTTGTTTTAGTATATTTAGGTACTTTAAATATTTAGATCGCGTAGTAGGTCATAATTTTTTTTTTTTTTTTAAATATTATACTGCGTGTCTAACTACTATGGTCATATACGCAGTGTCAGTAGGTAATATATTGTCAAATTATATTTATTGTTATTATTGGTATAGTTTTCTTAAGATCTATGGCTGCTATAATTTTCTATTTGCTGTTGAGAAGTGGGTAAGTTTGCCAGTTTCAAGAGAGTTTGCGTCAGAGGAGTGGAGATGTTTGTTTGGTGGTATACATATATTACGTAAGCCATTTAAATTTCGTTGAAGGGTCGAAATATTATTTTGAATTGGATTATTTTCGTTGTTTTTCTTTTTGGATTATTTAAGTTAATCAGTTGTGATTTCGGAGTCCGTGGAGACTGTTTCTGCTTCTAATTTGTGCATTAAATTGGTTAATTGCGTTTTTGCAATTCTGTCTGAGGACATAGAGTGGATTGTTTGTATCATTTCTGATAGATGATCTGGCTGGGTTGAATATTTGGTTAGTAGATGTGAAATCTTTGTACTTCCTTTTGAGTCCGAAATAAATTTTTGTAGTTGATCAAAGCTTAGTGGGTAACTATCTGGATCATTTTCAATATATATTCTTAGAGACTCAATTAATTCGTTAAGGATCTTCTTAGTATTTCCCACTTTTGCTTTTTTGGTTTTAAGAGAAGTAGTTTTGATAATGGTTTTTGGTGCTGGTTCTATGGTTATTGACTGGGATGGTATAATTTTATCGTGAGTGACTTGTAGAGTTTTTTTTTGAACTGGGGAAGGATCAGAGTCGGCTTCTTGAGAACTAGCTGATAATTGTCTTTTTTGTTTAGAGTTTGCAATTGAATTTTTTAAATCCATTTCTAATGATATTAATGAAGCGTCGTTTGTATTGGTTTGTTTTGAAGGAATAGTTTCTTTTGATTCATGAATGTTGCTTGCTTTAAATATTGGGTTTGAGGAAGGTGTTGGAATCTGAGCTGTGGTATCAGTCTGAATTTTGCAGTTGTCAGAGTCGTGCCCAAATTTTTTGCAGATGGGGCAACGATTTTCATCTAAGGAAATGAAAACACGGTATTTTTCATTTTCGTGTATCATTTCTATTGAGTCCGGGATCCCTGGATGTTGTTGGTGGACAAACAACTGCCGTCGAAAACTCAGAATATGGTTGAAGTTTTCCTGATGAATGCCGGCAGAAAGATGCTGTATTCCAGATTCTGGTTTAATTCCAAGGTTTTGAAGTCCTTCGATTAGTACATTATCAGGCAGAGTTGGGAAAGCCCAGATAACGAGTCGGTGCGTTGGAGTGAGGTAGTTCCTTATAGGTATATCATATGTATGAACTTTTATTGTTTTATATTTTTGGGTAAGATCTTCAGCGGTTTTTTTTTAATCTAGGTAAATACATATCCTATGGTTTGAAATTCTGGAGGCGAATAAGATTTTTGTCGGTTGAAGCACATTTCCAAGAGCGACAACATATTCTTTTAAAGGAATTCCTTGGACTGGAGCTAGAATGATGGCTTGGTCTTTTTTTGGGGCTTGCGTTTTTAATTTTAATTTATCAACAAATGTTGCATTTTGTATTTTGGGGATAGGTGTTGGGAAAAGACTCGTAATATCAGGGTGAGTTTTGGAGTTTGACGGTTGTGAGATCATTTTGTTGGAACTTTGAATTTTTGCACACTAATTGATTTTGAGTTTGTTTGTTGGAAAGTGGCCCATGTATTGCATGCAATATGCAACAATATTACACTTAAACACTGGGCGCACAAAGATAGTTAATTATTTTTTTTTTTTTTAACACACTATTTTTCACAGCATTTTAAGTTTATTTGTTACACACACATCAAATCATATAATCTGGTAGATAGTTATAATTTTCATTTCATGTTTATTCACAAATACTGCCGTTACTAAGTAACAGCAGAGATTAATTATTCTTACTTCAGAAATAAATTTTGTTTAAAATGTCTATTTTGAATAATTAAAAATTATTAGTTAAATTACATCAACTTCGTGTATAATAATTTTCACAGCTAAATAGTTAATCGTCATAATTTTGTGTCCGTTAAAGTATCGAACGCACGATTCCCTATAGTTAGTTCTAAAAACTAATCTTATTATTCGCTTTCGAATTTTGAAAACTCTAGAATATTCTCCGGTATGTCTCCGTTGAGCAATACAATATTTCATGGGTCTATAATAAAAGGCAAAATGAAAACATAGCAAGGTGTTGATGTTAATAAGTGTCGTATTAAAAATAATAATAATAATTAAGCCTATTAACTATTGAGCCCACTGCAGGGCAAAGGCCTCCACCAAATCACTCCACATGTTACGATCAGTGGCGAGCCTTTTCCACATTCCTCCTGAGTAGCTTACAACACTATCTCTCCATCGTTTAATCTGGCGTCAATTCCTTCTTTTGCAATTGTATGGCGTTCAGTTTGTGGTGCGCACTGTCCAGCGATGACCTACCAGTCTAGTTATGTGTCCAGCCCATTTTCACTTTAGTTTGTTTGCGCAAACCACAACGTCTATTAGTTTAGTTTTGCTGCGTATTGTTAACGATCTTATTTTGACTCTTGGTTTTCTTTGGCACATGCTTCCTCTCCATGCTTCGCTGACAGGTTCTAAGTTTTTTAAGGTCAGAGGGATTGTAAGCTAGGGTCTGAGCGCCGTGAGGATTGGGAGAATGCCACTGTCAAATACTTAACGTTTCAGGGCCAAAGGTAAATTATTCTTGAAGATGTACTTTGTTCCGTAATTAATGTCGGTTAAAGTACATAAATTACGAACAAACATATTAGAACTACTTTCTTATGCGCAATGATTGATGCGCGAATTAATTTACTAAGCTACTGGTTGAAGTATGATGACAATGCCTCTTCGACTTGGGCTATCGAACAGCGAGCATCGACAATGTAAAACAGTAATGGATCCCATTCTTTAAATACAATTTTAAATTATTAGCATGCGGCATACTTAAAATAATATGTGAGCAAACAGTGAATTTTTATTAAATTATCTGGTATGTGTTAATTTATTATAATTATTGGATTTTTGGAGATAGTTTGAAAGGTTTTTGGTTTCAATATATTATGCATCCATTTAAACTTTGATATAAGTTTATTTAAGATTTCTAGGTTGAAATGACTTAGAATTTACTAATCTTTATTTGTAAAACACTTTAAATTTTGTGTATTTGTTAAATATTTGATTTATGTTATTCAGTAAACACTTAATGTGTTCAATTTCTATGCCTTGTAGATTTTCATAATGACGCTTAACGCGTTAAGTTTGTATTTGATTGTGTTTATATAAAATATCTTTCAAGTTTAAAATTATCTTTAATATTGTTTAAATCTTTCCTTTTTGACATTTTGTTTTATAGATGTGAAATTCAAATCCATATGGTAACTTTTGGAAAGTAAAGAAATGAAGCCTTTGCTTTGAACACCAAACATGCATTCAAGTTCTGATCTTCTTAACCTCTGGACCTGTCAGTTTAAAAATCAGGGTGGCTCTAAATAGTACAATTACCCCGGAAAACTGTATGGGTGGGCCCTTTAGCATACTTTTCACTTCGTAACTCGTATTCACCTTCTGAACTCGTAACTCGTTAATCTTAAATAATAATTATATTCATTTCTTGTAACCCCATAATGGGTCTCAATATGTTTTTTGCTTCATTTGGCAGCGAGCCAAATGGATGGATGTTTGGTGTTTTATAACCGAAATTTACCGTAAACTGATGGATATACACATTTCTTCGGTTATCAAACTAGATAATTTATTTTCGTTTTGATCTACACTAAATTTATCGTCCAATTCTATCTCAAACCCTTAATATGATATTTTATTCTCATTACTTATGATATTTAATTTTTTGTTTTCCCTTTCTTACTTTAAAACTGAGATTTTGCCCATTTAAAGCACCTTTTGTGCGTTAATATTTTAATAGATAACTTGATGTTGTACTATTAAATTTTTTTTTGGAAAAATACCTCGTGTATTTGCTTCCTCTCTTTAAGTTTTTTACCTTAAAATTGAGATGTTTTCTCATTTAAAGCACCTTTTGTGCGTTGATATTCTAATAGATAACTTGATGTTATACTATTAATAATTTTTTTTTGAAAATACCTTGTGTATTTTCTTTCTCTCTTTAAGTTTTTGTTGAACATTTTATGTACAGTTTTTTCTTATAGGTTGCATATTAATTACATCTGTAAAATTCATTAATCTGATATTTTTATAATGGATATTATCAATACGGAAATACAAAAACAAGATGGACCAGCAGTACCTGTCTCAGGCACTAGTCCACGTAGACGACAACGCACGCCATTATCTACCTGTAGAAGAGCAAAAAGGCGAATTGATGATTTGGTGAGTCCTTCTTTAAGACAAACTTCATTATTTTTGCAAGTAACACAAGCTTGGTACGGAATTTATCTTTGGCCGTTAACCAACAACAGAACTCTGTTGCTGAATTAACTAGAAATACGCAAATGCAGCTAAACCACAGTAGTTACAATAATATTGAATTTTGATTTTACAATTTTTGTCTTTCTATCCGTAAATATGCTAGAGTAATTTGTCCGTATTTTCGCAAGAAGAAATAATTACCATTATATTTTCTCATTTAAACTCGCGGACATATCATTTAGTTAAAACTATGGATATGCCACGTAATTTCGAAAATTTAGATCTTTTGCTTTGAAAATCGAACAAATGCAAAACCGTCTTGCTTCCTTTTTGACTGTTTTGCCAAGTATTAGTTTTCGATCATCTACAAATTGTTATGCTATGAATACTTCAACTAATAATCATAGTAATACTATTACACAGGCTACAAATTTTTCAAATAGTACATCAGTATCTAATTTAAATCATCCTCGTATTAATAATTTCACTAACTGTGCGTTTTGTAAAGCGTCTGATCATCATGCGTATGTTCGAAAAAACGAGAAAGATACAATACTTGATAATTTAAAAAAAAAAAAAAAAAAAAAAAAAATGTTCATATTTCGGAGTCTAAACTGTTATTATCTAATATTATTCACCCGAACCGCAAGGTTATTTATCTCTACGAGAATCACAGAAAAATTCAGAATATTGCAAATTCATTTACCGTGACATCGAGTCGGGTTTAAATGTCAAAGATTTCCTTATTCGGGATGGTCTTTTGTGTAAATTCGTGGGTAAAAATCGTGTGAAAAGAATAGTTCTTCCCGATAATTTTCTAAATTATACACTTCAGTATTTTCATAATCTATCTCATTCCGGTATTACTAAACTGTACAGAGATATAGCCAAAAGATTCTGGTGTAAAAATCTATTTCAGTCGGTTAAAAATTTTATTAATAAATGCGTTATCTGTGCGGTCATGAAACCACACAATAAATCAATGGTCGTTAAACCAACATATATATCCCCAGAAAATGTTTGGACACATTTGTATATCGATTATATTGGACCATTAATAAATTCCGTGGAAAATTTTAAATACATTTTTGTAGCCATGGACGGATTTTCCAAATTTCTAATTACAATTCCCACTCGTAGGGTTACGGCAGCTGTAACAGTTAAAAATTTAAAAAATATATTTTGTCAATATGGTTACGTGGATTTTGTTATTTCTGATAACGCTCCGAATTTTAGGTCAAATTTGTACAATGATTACCTAATGAAATGCGCTGTACGACCGGTATTCATTTCAGCCTATAACGCACATCTTTCAGAACGCGTCAATAGAAATATTAAAATAAACTTATCCTCTGTTTTAAAAATGGAAGATTTAAATCATAAGTATTGGTCAGAATTATTGAAATCTGTGACTTTCAATTACAACCGTACGTACCATTCTTCTATTGATATGACACCAGCAAAAGTTTTTCTGGGTAGAGATTTGAAAACTCCTTTCGATTTAGCGTATAGTATTAATTTGGCTGAAAACGATTTTTCTATAGATGATGTGAAGGTCGCGATTCATGCCGCGAACGTAAAAGCTTTAAAGAAGTATAAAGATTATCCTATTCAATCAAATCTAAAAATAGGTGATACTGTTATGGTTAAAAACATGGAACCATCTTCGACTTTTGATACTGATAAAAAATTCGCTGTTAGATTTTCGGGTCCATATGTGATTGCAAAGTTTAATACACCGTCTTCTGTACAAGTAAAACATAGTAATACAAACGAAATTAAAAAGTGCCATGTGACACATCTTAAACCTGTCCATCATAGTACTAGATAATTAAATTATCCTAAAGGATACTAATACTTATTTAACGATATATATCTGGGGGAGGGAACTGGTACATCAAGGTTGTAAATTAATGAAAACTTATTGAGTTATTTATAAATTGCTTTATTCTTTTCAAACTTTAATTTTTTTCGTAAAATTTATACAATGTTGATAATTAAAAAAAAAAAAAAAAATAAATAAATAATTTCATATTTCGGTGTCTAAACTGTTATTAACTAGGGCTATTTATCTCAACACTATTTGTCTCTACGAGAATCACAGAAAAAGTTCGGAATATTGCAAATTCATTTACCGTGACGTCCTGTCGGGTTTAAATGTCATATATTTCTTTATTCAGGATGGTCTTTTGTGTATGTTCGTGGGGTAAAAATCGGGTGAAAAGAATAGTTCTTTCCGAAAATTTTTAAATTATACACTTCAATATTTTCATAATCTATCTCATTCCGTTTCACGATATTGTACAGAGATATTTCTGAAAAAGAAACTGGTACATCAAAATTGTAAATTAACGAAAAATTATTAAGCTATTTATAAATTACTTTATTCTTTCAAACTTTAATTTTGTCGTATAAAATTATACCATGTTTCATCATCAATTGTTTATATAAAGTAAATTATCATAAACATAACCTAAAACTGAAATAAAAATAATTATTTAACAACTTATAAAACGTATATTGCGTGCAATAAATATTAAATTGTTTAAATCATTACCTATCAGCAGTATAATTTATTGGATCATTATTGTTATTATATTTTCTAAAATTGTTCACTTATAATATATTGTACAAGAATTTTCCATAGAGATCCGTAATATTAACTTTTAGTTAAACGTTGTCTGAAGGAATTTTTCCCATATCGCGGATGTATTTTCCTTTAGTAAATAAAAGGATAAACTTTTGTTTGTTGGAGTAGGGATTTCTTTAGATAAACTGTTCATTTTCCTAGTTGAAGAGCGGAAAAATTCAAATAACGTCTAGTATATTTTTTTTTTTTTTTTTTAATTTTGATTTTTCTTTTGTTTGAATTCCTACAAATCAAATATTTTATTGCATAATGTAAAAACTTATTGTAAAAATCAAGTCTTTTTCTTTTCTTCAAAACTTACCGTTTCTTGAAAAAAAATATTTTTGTGTACCTTGGTGTATTTAAACAAATACAATGTTTATAATTTTACACTTTACTAGGAGTTAAATGAATAAAATAATTTTCAGCCAAAGAAGGGAAAAGGCTTGACTGAATTTATTTTCCTTTAAATTTTCGCACTCAAATAATTATACTTTAATAACAAATAAATTAATCATCATACTTTAATAACAAATAAATTAAGCATCAAATTCTTCAAAAAACTGTAACATAACCTCATCTTTATTAAACGTCATTGACACAAATGTAGTTGTCAAAAATACACGAATCTGGTAATAGATAACGATTTGAAATTTCATACACTTACGGCAATTATTTTCATTTATGGAGATGGATTATTAAGTTTTACAAGATGGATTATGCATAATTATATTTGGATACATAAAATTCGATGGAAAATTTTGTATATTTTTCGTCACAATAAACAACTTACCATGATACATGTGTGTATATTCGTGTTTGGATGTTGGCGTCAATTTTTATGCAATCGATATAACATTAATGATAACTGATTACCTGACCGTTGAGAAGATACTTTGAATGTTGAATTATGTATGTTAAAAATTTAACATATAGTATGCAGTTTGACACATTGATTTTGTAATTTGCCTAGTGTATGATTTTCTAAGTGCTATTAACAGTTGTACTCTGGAAGTTTAACTATATCAGCTATACGTATAAAGAGCAAAGTGACATAAAAGTGGTTTAATATAATGGTGCGAATTAACTCTTAATCTAAATTTTAAACATAACGAGTGCAATAATTTAAGTTTTCCTTGTTAAGTAAATTTGTATATGTAAAGTAGGAATTCAACACTTTCGATAATTTTAAATAATTTTTTGAATCTTATAAGTAAAATTGTATATCAGGATCATGATGAAGACATGCCTGTTTAAAAAGCAATTTTCTTCCTTTCTTTTCGTCAGTTGACATTGTATAATTCTAAATAATTCTTTTTGAATCTTATAATTAAAATTGTAAATCGGGTCATGATGAAGACATACCCGTTTAAAAAAAAAAAAAAAACAATTTTCTTCCTTTCCTTTCGTCAATTGACATTTGTATTTTCGTTTCAACCCTCTAAAAATGTCAGAGGTGTAATTTGTTCTTTTCTTGTCCTTGTAAAGGTTATCGTATCATTTTTTTTTTGTAAAAATACAACGTGAATTTTTCTTTGTACGTATAGTTATAAATTTAAAATATTTATTTAAAATTTTTCTTAAAAAGTTAATTTGTTAAAGCTTAAAAATTCTTTATGATTTTTGGAAATTTTTTCTTAAATTTGTGACTTAAATTGTATTATAGATTGCTAATTAAGGTTGTCTGAAGTATACTTAAAGTTTTTAATATTTTATTAAAAGTATTGAAAGCTAGGGAAGTTTTTGTGAAAGCTTAAAAATTCTTTATGATTGTTGGAGGTTTTTCTTAAACTTGTTATTTAAATTGTATTATAAGATTCTAATTAAGATTGTCTATGATTCGCTTAGTTATTGATATAATTGTACCTTTCTTTCTTAAATTTATGGTTGATAATTAATGTGAAAATTGTTTATTAAGAGATAGTTAGATTGAAATATGTTATTATAAATTTTGATAATTTAATAATGTTTTGTTAAAGCTTAAAAATTCTTTATGATTGTTAGAAGTTTTTCTTAAATTTGTTATTTAAATTGTATCATAGATTCTAGTTAAGGTTGTCTAAAATTCTATTAATCGTTTTTCTTAAATTATAGTTTATACTTAGTTATACAAATGTGAAAATGGATGCATATCGTTGAATGATTAATTTGGGGCGAATTTTCTTGCTTTCTTTATACGTAGGGTGATTGCTTTAAAAATTTTTTTTTTTTTCAAAAAAAAAAATTTTTTTTTCCTGACTCTTGGGGAATGTTCCGTAATTTATGTCGGTTAAAGTACATAAATTACG
Source organism: Chrysoperla carnea (assembly GCF_905475395.1). Lineage (NCBI taxonomy): Eukaryota > Metazoa > Arthropoda > Insecta > Neuroptera > Chrysopidae > Chrysoperla > Chrysoperla carnea. The sequence goes on along the minus strand of NC_058342.1, from coordinate 3,513,133 downwards.
AACAAACATATTAGAACTACTTTCTTATGCGCAATCATTGATGCGCGAATTAATTTACTAAGCTACTGGTTGAAGTATGATGACAATGCCTCTTCGACTTGGGCTATCGAACAGCGAGCATCGACAATGTAAAACAGTAATGGATCCCATTCTTTAAATACAATTTTAAATTATTAGCATGCGGCATACTTAAAATAATATGTGAGCAAACAGTGAATTTTTATTAAATTATCTGGTATGTGTTAATTTATTATAATTATTGGATTTTTGGAGATAGTTTGAAAGGTTTTTGGTTTCAATATATTATGCATCCATTTAAACTTTGATATAAGTTTATTTAAGATTTCTAGGTTGAAATGACTTAGAATTTACTAATCTTTATTTGTAAAACACTTTAAATTTTGTGTATTTGTTAAATATTTGATTTATGTTATTCAGTAAACACTTAATGTGTTCAATTTCTATGCCTTGTAGATTTTCATAATGACGCTTAACGCGTTAAGTTTGTATTTGATTGTGTTTATATAAAATATCTTTCGAGTTTAAAATTATCTTTAATATTGTTTAAATCTTTCCTTTTTGACATTTTGTTTTATAGATGTGAAATTCAAATCCATATGGTAACTTTTGGAAAGTAAAGAAATGAAGCCTTTGCTTTGAACACCAAACATGCATTCAAGTTCTGATCTTCTTAACCTCTGGACCTGTCAGTTTAAAAATCAGGGTGGCTCTAAATAGTACAATTATCCCGGAAAACTGTATGGGTGGGCCCTTTAGCATACATTTCACTTCGTAACTCGTATTCACCTTCTTAACTCGTAACTCGTTAATCTTAAATAATAATTATATTCATTTCTTGTAACCCCATAATGGGTCTCAATATGTTTTTTGCTTCAACTTCAAGGACTAATACTTTCGCCACGCATGAGTTATTCTTTGCTTAGCCTCCATAGATGTGGTATTCTTGAAAGATACAAGCTGTCCAAAATATTTGTAGCTTGTTACATATGCGATATTATTTGACCATTGAGGGTGATAATTGACTGTTCTCCTGCATTGGACATTATCTTAGTCTTCCCGACATTATTTATGTGTAGTTCAACTCGGTTACTATAAGTATTTAGTTTATCGAGTGAAGTTTGGGGTGATGTGATGTCCTCAGAGATCAAAACAATGTCGTCTGCAAAACGTAAGTTAAAAAATTTTTCCCCATCAATTCTAATACCAATATCTTCAAGATTCATTAGATGGAAGATATATTCGAGCACAGCATTAAACAACTTTGGCGACAGTTTGACTCCCTGTTTGACTGGAAATACTCGTCCCAAACGTTCTTATTTTATTTGCGCTGTGTTATTGTCATACAGTGCTTTAATAATAACGTGTATGTTTTTGTCATCAACACCAAAAAATTTAACCGACTGCCAGATGTATGCGTGTTCGATGGAATCAAATGCTTTGGTATAGTCGATAAATAACCAGGACAGGGGTTTTAAATATTCATTGTACTTTTCGGTTAGTTGGTTTAGTGTTTGTAGGTGATCCATTGTAGAAAAGCCTCGGCGGAAACCAGCTTGTTCTATGGGCTGATGAAGATACAAAGTTTTTTCAAATCTTTTCAGCAAAATAAAAGAGAAAAGCTTGTAAATGTTTGACGTGATACTAATTGGTATGTAGTTATTAATTGATGACGCCCCCTTTCCTTTATATTAAAGATATTGATGTGTGCATCCATTGTTAAGGGAAGCATTCATTTTGAAGCACAATGTTAAATAGAATAGTTAGCACTTCCACTAAACACTGACCACCACATTTTACAAATTCAGTTTTTATATTGTCACAACCAACACTTTTTATATTTTTAGCCTATTTACAACCGATGTTACTTCGCTTTTTAAAATTGCTGGAAGGTTTTTAATATTTTGCAGTACAGGTATTAATGCCATTTGTTCCGTTCTTGTCAATTAGCTTTTGTACAAGTTGTTATCGAAGGATGTGGCAATATTTAATATTTCTTTACGATTCGTTATTTTTGTTCCTTTTTTGTTTTCTAGTGAAGGCATCAAATTCTTACCACAGTCAAGCATTTTTTGTGTTGTTTTAACAGCGTTACTGTTTTATAATATTGATTTAAAATAACAGTATTGCTTGAATTAATATCTTCTTGTATTTTGGTTTTGACCAGTTTGTAAAGCTCGTTTAATTCAATTCGTTGTGAAGGGGATTTATTTTCTATCGATCGGAGGTTACTACGATTTTCAATCAGTTTTTCGGTATAGGCTGATATTTTATTGTGCTTACTTTGGATATCTGCTTTGAGCAAACTGGCTTTATCAGCATCCGTAATTATATTATTTAGTGAATCGTAGCTCTCCTGTATTTTGCCACTTTTCACCTGAAGAGTCTTTAAGTTGATGGATAAATCCTTTTGGTAGTCTTTTATGTTGTCTTCTGATAGATATACAGTGGAACTACCACTGAACATTTTCCTCGATTTTTTGTTGGCGAATAGCTTAAATTTGCATCTCAAAAGTCTATGATCCGAGGAAAAATTGAGGCTTGTTACTACACCTGTGTCTGATACCTTTCTTAGATCGTTCGTTAAGATGAAATCTATTTCAATGAATGTTTTACCATCAGGTGATGCCCATGTCCACCTCTGGGAATCTATGTATTGCAGTGAAACACAATCAAATATCACTTTTAGCTAAGACTCCAATCATTAGTTTAATAATTACTTTACCGATGCACAGATGTCAGATAAATAGATATATAAGTTAAATTAATTTTCTTAAAAAAATCCTTATAATGATATGTTATGAAAAATATTAATATTTTCTATTTTCATTTTTAATTTCTGAAATATTAAAAATACTTACAGTATTTTTGTATGTATGAATTTTTCATAAAAAGGAAAAAAACAAGAAATTGTTGGACAAGGAAAGATGTATACATAGCTAACATATAAATTATAGAAACAGCTATTTAAATTCATATATAAAAGCTAGTCACTGTATGTCATACAGTCAGTCTGTACGCAGAACAAAACAAAGGATGACTTCAATTTAACACTCAACAACATGGAATAAAGGAAACTATATATACATCTTTCTTCGAGCAACAATATGTATAAACGTCATTTAATTTAATTTTCAATTTCAAAATGTTGTGGTGAGAAATAAAAAACATGCATTAAATATTTTAATTTCATTTTGAACTTTATCTTATTTATTTAATAAATTTGATACTTGTTCTTTTAATTCAATCTAAGTGCTAAATGACAATCAAATAAGATTATTTTATTGAATTGTAAGCAACTTTAGATAGATGATATAAAAATATTATTTTATATAGTATTGGAATGATTTATGTAACTTTTTTGGGAAGTTCATGTGTTCTTGGTGTGTGATGAATTTAACACTCCAGAACATAGTTTAACATGAACCTTTTTTGTTGTTATATTGTTTTTTCTAAATGAGAAATTTGTAACTAATTTTTTTTTTGTTGTTGTTGCATAAATCATCCTTGCTAATTTTTTTTTTTGAAACATTTTGTTTCTTTTAGATATGACTAACTCATTATTTTAGACTATGTCATTTATATATTTATTCTTTTTTTAAAGTTTATTAAGTAAACTTTTTGGATTCTTCTAATCCATTTATTATATGGTTAACTCTCTTTATAGAGACGATATCATTTTATATTATTCGACCATGTCGTTAATATGTATTTATTTCTTCTAAAGTTTATTAAATAAACTTTTTGGATTCTTCTAATCCATTTAATATATGGTTAACTCTTTTTATAGAGACGATATCATTTTATATTATTTGACGATGTCATTAATATGTATTTATTTCTTTCAAAGTTTATTAAATAAACTTTTGGATTTTTTTTAATCCATTTAATATATGGTTAACTCTCTTTATAGAGACGATATCATTTTGTATTCTTGACTATGTCATTAATACTTAATATTTTATAGAGTTTATTAAGTAAACTTAGGATTATTTTTTAATCCTTTTAAAATATGATTAACTCTCCATTATAGGGACTATATCATTTTGTATAAATTAAAATGGTCGGTTGGTTTGACAAATTGTGTAGGTTAGGTATGCATTTATTGTAATATATTTTTTTTTTACTATACTTTTTTGTATTTGTTGAATGCGGTACGCAATTTGTCGAATCAAGTCACTTGTGTATATAATACTGTTCTTTGACTTTGTATGGACTATTTTTTTTTTTTGAATAATTTTGAAAGAATATTGGTTACGAAATTGAATTTAATCTTTTTTATTAGTAAAGAATAAAACTCGAATTTATTAAAAATTTAAATACTGATATCATTATTTTCCCTTAATTCAGATTTATATTTCAGATTAATTAATTTTCACGCTTCCACGTAAACATTTATGAATGAATTGAACTTGTTACATATATGAGATTGAGTACGGTTAACTCGTGGCTAGAATAATCTAGTTCGAGAGAATATCTCGGTTAACAACTATTCTTATTAGTACTTGTTCATTTCACCCTAATACAACGTTGCAATATCAATTAACTATAAATTTCGTTTCAATTTTTATACCAAACTTTTTTTTCTTTGTATCAATATTGGTAGCAGACAAAACAAAATTTACACCTCTGAAATTCGTAACAATTTCTTTCATAATTTTTCTTAAATCTTAACAGGGTATTTAGACTATTGTTCACAGATTTATGAACTCAGATTCGGATAATAGTGTTGAGGAATTTTATGGATTTTCTCCTGAAGAACAAAGGGACATCCAGTATAGATTCAAACAACTATTTAAAATCACAATGGACAAAGAAACTTTGGATGAATTATGGACAAATTTAGGCGCACAATTGGAAGGAACCTCAAATTTGATCCAGGAAACCAATGTGGTATTAAATCAAATTTCCGAAGCAACACTTCATAACACCAATCAAATTTCGGAGCTAAGTACCAAAATTACTTTAAAAAATTCTATAGATGACAAATTTCAAAAAATTGACTTAAATATAATTACCAAAGACATACCAGTATTAAACTTATTCTACCCTGACAGTATAGTTAGCTTCACTCTTGAAACTGACAATCTAGCAAAATTAAATCTCGTTTCAGAACATTTTCTTTTAAAATTTTTATTTACTAAAATACATAAAAATGCAAAAGATTTTTGGGCAAATTATTTAGAACAAGCAAGAACTTGGAACTTTATAAAAAAATATTTAATTGAAAACTATTTATCAACTTCTCAATTAACAATAGCAAAAGATCGTTTTGTTAACAGACGACAAAAAGATGATGAAACCTTCTCATCATTTATTACTGATATTACAAAATACGCAAAACTTTTACTACCTGAATCTACTGATTATAGTATAATTAATATAATCTTTGCACATGTAAACGCCCAAACATTTGAATTAATAAAATTAATGGATCCAAGTAGAAGAGTCAAGTCACTCCTGGCACAGTTTGACCTCAAGTAACCCCGGATGGTACACTTTTCAAAAAAGGGCAAACCTAGGTGAATGTTGGAAACCTCGGAAGTTGGAGGGGATAGATGACGTCATTGACCAATAGTAAATCAAGATGGCGTTGGGAGGTGTGGTGGGGGTGAGGAATGACATAAACGGGGCTTGACCAATAGTGATGGGCGTGGTTGACAGGAGTGTGTTTCTTGGAAGTGGGGCTTAAAGGGGGGCGGGGATTGGACGTTAGATGAGATAATCGAGCCCACTTTCAACCCCAAAGAATGGTACACTTTTCCAAAAAGGGCAAACCTCGGTTGAATGCGAAGTTGGAGGGGGGGGACATCATTGACCAATAGTAGCGCTGTAAAAATCAAGATGGCGTCGGGAGGTGTGGTGGGGGAAGGAATGGCTGCCTAAGCATTGATGACGTCATTGGCTTTGACCAATAGTGGCGGAGAGTGAACGGGGGGCGGGACGTTGACATTAGTCAGCAATTTTCAAGAATATGTTAATTTGACCTTGAAAAATATTGTAATTTAACACTTTAAATATACATGATAAAATTCAAGACACGTGACCGGATGTTAATATTTTTTTTTTTTATTGAATTAGCAATGTAATATGACACTTGAAATTTACATAATAAAAATACATGTTCAAACTTGTTTGAATGGACTTTGATCTTAAAATAATTTTACACGTGTCAGCTATTCTCAAGAATATGTTAATTTGACCTTGAAAAATATGATATCATCATCTTATAACAAGTTCAAACTTGTTTGAAATAATTTTACATGTGTCAAAACACGTGACCGGATGTTAATATTTTTTTTTATGATTAAGCAATGTAATATGACACTTGAAATTTACATAATAAAAATACATGTTCAAACTTGTTTGAATGGACTTTGATCTTAAAATAATTTTACACGTGTCAGCTATTCTCAAGAATATGTTGAAATTGATTTGACCTTGAAAAATATGATATCATCATCCTGCTACAAGTTCAAACTTGTTTGAACATGTTCAAACTTGTTTGAACATGTTTAAACTTGTCTGAATTCCAAGAAAAAATAATTAGTTTGAATTACGATTATAAAAATATCAAATTACAACTTTTTTAGTGGTGGGGATAATGCTATAAAAAGTGATGTACGTAGCTGTTGAAGTATCTCTTTTGAAATTCACCTTTGCTTCAGTTAGTTTTTTCCGCATATATTTTTTACGTTATTTTTATTATTATTATTATTATTATTATTATTATTATTATTATTATTATTATTTTTTGTTTTTGGTATATTTATTATTCTAAACTTAGTCTATATATTTTATACAAAAAACAAATATTACTCAGTTGTAAGTTAACTTTAGTGTTGAACGTTCGGTAACGTATATTTTGCTTAGTATTTGAAAATATAACGGTAAGTGTAAAATTTTTTAAATATTATTGTGAAACTTAAATATAATTTTTTGAAAGATGGACACCTACGAACGAAATGTTATGCAGACGCTAAACGTGGTACCTCAAGGTGGTAGCACTGATATGATGAAGAAAGTGGAGAGAGCGTTGAGGCTCATCAAGACGGTGGAGGAAGCTGAGCGATGGATGATACTTAATAAGCAGAACATCCGCTTATTCAAAAAGATGTTGATGTTAAAGAAAGAAAATCCTCTGCGTCTTGAAGCTAATATTGGACTTTGTAAATCATACCAGCGGCAACTTCACCGACTGCGATTAGATTTAGTTAAGCAAGGTGGTGGTGTCACCAAAAAACAAAATCGACATCTAATCTGGGAGACAATTGAAACCCACCACCAGGGCAGGGTGAAGACTGGTATGATTACAAATTTGGATTATAAAGATCCAAATATATTTTTCAACCGGGCATTTCCAATGTTTAGAAGACACGTCCGGCGTGAGCTAGTGAATCATCCCCTCAAGGTAAGTAAAATTTAAGATTTATAATTTAAATAGTCTAATGAGATTTTATTTCAGGTGTATATTATGTTCACGGGCAATTTCATTAAGCCCAGCACCAAAGAGGAGGATTTGAAAACTTTTATAACGTCGGCTAAGGAAATGTATCTGACAACGGACATGCAGGAGTGGTACATTGATCATGTCAAAAACTATTTGTTGAAAAAATTGGAAGAATTCCAGGAACGCGATAGTGGTTGGGCTCTTGACATGATCATAAATATTCGAGTCCACATGAATAAGTACTCTCCGATCACAGCTGGAACATTTTGCGAACTACCATCTGCAATTAAATGTAGAAAAGCTGTGATCAATGTCCAGAATGATGACCAACATTGCTTTTTATGGTCGATAATGTCAGCACTTTACCCGGTTGAAAGGAATCCTCATCGTTTAACTAAGTACCAGCACTATAAATATCATTTAAAATATGATGGATTAAAGTTTCCCATGTCTCTGGATCAAATTAATAAATTTGAAAAGATGAACCCGCATTTATCGATTAACGTGTACGGCTACAAAGATACGTTTATACATGGTTTGGAAATTTTCCCTGTACGCGTTAGTTCGAACACTGCGGGGCAGAAAATTCATCTATTGGCTGTGGAGAATGGGAACAGTCACCACTTTTGCTGGATAAAAAATTTAGCAAAGTTGGCTCGATCGGGTGTAAAGAGTAATAGACATAAAATTTATTTATGTGATCGATGTCTCAACTATTTTGCTACAGAAGTCAAACTCCAACAGCATTCAGTAAATTGTGGTGAGCAAGAAGCAGTGCGGGTACGAATGCCTGAAACTGATGACGAGCGGTTCGTTGAGTTCAAAGATTTCAACAGCAAGGAACGTGTTGAGTATATGGTGTACGCTGACTTTGAGGCACTATTGGTACCACAACATCATGAAGACATGGAAATGGATCATGGGTCTTATACAAAAAATATTCAAAAACATGTACCCTACAGTGTAGGTTACTATGTTCATTGTACCCATGATCCCAACCAATCGTTTTATAAGGCATACCGTGGTGCTGATTGTGTCAAGTGGTTTGTTCATGAACTGGAACAAGTAGCGTACTCATTAGAGCAAAAAATAAAACACGTTAAACCAATGTATCCGCTCACCGTCGAACAAGAACTGGATTTTATGTCAGCAGAGAAGTGTCACATTTGTGGTAAAGATTTCGTATCCAATTCCATACGTGTTCGCGACCATTCACATCGCACAGGTAATGCAGGTTATTTATTATTTTTTAATTTCATCTAATTTTATATTAATCTATTTTAGGTATCTACCGTGGAGCAGCACACCAATTTTGTAATCTGCATTATCAAGATTCAAGGGTGATACCTGTTGTGATGCACAACTTAAGTGGATACGATTCGCATTTTATTATTGAAGCTCTGCTGACGGAAATCGACGGTCAAGTTGATGTGTTGCCCATCAACAAAGAAAAGTACATCAGTTTCACAAAGCACGTCTCGGACATTCAATTAAGATTCATTGATTCCTTCCGATTTCTCGCAGACAAGTTGGAAAATCTGGCCTCATATTTAGATAATGATAAAAAATCCATTTTACATAAAGAGGTAAATGATAAAAAATAAATAATTTTTAATACAGGGTTGTAATTTGTTTTTTAATTTTTTATAGGTCAGTAATGATGAACAATTTCAATTGCTGACGAGAAAAGGTGTATTTCCATATGAATACATGAGTAGCTGGGGACGTCTCCAAGAGACAAAATTACCACCAAAGGAGGCGTTCTACAGTGTGTTAACAGATGAACACATAACGGATGAGGATTATAACCATGCGATACAGGTATGGAACACATTCAATTTACATACACTAGGTGATTATTCAGACCTGTATATGAAAACTGATGTGTTACTACTTGCGGATATTTTTGAAAATTTCCGTAACACTTGTATTCATAGCTATAGTCTTGATCCTAGTCACTATTACACACTTCCTGGCTATACGTGGAGCGCCATGTTGAAATACACCAATATCAAATTGGAATTGTTCACGGATATTGATGACTTGTTGTTTATCGAGAAAGGAATCAGAGGCGGTGTAAGTCAATGTTCTAATCGCTATGCTAAGGCAAACAATAAGTACATGGAAGAGGGGTATGATAAAACTCAAGAAGATGTCTACCTTATGTATTATGATGTGGTGAACCTATATGGTGCAGCAATGTGTGGATACCTACCAACAGGAAATTTTAAGTGGGTCGACACACCAAACATCGAGGATGTTGCAGATGATTCACCAGTCGGGTACATTTTAGAAGTAGACCTTGAAATACCCCAACATCTACATGATAACTTTAGCGATTTACCGCCATGTCCGGAGACAACGAAACCACCTGGATCAAAACAAAAATATCTTCTGTCAACCCTTTACAATAAGACCAACTATGTCGTGCACTACAGGAATTTAAAACTGTATACACAACTCGGTGTTAAGGTAACAAAATACCACCGTGTGTTACAATTCGATCAATCTGCATGGTTGAAACCATATATTGATTTCAATACCGAGATGCGCAAGAACGCCTCAAATGAGTTTGAAAAAGCATTATTCAAACTCATGATTAATGCCATCTTCGGTAAAACCATGGAGAATGTGAGGAAACATCGGGTTGTGTACATACGAAAAAATTGGGATGGAAAACATGGTGTGAAGAAATTAATTGCCAATCCCAATTTTCACAGTATGATGGTGCTCGACAATGACGTCAGTATTGTTGAAATGAAAAAATCACAGATACGTTTCAACAAACCCATCTACATAGGCTTCACAATTTTAGACATATCGAAAACGTTTGTGTATGACTTCCACTACAACTACATGTACCAACGGTACAACCCCACAAATGTCAGGTTATTATACACAGACACCGATAGTCTAATTTATAGCGTGAAAAATACTGACGTCTATGAGGTCATGAAACAGGATATTAATCGTTTTGATACGGCTGACTATGCACCCGACAACATCTATGGTATGCCACTACGTAATAAGAAAGTCAAGGGTTTAATGTCCGATGAAAATAATGGTGATGTTATGCTAGAATTTGTCGGATTACGTAGCAAAATGTATGCTATTCGGGTGCAAAATAAAAAAGAGACTAAACGATCCAAGGGTCTCAAGAAGTCAGCTATCCGAAAACTTACTTTTGAGGACTATAAGCGGTGTTTGCTTGAGAACCGTAACTTTTACCATGTTCAGCAAAGCATCCAATCCAAGCGACACCGCTTACATACCATCAAACAGCAGAAAGTGGGCTTATCACCATTTGACCAAAAACGATACATTACTCACAATTCATGTGAAACAAAACCATGGGGCCACTATAGCATTATTTGTTGAGTGTAAGTATTTTATATTTTTTGTTTTTAATATTTAGCTAATTTTTGCTGTTGTTTCAGAAATGTGTCCTGCTGTTGTGATGATCCTCAAAGTGGTTCGGTATTGTGATAGGTGTACAAACAATTGATAGAGTAGTGGTGGGGGTGTCAAAAAACTGATAGTTAGGTTGAATTATTATAGAAAACAATTTAGTGTTAGTTTAAACATACAAAATGCAAGACTTTGGTAATCATAATAGTGATAACAACTGTATTGTTAATATGATTAAAGATAATTGTAGTTTAAGTACTTTAAACAATGTGTTAACAAAGTATTTTAAAACATTAGTTAATATGGCAATTAAATGTGGTCGACCGGAAACTTTAAACTACCTTATTGATAAGGTAGAACAAATGGACTTAGAAGTGAAATTTTCCCCATCGTCAGACGATGAAGACAAACAAATTTGGAACTGGATTTTAAAAAATATCCACTCTGGACAAACAGATGGAATTGTAGGACTATCCATTTTTGAACAATCTTACTACAGTGTATTTACATCAAACGAGTTATCCGACTATGTTCAAGTGAAAGAAATGACTGAAAATTATCTTATGAAGAAAGATGATGATGATGACAATGGACACTTTTCAGAATAATAATTATAATGTATTTTCGATAATTTATAAATATATATTTTTTAAATATTATTATAATACAACTCTGTTTTATACTTTTCAGAATAATAATTATAATGTATTTTCGATAATTTATAAATATATATTTTTTAAATATTATTATAATACAACTCTGTTTTTATATGTTAGAGATAAAATTTTACAATAAAAATAATATTTTTACAATGTGATATTTTTTATTTTTTTTTATAAATCACAAGTATGTTCACAAAAGCGGTCCACTATGACAAATTTTTTATTGTTACAAGTATGTTCATAAAAACGGTCCACTATAAAATAAGACTTTTTTGTCAATATATGAATTGTGTAAAGAGTCGTACCCTAACCGGACTTTAACTTTGGATCCACGTTTAGCTAAGACCTTTTCCACTAAATAAATGTTTGGATCGTGAACTTTTTGTAATTCTTCGGCATAGAAACCACCCTTTATATCATCGTTGTTGTAGTCCTTTAGTAGATATGTTCTTGGGTTTGTAAGCAGATACAGACCAATATTAAACAGGTTAAATCCAGTATTAAACAGATACAGACCAGTATTAAACAGGTCAAAACCAGTATTAAACAGGTTATAACCAGTATTAAACAGATACAGACCAGTATTAAACAGATACAGACCAGTATTAAACAGGTCAAAACCAGTATTAAACAGGTTAAAACCAGTATTAAACAGATACAGACTTTCGCTGATTTTACTCTGGTTTTACTCCGGTTTTCACCGATTTTGCTCCGACTTTCGCCGATTTTACTCCGGTTTTACTCCAGTTTTCACCGATTTTGCTCCGACTTTCGCCGATTTTACTCCGGTTTTACTCCGGCTTTCACCGATTTTACTCCGACTTTCGCCGATTATACTCCGGTTTTACTCCGACTTTCGCCGATTTTACTCCGGCTTTCACCGATTTTACTCCGGCTTTTTAATTTTTGATAAAGTTATTATAAACTTGTTATTTAATTATATTTGTTTTCTTCAAGTAATGGATTATAGATAGTATTTCTCTTCTGATGTTTGTAGAATGTAGTCTTCTTAATTTATCAATTATTATATTACGATCACTATTGGAATCAATATTTTTTTTTTTTTTTTCATAAGTTTTCAATACTAGGTTGAAAAAACTGTTTAATACTGGTTTTGACCTGTTTAATACTGGTTTTGACCTGTTTAGAAACAGACCTGTTTAGAAAGAGACCTGTTTAGATATAGACCTGTTTAGAAAGAGACCTGTTTAGAAACAGACCTGTTTAGAAAGAGACCTGTTTAGAAACAGACCTGTTTAGAAAGAGACCTGTTTAGAAAGAGACCTGTTTAGATACAGACCTGTTTAGAAAGAGGTCTGGTTTTCAAATCTAACAAGCATCATCAATCAACCCATATAATATGCTCTTTATATTGAATATAATAAATCAACTTGTACTATAGATTAGATAAAAAAATTTTATTTAAAAAAATTATAATTTTATATTAAAACAAAATACATTTATAAACTGCAATCATGCAAAAAATCATCTTGAGAAAGAATTTATTCAGGATTGTGTTAAAAATTCGACGCACCAATATATATATATATATATATATATATATATATATATATATATATATACAGGGTATTCTGTTATTAACTACACACCGCCTTTTATGATGTAAAAATATTTAATTATTTCCTATGATGGCTTTAAGTTACCAAAGCTTGCAGTTTATACTTTTTATATACCGTACAGTGTGCAACACTATTTTTGGATACATCATGGTTGATAATTCCTGTTTCATATTTATATGATCTTTTAGGTAGGGTGTCACACATAAAAACACTACAAAAATACGGAATTTTAAATTGTTTAGCATACGCATGTAGATCTGTATCGTAAAGTGCTCTGGGTTGTATTGAAATTTTAGTCTTAGTTACATTGCATTTTCATAAACAACAACCCGCTCTGGGTGTTTATTACCAGAAAATACAGACACACAAACATATCATGGTCGTCTATTTTCAGATTCACTATGAACAATAATATGTGGCCCTAGTGGTTGTGGTAAAACCAATGTTATGTTGAATTTAATTTAAGATGAAAATGGTTTACACTTTGAAAACATTTATGTTTACAGTAAATCTGATTACTAACCGAAATATCAATTACTAGAAGAGACTTTAAAATTAGTGGAAGGGGTTGGCTATTTTTCCACTTAGTGATACTAGTGAAATTCCTAGTCTGAATGAAGCTCGAGAAAAAAGTCTTTTCATTTTTGATGATGTGAGCTGTCATTCACAACAGAGAAGTAGAGAATACTTTAGTATGGATCGTCATCGAAAAATTGATTGTTTCTACCTATGTCAGAGCTACGCACGTGTTCTAAAGCATAACATAAGGGGCAATGTTAATTGCTTGGTGCTATTCAAAACGGATGAAATGAATCTAAAACACATATTCTACAATCATGTTGGCTCTGATATGAATTTTCAAAAATTTCATGATTTATATCGACATTGTTGGAGTTCACCAAATGGATTTGTTGTAATAATGAAAAATTTCTCTATGAATGCAGGTCGTTATAGGAATGGATTTGATGAATTTATTGAACTGTAGTGTCACCAATACTTTGTGTGTTTTTTCAGATTCATAATAATAATTTTTTTCTGTAAATTTTTTTTAAAATGTAAATTTTAATCATTAATAAATAAAAAAAAAATATTTATAAGATTTTTATTAAATAAAACCTTTATTCTAATCTCATAACACGTGTAAAATTATTTTAAGATCTAATGCGATTCAAACAAGTTTAAACATGTTCAAACAAGTTTGAACATGTATTTTTATTCAAACAAGTTTGAACTTGTAACAGGATGATGATATCATATTTTTCAAGGTCAAATCTATTTCAACATATTTTTGAGAATAGCTGACACGTGTAAAATTATTTTAAGATCAAAGTCCATTCAAACAAGTTTGAACATGTATTTTTATTATGTAAATTTCAAGTGTCATATTACATTGCTTAATCATAAAAAAATATTAATATCCGATCACGTGTTTTGACACATATAAAATTATTTCAAACAAGTTTGAACTTGTTACAAGATGATGATATTATATTTTTCAAGGTCAAATCTATTTCAACATATTCTTGAAAATTGCTGACTCATAATATTCTTTTCTTGGAATTCAGATTTGCAAATTATTATCTAACACGTTCAAGTGTCATATTACATTGCTTAATCATAAAAAAATATTAGCATCCGGTCACGTGTAAAATTATTTTAAGTCGATTAAAACAAGTTTGAACTTGTAACAGGATGATGATATCATATTTTTCAAGGTTAGATGTTATCTATTTCAACATAAAAAAAAAATAAACATCCGGTCACGTGTCTTGAATTTTATCATGTATATTTAAAGTGTCAAATTACAATATTTTTCAAGGTTAGATGTTATTTATTTCAACATATTCTTGAGAATTCTCTTTCTCCTGTCCCGTTAGATTTGGATATGAACCAGATATGAACTGAGAAATCAGAGTATTAAAGCAGATATAAAAACAATTTTATTAAAAAAATTGAAAAAATCAGAGTATTAAAGCAGTTATCAAATCAATTTTGTTAAAAAACTTATAAAATCGGAGTAGTTTTTAACAAAAACTTATAAAATCGGAGTAGTTACCAGAAATATTCACCATTCACGAGGTGAAACTTACAAACCCAAGAACATATTTATTGAAGGATTACAACAACGAAGATATAAAGGGTGGTTTCTATGCTGAAGAATTACAAAAAGTTCACGATCCAAACATTTATTTAGTGGAAAAGGTCTTAGCTAAACATGGATCTAACGTTAAAGTCAGGTGGTTAGGGTTCGACTCTTTACATGATTCATATATTGATAAAAAAAGTCTCCTTTTATAGTGGAAAGTTTTTGTGAACATACTTGTAACAAAAAAATTTTGTCATAGTGGACCGCTTTTGTGAACATATTTGTGTTTTAAAAAAGGAAATGTATTTTTTAATATGAATATATATTAGACTATGTTCATGAAATTTTATTGAAGCAATTTTTAACTAACACAAAACAATATAAAAATATTGTTGTAATACAAATGTTTTTTGATTCATGTTTATTACTCAAAATTACTTGATGGTGCGAATATAATTATCACAAACAAGGTGTATTTATAACCTGAAAATAAGGTGGTGAGGTCATTTCATAGATAAAACAAAAACAATGATTAATTAAATTATAGGTGTTTTTTATTGTAAATACAAACACATTTTTAAAAAAAACTTATCATAGACAATTACATTCATGTTTTTATTTCTATATACAATCATGATCATCACTATTTCTTCCACAATCACATCTGTCAATTTCATTACAATTTGTAGCACATATCCATGGCTCGAACCATTTCGGTATATTTCCACCATCCATTTGTTGGTATAGCATTCTACAGAGAATTTTAGGATCTATTTGTTCATACCATAAAAACATTCTCTCATCATGTCTAGCACTATCACCAATCCATTGTTTTCGGCGAATATCGTATGTACCCCAATTTTTTCTCAAGTTACTTCCATGAGTAAGATCATCACAACATTCATTTAGTAATATTTCAAACTGATTGAAATCTCTTTTAAAGTAGTTGAACTTTTTCGCATAATTTACAAATAAGATTGCATCCAAACAATTTCTTACTATGAATGCAGCAATATGAAAGCAATCATCAACTTCTAAATAAGAATACCGTAATGTGTCGATTAACTTTGTAGGTATACTCCAACGACATGCCTCCATAAGTTGATAAAATTCCATCTATAAAAATATTTGGCTACAATTTTCTAAACAGATCTTATCAAACAATACTCACATTAAAATATTCTGGGTAAATCATCTCCGAATTTTGAAACAGATCAATATGATTTTGTAGCGACATTGTACCCCATAATTGTAATGAATTAAAATAAACACCATTTTTTACAAAAATATCCATAATTTATTTAGTATTATTTTTTTTTTAAATATCAAAAACATAAACTTTACAATTTTTTTATAACAATAACAATAAAATATATATATCTTGCAGTAATAAAATTCAATATAGGAATGATTTGTTAAAATTTTGATGTTCTTGAACATAGTCATCATCATCACTATCACCATCGTCTTCGAATAGGCGCAGTCTCAGTTGGTGACTTCTTCCAATTTTCTCCTCCACCCTCAAATACCCCGGTTTTGTGTTAAATAATTTAATCATGTTGTCCGTCAACACTGCAAACCTAGATGGTAGAAAAACTCCCTCGTTTTCTGTACCATCTAGGCTTATATCCAGTAAAACTTTTATTGATGGCCCATGTATCGTTAGAATCCGCTCCATTTTTAGTATTTTTAATTTTTTTTTCAGTGGCAAGTCGTCCATTTTTATGCATGGTCGCACTAAACAACTATCTAATAATTTTAATTCTGCTCTATTCATTTTGATTAATATTATGAATATTTAATGAAAACTGATGTTACCGTAATGTCGAGCGCCTTTTTTATATGATTACCACCACTCCAAAAATCCCCCCCACCAGCAGAAATTATTATCTAACATGCGTAAAATTATTTTAAGATCTAATGCGATTCAAACAAGTTTAAACATGTTCAAACAAGTTTGAACATGTATTTTTATTCAAACAAGTTTGAACTTGTAACAGGATGATGATATCATATTTTTCAAGGTCAAATCTATTTCAACATATTTTTGAGAATAGCTGACACGTGTAAAATTATTTTAAGATCAAAGTCCATTCAAACAAGTTTGAACATGTATTTTTATTATGTAAATTTCAAGTGTCATATTACATTGCTTAATCATAAAAAATATTAATATCCGGTCACGTGTTTTGACACATGTAAAATTATTTCAAACAAGTTTGAACTTGTTATAAGATGATGATATCATATTTTTCAAGGTCAAATTAACATATTCTTGAGAATAGCTGACACGTGTAAAATTATTTTAAGATCAAAGTCCATTCAAACAAGTTTGAACATGTATTTTTATTATGTAAATTTCAAGTGTCATATTACATTGCTAATTCAATAAAAAAAAAAAATATTAACATCCGGTCACGTGTCTTGAATTTTATCATGTATATTTAAAGTGTTAAATTACAATATTTTTCAAGGTCAAATTAACATATTCTTGAAAATTGCTGACTAATGTCAACGTCCCGCCCCCCGTTCACTCTCCGCCACTATTGGTCAAAGCCAATGACGTCATCAATGCTTAGGC
Source organism: Chrysoperla carnea (assembly GCF_905475395.1). Classification (NCBI taxonomy): domain Eukaryota; kingdom Metazoa; phylum Arthropoda; class Insecta; order Neuroptera; family Chrysopidae; genus Chrysoperla; species Chrysoperla carnea. The sequence goes on along the minus strand of NC_058342.1, from coordinate 3,495,348 downwards.
AGCCATTCCTTCCCCCACCACACCTCCCGACGCCATCTTGATTTTTACAGCGCTACTATTGGTCAATGATGTCCCCCCCTCCAACTTCGCATTCAACCGAGGTTTGCCCTTTTTGGAAAAGTGTACCATTCTTTGGGGTTGAAAGTGGGCTCGATTATCTCATCTAACGTCCAATCCCCGCCCCCCTTTAAGCCCCACTTCCAAGAAACACACTCCTGTCAACCACGCCCATCACTATTGGTCAAGCCCCGTTTATGTCATTCCTCACCCCCACCACACCTCCCAACGCCATCTTGATTTACTATTGGTCAATGACGTCATCTATCCCCTCCAACTTCCGAGGTTTCCAACATTCACCTAGGTTTGCCCTTTTTTGAAAAGTGTACCATCCGGGGTTACTTGAGGTCAAACTGTGCCAGGAGTGACTTGACTCTTCTACTGATCCACCCGATTCAATCGTAAAGTTAAATGAGTTAGGAAGAAAAATTTCTGAAATCACAGCTAGATCAAAGTTTTATAAAAATCAAAAATCAAATTTACATAATTCTATTACAAATCAACAAAACACACTAAAAACAAACACCAATAATGGTGATAAACTAAAGCATAAAAGTCAGTATAACTGTACTCACTGTAAAAAATCAGGGCATACAATTAAATATTGTTCTTTACTAAAAAACCAAAAAGTAAAAACTGAAAATACTAACCCCTTTGTAAATAATATCACTACCCAAGCTGATATTAACAATTCCGAAACTGACATTTCAAAAAACTAGTAAATCTCACCAAACATTTGCCTGTTATAAACATTAACATCGGTAACTTTAAATTTCATGCATTAGTAGACTCAGGTAGTTCAATTAATGCTATTACAAAAAAGGCCTACAATAAAATTAAAAAAATTTTCGCAATTAAAATTATAAATTCACCCTTAACAGCATCTTTGCCAGGATCTAATAGTTAAAAAATACATAATAAAATTAATTTATCTTTTAAAATTGATCATCTAACTTGGAAACAAGATTTTTACATCATTGATTCATTACCATATGATATTCTTTTGGGTATACCAACACTACATAAGTGTGGAATTTTATTGAATTTCAATAGTAATTCATTATCATTTCATCACTTTAATTATCTTAATATTCCATTCATTTGTACTGAACCTTAGATTACCTTTAATACAATATGCGAAATTCAAATAAATTTAGATAAATTAAATCAAGATAAATTAAATGCATTATTAAATAAATATAAAATAGTTTTAACAAAAACACCGGGACGTGCGCGTAATTTTGAATACACTATATTTATTAAAGACAATGAACCAATTCATAAGACTCCGTATTATCTACCACCAGATAAAGAAATATTACTTAAAAATCATATTAATGAACTGGTAAATCTAGATATTCTTAAACCAGCGCAATCTCCATGGGCAAGTCCGGTATTTTTTGTAAAAAAAAAAACTAATAATGAATTTAGAATGGTATCCGACTATCGTTTCTTGAACAAAAAGATTGTTTTTGACCCAATAAGTAATGTATCAATTAATCATATATTTTCAAACTTAGGAAATGCCACAGTTTATAGTTTAATTGATATGTCAAATGCTTTCTACCAAGTGCCATTGGATGATAGCAGCAAACCTTATACGGCTATCATAACACAATTTGGTCAATTTATCTTTAATGTTATTCCGTATGGTCTCAGTATTTCAAGTCAAGCCCTTTGTAGGCTCTTACTAAAAGAATTTGCGGACTTAATAAATAAAATTATGGTAATCTATTATGATGATATTATTATTTTTTCGGAAAATATTCAAGAACATCACAAACATTTACAAATAGTACTAGCGCGTTTTAAAAAACTTAATCTAACTATTAATCCTAATAAAGCAAAATTTTTTATGCAACGTTTGAAAATCTTAGGACACGTAATTTCTTCCGAAGGTAGGATACCTAATCCTGAAAAAGTAGAAGCAATTAGAACTATGCCTATTCCTAAAAACCTTAAGGAATTACAATCATTTCTTGGAATGGCAGCCTTCTTCGCTAGATATATACAGAATTTTAGTACTATAGTGGCACCTTTAAATGCCTTAAAAAAGAAAGATGCTAAATTCATTATAACGCAAACACATGTGGATGCTATTAATAAACTTAAAACAGTGCTCACTACGGCACCAATTTTACGATTCCCTATTTTTGATGACAAACATCCTTTCATAGTAACTACAGATGCAAGTTCTATAGGTGTAGGTGCTTGTCTAATGCAAAAATTTGAAAACAAACTACATCCAATTGAATACTGTTCGCGAAAACTTAATCCAGCAGAATCAAAATACCCAGTATACCAACTGGAATTATTGGCTGTTTTACATGCATTAAATACATTTAAAGACTACCTTTTAGATCGAAAATTTATATTACGTACTGATTGAAACGCTTTGGTGTATTTATTTAATACACCACAACGTTTTAATAAACTTTCCAGATGGTTATTAACTATCTCGAAATTTAATTTTACAACAGAACATATTAGAGGCACAGAAAATGTAGTAGCCGATTGTTTAAGTAGATTATTTTGTGAAAATGAAACAAATATTGAGGAAAATATTCAATCAAAAAACATAGAACCAATTACACTTCTTAATCAGATATTAACTGACCCCAAAGGTTTTTTATCTATAAAAAAGGAACAAAAAGCTTCTCCAGATTGTAGACACATTTACCAATTAATTAAATCAGGTTCAAATGTACAAAATTTTGCAATTCGCGATGGCTTATTAGTTCGTTTTGTTGGGCGCAATAGAAATAAACGTATTGTTCTCACAGATTCTTTATTGGACTATGTATTAGATTACTTTCATTCCTCAGTATTTGGATGTCATTCAGGCGTCACGAAAACATATCGTGAGATAGCCAAAAGATTTACATATCCTGACTTATATAAAAAAACTGTAGATTATGTTAAAAAGTGAAGTGTTTGTGCTACCTGTAAACCAATAAACTATAAAATCTCAGCACCTGATGCATCAATTAGTGAAAAAAGTATATATAACAAACTATATGTGGACTTTATTGGACCCCTAATACCTTCTGCAGATAATGGCTTCAAATATATTTTTGTTATTACAGATGCTTATAGCAAGTTTTGTTGGGCCTACCCCACTAGGAAAGCAACGTCATCAGTGGTAATTAAAATTTTACATCAACTCTTCATGGTATTTGGATTTCCAAAAGTTTTAATTAGTGATAATGCTAAAAGCTTCAAGTCCAATAAATATACACAATTTTTATTTTTAAATGGAATTCGCATTGGATATACCTCAGCATACCGTCCCCAAGGAAATATCACAGAAAGAATAAACAGAAACATAAAAATAAATTTAACCTGCGTAATTAAACAATACCAAATGAAACATAAGGACTGGAATAAAATACTGCCATTTATAATATTCAATTACAATTCGACATATCACTCAGTTATTAAAGCTTCACCAGCAGCAGTTTTTTTGGGTCGAACTTGGAATCAATCATTGGATTTATTACTAAATACCACGGATATTTTGGCTATGGAAAAACCTCCTAGTGTGGATATGGTCCAGCAGGCACTGCATAAAGCTACTGTAATGCGAAAAGCACGACAACATCAAGCTCCAACTGATGTTAAATTCCACATTAATCAACTTGTACGGGTTAGACTACCACCTACAACATCAAACATCAACGAAGACAGAAAATTTTCACCTCGATTCAGTGATGTTAAAAGAATCGTCCGTTTTACAACTCCAGTTAGTGTAGAATTAATTGATCCAAAAACTAACGAATTAACTAGAACACATGTCACACACTTGAAACGTGCTGAAGTGTTATAAGATGAACTTTTTTTAGAGGTGGTGGGTGAAACACAATCAAATATCACTTTTAGCTAAGACTCCAATCATTAGTTTAATAATTACTTTACCGATGCACAGATGTCAGATAAATAGATATATAAGTTAAATTAATTTTCTTAAAAAAATCCTTATAATGATATGTTATGAAAAATATTAATATTTTCTATTTTCATTTTTAATTTCTGAAATATTAAAAATACTTACAGTATTTTTGTATGTATGAATTTTTCATAAAAAGGAAAAAAACAAGAAATTGTTGGACAAGGAAAGATGTATACATAGCTAACATATAAATTATAGAAACAGCTATTTAAATTCATATATAAAAGCTAGTCACTGTATGTCATACAGTCAGTGTGTACGCAGAACAAAACAAAGGATGACTTCAATTTAACACTCAACAACATGGAATAAAGGAAACTATATATACATCTTTCTTCGAGCAACAAGGATATGTATAAACGTCATTTAATTTAATTTTCAATTTCAAAATGTTGTGGTGAGAAATAAAAAACATGCATTAAATATTTTAATTTCATTTTGAACTTTATCTTATTTCTTTAATAAATTTGATACTTGTTCTTTTAATTCAATCTAAGTGCTAAATGACAATCAAATAAGATTATTTTATTGAATTGTAAGCAACTTTAGATAGATGATATAAAAATATTATTTTATATAGTATTGGAATGATTTATGTAACTTTTTTGGGAAGTTCATGTGTTCTTGGTGTGTGATGAATTTAACACTCCAGAACATAGTTTAACATGAACCTTTTTTGTTGTTATATTGTTTTTTCTAAATGAGAAATTTGTAACTAATTTTTTTTTTGTTGTTGTTGCATAAATCATCCTTGCTAATTTTTTTTTTTGAAACATTTTGTTTCTTTTAGATATGACTAACTCATTATTTTAGACTATGTCATTTATATATTTATTCTTTTTTTAAAGTTTATTAAGTAAACTTTTTGGATTCTTCTAATCCATTTATTATATGGTTAACTCTCTTTATAGAGACGATATCATTTTATATTATTCGACCATGTCGTTAATATGTATTTATTTCTTCTAAAGTTTATTAAATAAACTTTTTGGATTCTTCTAATCCATTTAATATATGGTTAACTCTTTTTATAGAGACGATATCATTTTATATTATTTGACGATGTCATTAATATGTATTTATTTCTTTCAAAGTTTATTAAATAAACTTTTGGATTTTTTTTAATCCATTTAATATATGGTTAACTCTCTTTATAGAGACGATATCATTTTGTATTCTTGACTATGTCATTAATACTTAATATTTTATAGAGTTTATTAAGTAAACTTAGGATTATTTTTTAATCCTTTTAAAATATGATTAACTCTCCATTATAGGGACTATATCATTTTGTATAAATTAAAATGGTCGGTTGGTTTGACAAATTGTGTAGGTTAGGTATGCATTTATTGTAATATATTTTTTTTTTACTATACTTTTTTGTATTTGTTGAATGCGGTACGCAATTTGTCGAATCAAGTCACTTGTGTATATAATACTGTTCTTTGACTTTGTATGGACTATTTTTTTTTTTGAATAATTGTGAAAGAATATTGGTTACGAAATTGAATTTAATCTTTTTTATTAGTAAAGAATAAAACTCGAATTTATTAAAAATTTAAATACTGATATCATTATTTTCCCTTAATTCAGATTTATATTTCAGATTAATTAATTTTCACGCTTCCACGTAAACATTTATGAATGAATTGAACTTGTTACATATATGAGATTGAGTACGGTTAACTCGTGGCTAGAATAATCTAGTTCGAGAGAATATCTCGGTTAACAACCATTCTTATTAGTACTTGTTCATTTCACCCTAATACAACGTTGCAATATCAATTAACTATAAATTTCGTTTCAATTTTTATACCAAACTTTTTTTTCTTTGTATCAGCAGAAAAATGTATTGCAGATGCCTAGCTGCTGTTCTATTGCAAATTCTACTAAAAGATTGCCACTTTCTAATAACTGCAAATTCTACTAACAGACTTGGGGTCGACTTTTGTTTGTATTGCGATTTTGCTATTGCTTGCTACTTTTTATGACTTGTTCCGGTTGTAAAGAAGATTTTCTTTGCTCAGTAAATTGTTTTGAAGAAGAAGCAATCGAGGAGGAAGCAATCATATATCTCAGTTTCAGATAATTTGTAATATAGTTACTTGATTTTTTGTCTGCGAAGTCCAACCTTGGTTTTTGTTATTGTGGTTTTTCCCTCTGTTGTTAGGCTACACTCTGCATACGAATTTTTTAGGGGATTTTGATTGTTGCCTTTTCCTGTCTGATTGATTGCGTGGTTTAAGTTCGCCAAGATCAACTACTCTATCATATCAGAGAACCGCATTCTTGCCTTCTTTTCGTAATTGTTCAACTTTTAATTACTGGTTTTTTTCAAGCTTCCAAAACTTCTTTTGAATAATCTTCGTTAACTGAGATATTGTATTGTAATAGAAAACGGCATTCCATTTCTTATTTGAGTCTATAATAACTTCTAAGAATTTCGTTTGGATGACCTTTTCAATTTCAATGTTCTTGTATGAGATTCTTATATCATCCCTATTTTTATTACCTCGTTCAAAAATAATAAAATTGGTTTATGATCAGTTGATTCTTGTAGCACCAGCTATGGAATTCTTCTAAAACCTTATCTATGTTTACCTTGAGATTCTCTGACGTGTCTGCAGATATGAGCACTGATGTAGCATCTGCATACATAATCACTTCTCCAGTTACAACACGATCTAGAAGGTCATTTGAATAAAGCGTCATTTGCTTTCCTGCGGTACACGATAGTAGTTTTATATTAAGGCGACTTTTACAATCATTAATTTCCAGTTCAAAGTTCCTATTTTCCAAGTACGGCTCAAACCATTCCACAGCAACTCCTCTTATAACCAGCTTCTCAACTTTCGTTGCATGTCGAAAATACTGGTCGAAAGCCATGTTGGCATTTGGACAGAAGATTGTGTTCTGTAATGAACGACATTAGTCTGTTGTACGTCAAGCTTTCTGAAATTTTGGCAAACACCGATAATAATGATATAGGCCGGTAGTTATTGACACATGTTTGATCTCCATTCTTATAGATGGCCTAAGCTTTCGCTGTTTTTAACCCATGAAGAAAATCTATTTTCAAAAGGAAGATTCACAAGAAGTTGTTGAAGCAGTGCCGTTATTGTTTTACTTGTGAGTTTTAATACTCTCGAGGGAATGTTGTCAATTCCAGTTGAGCTTGTGTTTTTTAATTTCTTAATTTTGTCATATACTCCTTTGTTTGTCATCGGGTATACGTATATTTAAGAGACGCCGGTTTAACGTGCTGTGTTATTGCATTCCACAAACCTATTGTAGTACGATTAGTATGCGTAGAGCTGACATTGAAAAAGTAATTAGCTACGATCGACTTGTCCACCTTTGAGACACCTCCACGTTTCGGGAAGTGGGAAAGTTGGGGAAGGGGTAGGGGGTTGGGCTGAGCCAATAGTTATACGAAACTGTTGATATTGATGTGCGATTACCATAATAAACGCGATATGATTATAATAAATAGTTGTAGGGCCAAAATCGTCATATTCCGGCTAGATTTTTTACTTTTCGAGAAACTTTGTCTAACTTTTTCGGTTGTATCTCGGTTATTATTACGTCTAGAAAATCGTTTAACATACCAAAGTTTAGCAAATTCAATGTTCTACAACTATTTAATGAACTTTAAAACAAAAAAACTGGGCATAATTGACGAGATATAAGCGAAAACTGAAAGAAGTTAGAAAATTTTGGGGATTTCGGGTTTTCCCTTCGCGTTAGCACAGGGTCTTCGAGGTCGAAAACTTAGGAGCGAATCCGAGAGTACCCCAAAATAGGTTGCAAAAATTCCATTATCTTTGGAGTACTTTTCAGGTAAAAAGTACATATCTACTGGCGTATGTACCATGTATCACATTACGTACAATGAAGGCTTTCAAAACCACACTTTTTAATGCGTATAGTTCAAAAACTACCCGACGGATTGTAAAGCAATTTTTTATTTATTTTGTAGCTTATATTATCTGGTTTAATTTAAATAAATAAATATGTGACCATATCATTGGATATTAAGTTGTTACTTTCACAATAATGAAAAAATTAATTGAAAAATTACACACTTTTCTTCATATTCGGCCGCCATCTTTAATTTTTTAATTGCAATGTTTTTCATTTGATTGGGGGTGTCCATGAGAATTGATTGACATCCCAATCACTTCAATCGGTGCAACCGTTTCGAATCCATAAATTTCTTAAATTATTTAGCCGCCATCTTGAATCCCAGAGGATGAAATTTTCGTTTCCTCGGATGAAATCATTCAAATTGGTCTCTAGTATTACTGGGCAAAGTGGCTTGCTTTCTGCATAAAATTCAGTTTCATTTTGCTAAGCCCTATGGATATTACCAAAAGCATTGAAAGACGAAGCTCAACGTCAATGAAACGTCTACAAATTAACATTATTCATTAGAGTAAAACTTTAAATATTTAATTTTACGCTATAAAACTTCTTCGACTGTCGATAGTATAAGACGCCATTAAAACATATATTAAGAAAATAATATTGTTCTAGAGTTTTTGGAGTAAGGTAAATCCCAAACTAATAAATTATGAAAATCCAAACTAGCGGCGGAAAAATTTAGGTGTTTGGCAAAAAATTCTATCTTGACCAATAAAACATAAATGAGTCCGATCTCCTTTTTTTATTTTTAAAAAGTTCTTTTTGCACCTGTTGCATGAAGAATTGATAATAAAACGGGAGGATAAAGTCGTGACTTTTGCCTCCGTGTCTAGCTATTTGAAAATTGCTGGTAAAAAATTCGCTGTCGCTCCATTTTCTCTCTTCCCGCCTGTCTTCATTACCAAACATCTGAAGAAGATCTGAAAGTTCGTAATTGCATTCTTCACTATGATACTCTTCATTGAGGAAGGAATCCGGAAGGCAATGAAGTCTGCAATGTACTCACTCTCCGTGGAAAAAAATGAAGAAATAAATGGACATGAAGTCAACCTCACCGACAGGAAATGTATATGCTGTTATTCGCCAATCCATACGGTGACTACGTCGTGTCACAACCACTCACTGGATGGAGACAAGTATATCCTTAGGAGGAAAGGGGCAGGAATTTGGTGAGTATAGGATGCCGAGACCACTGTTTGTGGACGTAATTAATGTTGTCAACAGAATAAGGTTTTCAGGAGCATTTTCAGGAGCAATGATGAGACTTCGAATTTGCTGATCTTGGAAATGCAGGTGTTGACGATGATTAGGTCGGTAACCTCAAACGCAGGCTTTACTTCGATGATAGCATCCTCCATTCGTGTAATAAACATCGTAATGAATGCGCCTTTATTGTGATCATTTTCCAAGAACTTTTCTTGCGCTATGGTTTTATAGCTTTAGTGGAGTATCCATAAAATGCAACAATCGCATTGCGTTCAAAGTGTCTTGCCAACTAGCTGATCACCACTTTATGTAACATCACTTACGTTAAACTTACTGTTGCGAAGATTTTTTTCCTCTATGGGAGTGAAGAGTGAATATATTGCAGAGTTTGTTCCCTTGCGCATTCCTTTCTTAGCGAAGAGAAACGCAGGGAAGAGTAAAAGTTTAAACTTGAAGAGTTCTTTCCGATCTTCTTCAGATTTTTCAGGACTACAATCAGGACTACAATGGCATCTTTATGCCGGTTGCATTATATTCATATATATTGAACAAAGAAATCATTCAACAATCGAAAAAGAATGTTTGATAATAATTAAGAAATCTTCCATCATTTTCTGTTCGCAAGATTGTTCGATATTAAAACTGACCACTGCTCTTTGTGTTAGCTATATTCGGTTAAAGATCCAACGGGTCGATTAGTAAGATGGAGACTGATGCCAATCAATTACCAATATAGATTAAAACACACCCTTGGTTAAACCAACTGCAAAGCAAATTTTCTAAGCAGACCAATTCTTATGGCCATCGTAGATAAATCGAAAAACTTTGAAGATTTCGACAAAAAAATAAAAAATAATATAAAAACCTCCTTTATAAATTGTCAATATAAGTAGTTTGAAAACATTCATTTTAATCAACTTCATCCGAGAGGGTGAAACAACATCAAGAACGCAAACATTGGTCAATTGTTAAGAAACGAACCCAAAGACACCCAAATAGTAATCTTTATTTTTTTTTTTTAAACACAATTCAAAATAATATAAACGTAAAAATACTATATGAATCATTATCCGTGGTGTCCTAGACTTCAGCTGGAAAAATTCCATTGTCATCCCAGTATAATAGATAAGAAATTATGTAATAATTATTTAAATAAGCCACTACATCATCATTTTCAAAATGATATTGAAGTTATATCCGTTGAAAATATAAATTTAAATGTTTATATTTCGGAAAACGAAAAACAAGATGATTTGGACAAAGAACTAGAGGAAACAGGAGAACCAGGCCCTAGTTCTGAATTTAATCAAGAACCTCCAGAAATTGTTGAAATCGGAACAGGCGGTGAATCAATTCAAAGCATAGCTAGGAGTGCACCTGAATCAAATAATGGCGTAACCTCTACTGTAAGAACCTAAGAAGAAAAGTTAAAGCTCCTTCAATAGTTCCATGATAGTGCATTAAGAGGTCACCCAGGACAGACTCGTGCATATTAAGAATTACGAAAAAATACTTCTGGAAGGGCATGAACAATAATGTTGAAAACTATATAAAAAAGGTATTCACTATCAGAAAAATAAACATTCAATCATAAGAAAATCCTCAATGGTTATTACAACTATAGCAGTGAGCTTCAATGAAAACATTTCATTGGATTTCGTCGGATCCTTACCATTTACAAAAAGTAGAAATAAGATTATAGTTACTATTTAAGATAACTTAACTAAACACTTTCAAGCATTCCTAATGGAAGACCGAAAAACTGAAGAAAAAAAAAACGGTTTACTTCTTAAAATATGCAAATACATTTGGTTTTCCAAACGCCATGCTCACTGATCAAGATCATGTTTTAACAAGTGCCTTATTCAAGGAGATGAATAAACTATCTGTTTTTATCCTCATCAATCTGTTATCATACCCAATATAATGGATCTTTTAAAAGGAGCCATTCGTACTTGGAAAACTACCCCCGTTCGTTTGTTAACGAAGCAATGGCCAATTGGGGTGAAATGTTGTATTTGGCTACCTACTCATATAATACACACGCAAACCGGTCAACAGCTGAAACGACATATAAATTAGTTTTTGGAATTGAACCAAATATACCAATGTCTTTCAACAAAGCAGTAACAGGCAAAATGTACGAAAGATTTACGAAAGAGGTCTACGAAAAATTTAAGAAAACTAAAGGAGCAGCTAGAAATAATTTTAATCAAAACAAGTTAATAAACAACCGTGCAGTAATCTGATTATAAAGTTCCTGTTATTCTGATGTAATGTGAACATGTAAACACGAACTTTCTCGATAACAGGTAAGACTACGTTTTCTCTTCCGCTGCTTAGATTGAAGTCATATGTTGCATTATAATCACTGAACTATCTCGCTTTGGCATACACTGGTTTCGTGGAGTCGTAATGAAATTGACTAAAGAAAGATATATTGAAATTCATTGTTTTGTCTCTAGGAACCTTTTTTTCTAAAAATTTAATAACAATGCTTAATTTTGAAGTGCCTACATTATCCAGTTTTATAATCTATAATATCATTACTTGTTAGTAGATAAGCTATACCGTTTCTAGCTCACTTTAGGTCATTTTTACATGTTATTTCTTATGGGAAATTCTAAGGTTCATTTTGCACTTTTTGTACCCTTTTTGTAATGTAAATTGTCTAACTTGAACACATACTTACTAATTGTATACAAGTACAACCCATCTGAATACACTAGAATACTCTTGTTAACCCACTTTCATACTCTTTACTTACCATTATTTTATATTATATTCAGTACAACCCAACTTATTGAATACATTTTTACCCGTGATTTACATACTGACAAAGAAGTGAAATGATGTTTGATTACTGTAGAAATAGTTGATTTATCATAGCGTTTATGACGTAATTGTTGATATAATTGTCAACATAACTTCTTGATGTATGAACAGCGAATTAAATATTATTAATAAGTATATGTATTGCTTAAAAAAATTTTAGTTACTACTACTAGATTTGCACGCAGGTTTGTTGAATGGAAGGCGGTCATGCTAACCATTCATCTACGGGGTCAACCTACCGTAGTTATGAAAAAAGTTAATTAGTTGAAAACATTGAAATTTTATATAGCTATACTAAAGAATTAAATCTGAAGGTCAACAGATATTCAACGTGTGTTGTATATTATTTATTCATAGCTTAATTTTAATATGATATTTTTTTTAAAATACATATGATTCAGTTTGTAAATGTAATTTAACGTATATTTTTCATGTGTACCTACCTATTGTATATAGATATTTTAGTAGAAATCGTTTAATTTGTTTTGTATTTCTTACCTTTCTCATATCCATATTAAAGGCTATCTAATTAATTATTTCAGTAATAAAAGTTATGAATTTTTATTTATCATTCACTACTATAAAAGTACCTTACATATTAACTAATATAAACGCATTTACTATACAGTTTTATATAATACTTATCAAATATTACAATCAATAATTATAAAGATAACAACAATTATCTGACATTTTACGAGCGGAGCATCTGAAAAATAATTGATTTCTAAAATCAACTGTATATTATAAAAATATCATGCTATTATTATCAAATGTAAATTGACATAATTTTTCTCCAAAAGCTGACCTGCAATAAGGTATATACATAAATATTACAAGCACATCTGTAATAATGTTTAGGTAAAAAAATTTGTACCATAGGAATATTATGAACGGAAACGTTTTGTAAAAAACTCAATCGCTTTCATTTTTTATTTATTTATTTGTAAACAATTGAATACACAGTATGATATTAATACTAAATTATAAATATATAACTAATTTACAAGATAATTAATCCAAAGAAAAAAACTTTTTTCATTTATTAGTAAATAATTTGAAATTATTCATTTACCAGTAAATAATTTATCATATAAGATTCTACAAACTCTTTATTAAATTTTAAAAAAAACATTTTTAATAAATGAACAGAACAATTTCTTTTACAAGTTTACAAAATTAATTTTGCGATACACGTAATCACACCTCAATACAATATCATTAAAAATCAACAATTACCTACATTTAATATAATATTAAATGGGTTATAATTTATTAATTAGTTCAAGTTTAAACTAATTTTTAATAATAATGGGATTATTCAAATGATTATATTATCTTATGAATACATAAACTTCACTGCATTTATAGTATTTTGCTCACGAATTAACTACACATTTTTTAATTTTGATGCATGATTCTCCTATATCTTCAACTTTTCGTTTATAGTTCATTTTGAAAGAATAGTGACCCCAAGGTAGTGTATCATAAGAACCAGGTATGAGGAATCGCTTATCATCATATGGACTTAAAGCAATTTTTGTTTGAGTTCTAGTGTAAAGTTGAAGTTTTTCTGATTTTATAAGATTTTGACTGATATTTCTTTAAAGTTTTCAAGACATTCAACATAATCTTCAAATGTTATTTTTAGTATTAAGAACTGATCGTTTAACTCCCTTAGCCTTTTTTGTTAAACCAATATTATTTGATTCTTGTGCAATATTTCCACTTTCCAATGTATGTGATTTTGCTTGTTTTTCTAGAGGGGTTGCTATCTTTAACGTATATAATTTGGATCTTAATCCAATAAAATGAGTCATAGGAGTTCCACTGTTTTCATCTTTCATCATTACAAGCACTTTTTTATTCACTCGAGCTATATTATAAACATTATATGGATGATAGTCACTGGTATCGAAATACTTATTACAATCTGTTTTTATCATTTCATAAGGATTATGGTTACGAATTTCATATATTATAGAATCAGTATCTGTGTATATAGCGATAGCGTTACTACCCAACTGTGGAATCATATAACCATAATGAAAATCATAAATTGTAGTTTTTGCTAAATCTAAGATCGCCATACCAATATACAAGGGCTTATTGAAGAATATCTCCATCTTTTTCAGATCAATTGCGATCAAACGTGATAGATTTTTAACCCAAACGTAATGATAACGAATGGGTAATAAATTATTATCATCATCATCAACATCTTCATCATCATCATAATGATTCTGAATCATCAATAAGTTTATATGCTTAATCGTTTTATTTTTGCTCAGATAACATGGTTTAACACATACTTACTACTAATGTATATTATATTCAGTACAACCCATCTGAATACACTAGAATACTCTTGTTAACCCACTTTCATACTCTTTACTTACCATTATTTTATATTATATTCAGTACAACCTAACTTATTGAATACATTTTTACCCGTGATTTACATACTGACAAAGAAGTGAAATGATGTTTGATTACCGTAGAAATAGTTGATTTATCATAGCGTTTATGACGTAATTGTTGATATAATTGTCAACATAACTTCTTGATGTATGAACAGCGAATATTATTAATAAGTACATGCATTGCTTAAAAAAATTTTAGTTACTACTATAAGATTTGAACGCATGTTTGTTGAATGGAATGCGGTTATGCTAACCATTCATATACGGATCAACTTACCGTAGTTATGAAAAAAGTTAATTAGTTGAAAACATTGAAATTTTATATAACTATATAACAAAATTATTTGAAGGTCAACGACGTATATTGTTAAGATTAATTTTAATATGATATATTTTTTAAAATACCTACGATTCAGTTTGTGAATGTAATTTAACATTATTTTCCATGCGTACCTACATATTGTATTTAGATATTTTATTAGAAATAGTGTAATTTGTTTTGTATTTTTTACCTTTATCTCATATCCATATTTAAAGATATCTAATTAATTATTCCAGTAATAAAAGTTTTGAATTTTTATTTATGATTCGCTATTATTAATACAACTTATAAACACTTTTAATATACAGTTTTATACTTTATAATACTTATCGAATATCGGAGCAATATCGGAGCAATATCGGAGCATTTTGGATAATATCGGAGCAATATCGGAGCATTTTGGATAATATCGGAGCATTTTGGATAATATCGGGGCAATATCGGAGCATTTTGGATAATATCGGAGCAATTTGTAGTAATATCGGAGCATTTTGGATAATATCGGAGCAATATCGGAGCATTTTGGATAATATCGGAGCATTTTGGATAATATCGGAGCAATTTGTAGTAATATCGGAGCATTTTGGATAATAACGGAGCATTTTGGATAATATCGGTTTGATTTGACTATTTGTATGTTTGCACTTATTCCAGAATCTAATCAAATTATGAACTTGACATTTTCAAGTCATCATTTAAGGTAAATTCATTATTTGAATCAGAATTCATATTGATTCACAAACATCTTCTACACTAATACCTGGAATTGGGAAATATGATGGATGTATTTTTTTGAAAATATCTTGTAATTCCAATAATAAAAATGTTTTATCTTGATAGACTGTTTTATTTTTAATAGAAAAATTATTCATAGAACGTATTACTAAATGATTTTTAAAAAGAAATTACTAAATGATTTTTAATAAGAAATTACTAATTTTATGTTAAAAGTTAATATCAACTTGTTATTTAATTATATTTGTTTTTTGCAAGTGATGAATTATAGACAGTATTTCTTTTCCAACATATGTAGGAAAAGATAACATTTGACCTTGATGAGATTAGTTACCTTAAGTCAACAACAGTAGACTTACGCGTTGAGTCTGCAGCTAGTCCTTATTTCCTAACAAAAACGCATGTTCTCTGTTTAGTGTTCCTCAACAGATACCTTATATGTAATTCTTTAACAAATAATGTTAATAAAGAGGCTTAAGTCATACATATTGGACGTACATATATTATTAATTGTTTTATTTTATCAGTGTTTACAAAACATATAGTCATTTATTTGTGAACTTGCATGTTTAATACAAAAGAAAGAGCTGATTGAGTAGAGTAATGCACTCAAAACAGGTGAACAATCAACAGTCATACAAGATAACTTAAGTCTATAACTAAAGAAAAACTCTAACTAATTTTTCATTTGTTATTAAACAATCTGATATACTAGATTCTACAAACTCTATAACAAATTTTAACACAAGACACTTTTTAATATATGAACTTACAAAAATTAATTTTACCATAATCATATCTCAATATGATGACATTCTAAAAATGAACAATTAGATTTTAATATAATGTTAAATATGTAATAATTTATAGATAATTAAAGTTTAAACTAATTTTTAACAAAAGCTAGATTATTGAAATATAATTTTAATAACTTATGAATACAAGAACTAAGTGATATTAATGTTGATCTCATCAACAAATAAATGATATTATCTTGCTCACGAATTAACTATACCTTTTTCTTTTTTGATACAAGATCCATCTATCTCTTCAACTTTTCGTTTATAAGAAGTTTTCAAAGAATAGTGAGCCCAAGGTAGTGTATTATAGGAAGCAGGTATAATGTATCGCTTGTCATCATAAGGACTAAGAGCGATTTTTGTTTGAGTTTGAGTATAAAGTTTAAGTTTTTCAGATTTTATGAGGTTTTGATTAACCGATATCTCTTTAAAGTTCTCCAAACATTCTAATAATCTAAAGAACTCTCAAACATAATTTTCAAAAGACCACACCTCATAGAATACGAATAGCATTAAATTTTTCAAAATAGCTAAGTCCCAACAAATTTTTTTCATAAGTTTTCAATACTTGGTTGAAAAAAAACAAAATTTTATTAAAATATATAGATAAATTTTGTGTTTTAGGTATTTAATTGCCTCTTAATAGGTAAAATTGATATTCTACCATAAGTTCAGTTCATAGTATTTTTAAAATGACAAAAAAGTTAGGAAAAACCCAAATTTTTCACAAAATATCCACATTTTTTGTGTTTCAATGATAATTTAGTTTGTAAATGTGCAAATAATTTAGACATAATTGACAACTTTACAGATAGTAATTGATGATTGTAATAATTATTATAGTTTTGTGTCATATTGTTTCTTCAAAAATGACAAAAACATTCAAAAACAAAAAATTCACATAAAAAAGGAGTAGCTATTATGTTTCAGTGATACATTATGTTGTAAATCCCGATTATTTGTTTCTTATTATTTTTGTGAGTGACAAAAAGGTGGAAGAAACATAAAATTTGCATGAAAAATGGTTTATTTTTATGTAATATGAAAAAATGCCTAAGAAACTATTAATTTTACATAAATTTTAATTCTTTGAACTATAATTTCACCCCACTGACTCTAAATACAAGTCTTAACGATATGATTTTCAAAATTAAGAATGAAGATAAATGTATGATAAATCACAACACCAGATACATTCCATAATAATTTTGAATAAATTAGAGTGGTACACGTTATTTTCTTAACTAATCACAGGAGATAAACGCAAGGGCTAAAAACACGCAGACCTAACAAACTCGACCCCATTAAACCAACCAGTAGATCAGCGCTAAATCATGAAAATATATTTTCATACACCTTTTTTGTTTGCCAGAAATACTTAAAAATTGTTAACTTTGTGTGCTAGAACACTAATTTAAGCTTCAAATGAGTAAATACCCCAAATTTTAATTAATGTATTTGTTAAGTCTTAAGTCGAAATTTTCATAAAAAAAATGATCAATTTTTATGTTTCTTAGCAGTAATTAGGGTAAATTTTGTTTATTTTTATAATAAAATCAACTCTTCTCGAGATATTTCAAATTTTTAGATTTATAAGTAAGATTGCATTTAAGTTAGATTGATAATTTACTTATTTTATATATCATATAAGTAACAGATTCAATACCCAAGAAAAAGACACACGTTATTTTCTTAAATAATCTCTGTTTTATAAAAATAAATCAAAATTCTCCTGTCCCGTTAGATTTCATATCATGGTATATGAATACTATCAAAAACTACCAAATTTAACCTCAAAAATTTTTCAAAAAACTCTTTAGCATGGATATGAAGCGAGAAATCAGAGTATTAAAGCAGATATAAAAACAATTTTATTAAAAAATTGATAAAATCAGAGTATTAAAGCAGTTATCAAATCAATTTTGTTAAAAAATTAAGAAAAATCGGAGTAGTTTTTAACAAAAACTTATAAAATCGGTGCAGTTTTTAACAAAAACTTATAAAATCGAAGTAATTTTTAATAAAAATTGATAAAATCGAAGTAGTTTTATCATTTATATGGTTGGGTGGGGGTTGGGTTGGGTTGGCTTAGGTTGGACGGCGATGGTGGTTCAATAATATTTTAGAAATATTCACTGTAAAGGTAAATGCGTTTTTCTAAAATATTATTGAAACACCATCGCCGTCCAACCCAAGCCAACCCAACCCAACCCCCACCCAACCATATAAATGATAAAACTACTTCGATTTTATCAATTTTTATTAAAAATTACTTCGATTTTATAAGTTTTTGTTAAAAACTGCACCGATTTTATAAGTTTTTGTTAAAAACTACTCCGATTTTTCTTAATTTTTTAACAAAATTGATTTGATAACTGCTTTAATACTCTGATTTTATCAATTTTTTAATAAAATTGTTTTTATATCTGCTTTAATACTCTGATTTCTCGCTTCATATCCATGCTAAAGAGTTTTTTGAAAAATTTTTGAGGTTAAATTTGATAATTTTTGATAGTATTCATATACCATGATATGAAATCTAACGGGACAGGAGAATTTTGATTTATTTTTATAAAACAGAGAATATTTAAGAAAATAACGTGTGTCTTTTTCTTGGGTATTGAATATGTTACTTATATGATATATAAAATAAGTAAATTATCAATCTAACTTAAATGCAATCTTACTTATAAATCTAAAAATTTGAAATATCTCGAGAAGAGTTGATTTTATCATAAAAATAAACAAAATTTACCCTAATTACTGCTAAGAAACATAAAAATTGATCATTTTTTTTATGAAAATTTCGACTTAAGACTTAACAAATACATTAATTAAAATTTGGGGTAGTTACTCATTTGAAGCTTAAATTAGTGTTCTAGCACACAAAGTTAACAATTTTTAAGTATTTCTGGCAAACAAAAAAGGTGTATGAAAATATATTTTCATGATTTAGCACTGATCTACTGGTTGGTTTAATGGGGTCGAGTTTGTTAGGTCTGCGTGTTTTTAGCCCTTGCGTTTATCTCCTGTGATTATTTAAGAAAATAACGTGTACCACTCTTATTTATTCAAAATTATTATGGAATGTATCTGGTGTTGTGATTTATCATACATTTATCCTCATTCTTAATTTTGAAAATCATATCGTTAAGACTTGTACTTAGAGTCAGTGGGGTGAAATTATAGTTAGAAGAACAAAAAAATATTAAAATTTATGTAAAATTAATAGTTTCTTAGGCATTTTTTCATATTACATAAAAATAAACCATTTTTCATGCAAATTTTATGTTTCTCCCACCTTTTTGTCACTCACAAAAATAATAAGAAACAAATAATCGGGATTTACAACATAATGTATCACTGAAACATAATAGCTACTCCTTTTTTATGTGAATTTTTGTTTTTGAATGTTTTTGTCATTTTTGAAGAAATAATATGACTCAAAACTATAATAATTATTACAATCATCAATTACTATCTGTAAAGTTGTCAATTATGTCTAAATTATTTGCACATTTACAAACTAAATTATCATTGAAACACAAAAAATGTGGATATTTTGTGAAAAATTTGGGTTTTTCCTAACTTTTTTGTCATTTTAAAAATACTATGAACTGAACTTATGGTAGAATATCAATTTTACCTATTAAGAGGCAATTAAATACCTAAAACACAAAATTTATCTATATATTTTAATAAAATTTTGTTTTTTTTCAACCAAGTATTGAAAACTTATGAAAAAAATTTGTTGGGACTTAGCTATTTTGAAAAATTTAATGCTATTCGTATTCTATGAGGTGTGGTCTTTTGAAAATTATGTTTGAGAGTTCTTTAGATTATTAGAATGTTTGGAGAACTTTAAAGAGATATCGGTTAATCAAAACCTCATAAAATCTGAAAAACTTAAACTTTATACTCAAACTCAAACAAAAATCGCTCTTAGTCCTTATGATGACAAGCGATACATTATACCTGCTTCCTATAATACACTACCTTGGGCTCACTATTCTTTGAAAACTTCTTATAAACGAAAAGTTGAAGAGATAGATGGATCTTGTATCAAAAAAGAAAAAGGTATAGTTAATTCGTGAGCAAGATAATATCATTTATTTGTTGATGAGATCAACATTAATATCACTTAGTTCTTGTATTCATAAGTTATTAAAATTATATTTCAATAATCTAGCTTTTGTTAAAAATTAGTTTAAACTTTAATTATCTATAAATTATTACATATTTAACATTATATTAAAATCTAATTGTTCATTTTTAGAATGTCATCATATTGAGATATGATTATGGTAAAATTAATTTTTGTAAGTTCATATATTAAAAAGTGTCTTGTGTTAAAATTTGTTATAGAGTTTGTAGAATCTAGTATATCAGATTGTTTAATAACAAATGAAAAATTAGTTAGAGTTTTTCTTTAGTTATAGACTTAAGTTATCTTGTATGACTGTTGATTGTTCACCTGTTTTGAGTGCATTACTCTACTCAATCAGCTCTTTCTTTTGTATTAAACATGCAAGTTCACAAATAAATGACTATATGTTTTGTAAACACTGATAAAATAAAACAATTAATAATATATGTACGTCCAATATGTATGACTTAAGCCTCTTTATTAACATTATTTGTTAAAGAATTACATATAAAGTATCTGTTGAGGAACACTAAACAGAGAACATGCGTTTTTGTTAGGAAATAAGGACTAGCTGCAGACTCAACGCGTAAGTCTACTGTTGTTGACTTAAGGTAACTAATCTCATCAAGGTCAAATGTTATCTTTTCCTACATATGTTGGAAAAGAAATACTGTCTATAATTCATCACTTGCGAAAAACAAATATAATTAAATAACAAGTTGATATTAACTTTTAACATAAAATTAGTAATTTCTTATTAAAAATCATTTAATAATTTCTTTTTAAAAATCATTTAGTAATACGTTCTATGAATAATTTTTCTATTAAAAATAAAACAGTCTATCAAGATAAAACATTTTTATTATTGGAATTACAAGATATTTTCAAAAAAATACATCCATCATATTTCCCAATTCCAGGTATTAGTGTAGAAGATGTTTGTGAATCAATATGAATTCTGATTCAAATAATGAATTTACCTTAAATGATGACTTAAAAATGTCAAGTTCATAATATGATTAGATTCTGGAATAAGTGCAAACATACAAATAGTCAAATCAAACCGATATTATCCAAAATGCTCCGATATTATCCAAAATGCTCCGATATTATCCAAAATGCTCCGATATTATCCAAAATGCTCCGATATTGCTCCGATATTATCCAAAATGCTCCGATATTACTACAAATTGCTCCGATATTGCTCCGATATTATCCAAAATGCTCCGATATTGCTCCGATATTATCCAAAATGCTCCGATATTATCCAAAATGCTCCGATATTATCCGAAATGCTTCGATATTGCTCCGATATTGCTCCGATATTCGATAAGTATTATAAAGTATAAAACTGTATATTAAAAGTGTTTATAAGTTGTATTAATAATAGCGAATCATAAATAAAAATTCAAAACTTTTATTACTGGAATAATTAATTAGATATCTTTAAATATGGATATGAGATAAAGGTAAAAAATACAAAACAAATTACACTATTTCTAATAAAATATCTAAATACAATATGTAGGTACGCATGAAAAATAATGTTAAATTACATTCACAAACTGAATCGTAGGTATTTTAAAAAATATATCATATTAAAATTAATCTTAACAATATACGTCGTTGACCTTCAAATAATTTTGTTATATAGTTATATAAAATTTCAATGTTTTCAACTAATTAACTTTTTTCATAACTACGGTAAGTTGATCCGTATATGAATGGTTAGCATAACCGCATTCCATTCAACAAACATGCGTTCAAATCTTATAGTAGTAACTAAAATTTTTTTAAGCAATGCATGTACTTATTAATAATATTCGCTGTTCATACATCAAGAAGTTATGTTGACAATTATATCAACAATTACGTCATAAACGCTATGATAAATCAACTATTTCTACGGTAATCAAACATCATTTCACTTCTTTGTCAGTATGTAAATCACGGGTAAAAATGTATTCAATAAGTTAGGTTGTACTGAATATAATATAAAATAATGGTAAGTAAAGAGTATGAAAGTGGGTTAACAAGAGTATTCTAGTGTATTCAGATGGGTTGTACTGAATATAATATACATTAGTAGTAAGTATGTGTTAAACCATGTTATCTGAGCAAAAATAAAACGATTAAGCATATAAACTTATTGATGATTCAGAATCATTATGATGATGATGAAGATGTTGATGATGATGATAATAATTTATTACCCATTCGTTATCATTACGTTTGGGTTAAAAATCTATCACGTTTGGTTTCTTCACAACTTAATAAAGATAGTCATAGGAAGTTTTTCTGTGATAGATGTTTACATTATTTCACTCAGAAGAAAAATTGAAAACTGTACATTTAAACACCCATTATGAAAACTGTAAGAAAATGAATGATTGTGCGATAAGAATGCCTAAGGAAGGAGAAAATATTTTAAAGTTTAAAAATTTAAAAAAAAAAAGAAGAGAAAACACCATTTATTATCTACGCAGACATTGAAAGTTTATTGGAACCAATGGATGATAAAATTCGATATCAAAAACATATACCTGCTGTTGTGGGGTATTATTTTAAATGTGCTTATGATGATCCTCTATCTTATTATCATTCATATCGGGGAATGGATTGTATGGATTGGTTTACAAAGGAATTGATGCGAATATCTGAAGAAGTAGAAACAATATTTTTATGTTCATATGAGATGGATCCATTAACTATCATTGAAGAGAAAGATTTTCTAAAATCATCATGTTGTCATATATGCAATAAGCCGTTTGTTGATGGAGAGAAAAAAGTTGGAGACCATTTTCATCTTATGTCGAAAAGTGGTGGATATAGAGATGGAACTAATTATAGAGGTCCCGCACATGAATCATGTAATATTAACTATCAAGACAGTCATGTGGTTCCTGTAGTTTTCCATAATATGTCGAATTATGATGGTATATTGATTGTGGAGGATGTTGCAACAAAGATTGGTGGGCGCGTTGAACTACTACCTGTTACTAAAGAAAAATATATTTCTTTTACCAAAAACATTGATGATTCATCTATTAAATTCCGTTTCATAGATTCGTATAGATTTTTAGCGTCTTCCCTCGATAAGCTAGCATCATACTTGTTGGAATTTCCCAACATGAAGAAGCATTTTTCTAAAATTTCGGAAAATCAGTTTCAATTGTTGACAAAGAATGGTGTAATGCCATATGATTTTGTTGATTCGTTTGACAAATTTAATTACACTCAACTACCGAACATAGAAGCATTCTATAATAAAAGTTTAGAGCAACCTGCCTGTCTACATACAACCTTGACCCGGGAAATTACTATACACTCTCGGGGTATACGTGAGAATGTATGTTGAAGTATACAAATATTGAGCTCGAATTGTTGACTGATATAGATATGATGATGTTTGTTGAACGAGGAATTCGCGGTGGTTTGAGTCAATGTATGAAACGACGTTCCACAGCGAATAATAAATACGTTCCAGGATTTGATCCATCCAAGCCTGAAGTGCATTTACTTTATTTAGACATTAACAATCAATATGGATGGGCGATGAGTCAGTGTCTTCCTTACAGTGGTTTTGAGTGGATAATATTGATGTTTCAATGATTTCGGATGATGCCGATAATGGATATTTCCTAGAAGTTGATCTCAAATATCCTGAAAAACTTGATAAACATAAGGATTTACCTTTTTGCCCTGAACATAGATCAGCACCTAATTCTAAACAGAGTAAATTGTTGAGTACCCTTCATGATAAAGAGCGATATGTAATTCATTATAGAACTTTGAAGCAAGCATTAAACTACGGATTAAAATTAACAAAAATTCATCAAGTTTTAAAATTTAAACAGTTGCCTTGGCTTCGATCATATATTGATTTAAATACCAATCTACGAAAGAATGCCAATAATGATTTTGAGAAAAATTTGTATAAATTAATGAATAATGCTGTCTTTGGAAAAACAATAGAAAATATTAGAAAACATTCAAATGTTAAGCTTGTTACGAAATGGGAGGGTCGGTATGGGGTGGAAGCTTATATTTCTAAGCCAGAATTTCATTCGAGTACAATTTTTAATGAAAATTTGATCGCAATTGATCTGAAAAAGATGGAGATATTCTTCAATAAGCCCTTGTATATTGGTATGGCGATCTTAGATTTAGCAAAAACTACAATTTATGATTTTCATTATGGTTATATGATTCCACAGTTGGGTAGTAACGCTATCGCTATATACACAGATACTGATTCTATAATACATGAAATTCGCAACCATAATCCTTATGGAATGATAAAAAGAGATTGTAATAAGTATTTCGATACCAGTGACTATCATCCATATAATGTTTATAATATAGCTCGAGTGAATAAAAAAGTGCTTGGAATGATGAAAGATGAAAACAGTGGAACTCCTATGACTCATTTTATTGGATTAAGATCCAAATTATATACGTTAAAGATAGCAACCCCTCTAGAAAAACAAGCAAAATCACATACATTGGAAAGTGGAAATATTGCACAAGAATCAAATAATATTGGTTTAACAAAAAAGGCTAAGGGAGTTAAACGATCAGTTCTTAATACTAAAAATAACATTTGAAGATTATGTTGAATGTCTTGAAAACTTTAAAGAAATATCAGTCAAAATCTTATAAAATCAGAAAAACTTCAACTTTACACTAGAACTCAAACAAAAATTGCTTTAAGTCCATATGATGATAAGCGATTCCTCATACCTGGTTCTTATGATACACTACCTTGGGGTCACTATTCTTTCAAAATGAACTATAAACGAAAAGTTGAAGATATAGGAGAATCATGCATCAAAATTAAAAAATGTGTAGTTAATTCGTGAGCAAAATACTATAAATGCAGTGAAGTTTATGTATTCATAAGATAATATAATCATTTGAATAATCCCATTATTATTAAAAATTAGTTTAAACTTGAACTAATTAATAAATTATAACCCATTTAATATTATATTAAATGTAGGTAATTGTTGATTTTTAATGATATTGTATTGAGGTGTGATTACGTGTATCGCAAAATTAATTTTGTAAACTTGTAAAAGAAATTGTTCTGTTCATTTATTAAAAATGTTTTTTTTTTTTAATTTAATAAAGAGTTTGTAGAATCTTATATGATAAATTATTTACTGGTAAATGAATAATTTCAAATTATTTACTAATAAATGAAAAAAGTTTTTTCTTTGGATTAATTATCTTGTAAATTAGTTATATATTTATAATTTAGTATTAATATCATACTGTGTATTCAATTGTTTACAAATAAATAAATAAAAAATGAAAGCGATTGAGTTTTTTACAAAACGTTTCCGTTCATAATATTCCTATGGTACAAATTTTTTTACCTAAACATTATTACAGATGTGCTTGTAATATTTATGTATATACCTTATTGCAGATAATTGTTGTTATCTTTATAATTATTGATTGTAATATTTGATAAGTATTATATAAAACTGTATAGTAAATGCGTTTATACTAGTTAATATGTAAGGTACTTTTATAGTAGTGAATGATAAATAAAAATTCATAACTTTTATTACTGAAATAATTAATTAGATAGCCTTTAATATGGATATGAGAAAGGTAAGAAATACAAAACAAATTAAACGATTTCTACTAAAATATCTATATACAATAGGTAGGTACACATGAAAAATATACGTTAAATTACATTTACAAACTGAATCATATGTATTTTAAAAAAAATATCATATTAAAATTAAGCTATGAATAAATAATATACAACACACGTTGAATATCTGTTGACCTTCAGATTTAATTCTTTAGTATAGCTATATAAAATTTCAATGTTTTCAACTAATTAACTTTTTTCATAACTACGGTAAGTTGACCCCGTAGATGAATGGTTAGCATGACCGCCTTCCATTCAACAAACCTGCGTGCAAATCTAGTAGTAGTAACTAAAATTTTTTTAAGCAATACATATACTTATTAATAATATTTAATTCGCTGTTCATACATCAAGAAGTTATGTTGACAATTATATCAACAATTACGTCATAAACGCTATGATAAATCAACTATTTCTACAGTAATCAAACATCATTTCTTTTCTTTGTCAGTATGTAAATCACGGGTAAAAATGTATTCAATAAGTTGGGTTGTACTGAATATAATATAAAATAATGGTAAGTAAAGAGTATGAAAGTGGGTTAACAAGAGTATTCTAGTGTATTCAGATGGGTTGTACTTGTATACAATTAGTAAGTATGTGTTCAAGTTAGACAATTAACATTACAAAAAGGGTACAAAAAGTGCAAAATGAACCTTAGAATTTCCCATAAGAAATAACATGTAAAAATGACCTAAAGTGAGCTAGAAACGGTATAGCTTATCTACTCTTGTTATATCGTTCACAGAGAACTTGTTTGGGTTGGTACCTTAATTATTATTTTTTCATATTTTTCAGGCTAGTAGACAAGATCATGTGGTCTTCAGTCAAACACAGCGTCATCTGTCTTAGGATTGTAAACACAGAATTCATTCACCCGAAACTGACGATAGTTCAAGATTTCCTGAACGGGAATATGCGGCAGAGATAGTTCTGCATGTAATCCATACTCATTACCCCAACATTGCGTTTGTGTACCTGTCCTTGACTAATGCCCTTCCCAAAATAATTGAAAGAGGTGATCCTGCACATTTGAGCCTGATTCGACCAAATGGGGCTGCTGGATAATTTTAAGTGTTGCTGGTCATTTTCAAAAGGCTTTATCTCTCCTATACTATTGAGAGACTTGTAGACGGCGTTCTCCTCTGAAAGCCCTCTACTTTCAAGAAAAATGGTCATTAGTTAACAATTAAGTCCTGGCTCACTGCGAGCTGCTCTCTAAACCACTGTTTCGGAGAAATTTTGCCCATTTTTAAATGCAGTCATATGGACAGTTTTTCAACTGCTGATATTTTTTGTTCGGCGAGAAACGTAAGAAACCGAGCTCTAATTAAATCGTAAGTTCCTGCCGCGTTCGATTGCCATTTTTTCCGTCAATAATTAATTTCAATGCATTCAATAATGCGCGTCGATTTATTGATACTTATTCTATCTTAAAACGTCTGAAGGTTTTGTTGAAATAAGGAATAATTATTTTACACAATATTAAATCTTCGATTTATAAAAACAAAATAAGACCGATTATTAAAATAATACAATAAAAATACAATGGCATAATTTGAAGAATAGGAAATGACATATGTGGAGTATCGGAAATCCAGTTGAAATAAAAAATCCAAAATTAACAAAAATATTATAAAGTTTTTTTTTATTTCTTATGTGAATTTTATTACTTAACACAAATAAGCAATTAATTTTTTGTATAAATAAAATTAATTCAAACAATTTTTTTCAGTTCCAATAGAATATTCGTTCTATTAGAACTGAAGTTCTAATAAAAGTCAGTTCTAACTATAAATTTACAAAGTTCTAATTAAAGTATTACTTAGTTCTAATAAAGAATTTTTGTCAGTCAAGTTCAAATTATGCCATAGTATTTTTATTGTATTATTTTAATTATCTTTCTAATTTTGTTTTATAAATCAAAGATTTAATATTGTGTAAAATAATTATTCATTATTTCAACAAAACCTTCGAACGTAACATATATTAGGATGGCCCAGAAAAAACTAATATTTTTTTTTAAAGTCTCCTATGAAAATGTGTTAGTTTATCATGCTTTTAGAGCCTCTTTCAAAGGACAGCTCAAACAAAAATTTTTGAAGGGTCACTCCGAATTTTTAAAACTTCCAAAAACGTCGAAAACAGGATTTGTTTTTGATTGAAATATTTTTTCGCATTATTATTGTTTTTTATGAGCGAAATTATG
The DNA here is from genome assembly GCF_905475395.1 of Chrysoperla carnea. Taxonomy (NCBI): domain Eukaryota; kingdom Metazoa; phylum Arthropoda; class Insecta; order Neuroptera; family Chrysopidae; genus Chrysoperla; species Chrysoperla carnea. The sequence continues at coordinate 3,467,070 of NC_058342.1, read as the reverse complement.
AATATCCTGAAAATTTCAAGTCGAAATTTTAATATTGAAAGGTCGCTCCGAATTTTTCTAAGGTTCCTGGTCGAGTACTTGATATTTTTTCGAGCTATTCTTAGACATGAATATTTACGAACTTTTGATTTTTTTCTTCAATATTTAAAATTAGCGAATAAAATTGAAGCACGAGAAACGAAAATAAAATTTAATAAACATTTTTCACTAAGAACTCAAGACGGTGCTTGTATTACAACAAACAACAGCGATTCAACAATACTACCAAACAATTCAAAACTAGTGCAGGTCTAGACGTAACAATAAACGAGCTTCCATCAAGGTAAGCAAATTGTTTATTTTATCTTTGCAACGTATTTTAATTTTATTGTTTTCATCATGTCCGCACATCTATCTCGAAATAATTCTACTATTCCCGCATACTCTGGTAATGACGATTCAAATATCACATATGTATTGGAGGTAAAACTTTCCAATTTCATTTCTCGCACAAATGATAACACTATATAATGCGGAATCACACGAATTGCAAAACGCTGTTTCTACAAAACGCTGGAAGCGCTTTAAATTTAGTCCACGATCCACAGAAGAGAGCTTTAACTGCTTTAATATTTTCTAAGGTATCTTCTGATGTCAAAAATAAATTAAATGCTACTGATATTCGAAAATATAAAACACAAATTAGAACAAATTTTACAAATTACTGAAAGTTTAACATTTTTACTGGAGCAACTCCAAACATACAAAAATCTAACGAGTCAATTAAACAATTTAATTCGCGTATTGAGTGTCTAAATTCACGAATAATTCAAAAAGTAAAAGAAAAAACTACTTCGTATTCTATGTTGATTGGTAAATTAGCTCTAATTGAGGATATAGCTTTAAGACGGTTAATACACCATTGTTAACCTGAAATATCAAATATTTTATGCCATTAAAACTGCAATTCAATGAAGGAAGCTCTCTCAATAGCTAATGAAGAGGCAGCATTTATTAGCATGCAAAATCAACTCAGTAATACTCACTTTAATAATAATAATCATTCAAATAACTCGCGAAAATAATGTAAAATATGTAGAAGACGTAACCATAACACTAAAGATTCTAGAAATAAAAATACTTCTAATATCAGTGTGGTCAAAATTATGGTTCTGAATTTAACACTAATTTATTGAAGACTTTTACTAATTTTACTCATTTATTTACTTATAACATTAATATTCAAATTTCTGAATATAATCCTTATGTGGTACTCTTTTCATAAATACATGTATGTGTTAAAATGTTGTACAATCTTCAAAAATGTTCATCTCTTTGCCACAATGCACTTTTATTTAACACTTAAGCAACTCTTAACAGCTGTGTCACGTACCTAGGTTATACGTGCAAGCATGTATACAAAGAAATAATGCTTCTCCTTCTAATTCCAGAAGAAAAACTTAAATTATTTGCTTTCCGATCCATTACAGGTTTTACACAGCAAACATATCGAGTTTAAACTGTTTTCACAAACCCCTTACATATACCATTAACATTACACTTCATCTCTCCTTATAGTGAACACAACAGACTAACAGTATCTAATTCTCGAGTTGACAATAATGTTTGCTTATAATTTTTTTGTATGCAAACAAGAACAGAAAATACACATTGAACAACCTTCTTATTGCACAACACTTTTCTTTCTGCTTAGTGATTTTATGCAGTAAGAAATGTTAATGTAGCATACAAATAGGAAATCAAATTTTAAACTTTTTATGTAAACGTAACGAGTTTAATCAAAATATTTAAAGAATATTTACTACAGATGTTGCAAACTTTATAAAAAAAATTCAATATTTTTGTCTGGGATTCAATGCAATTAAAAAAAGTTCTTAGGTAATTGTTGCGAGCGGCATTATGCAAATCGATTTTAGCATTAAATGGATAATATAACATCAATAAGCATTAAACTGGTAATATTACAAATTTAAAATTAAAAAATTTGTAGTGCAGGAGTTGCGTAAGCTAAGCGGATTTTATCAGCGTTGAAGAAAAAAAACATTTTTCTAAAAATCGAATATTGAATTTGAATTTTTCAAGAATTTTTATTTCGAAAACTAAGCGAATAGGTTGAAAATCACATTGATAATCAAATAACAGAATCCTTCTTGACACCAAATCTTATTCATTAATTTTTCGAGCGTTAATTTGTGGAATTCCATGATTAATAAGTAAAAGTAAATTATTTTACAAAATTTCCACTATATTTTTTAATTTTAAATAAATTAAAATTACTTTGCTACAATCGTCTCAACCGTTACAGCCATTATCAAACATAAACTTATTATTAGTTTTATTCATGTAGACACATTAACGTATACAAATTATAAACTTGGTACAAGTTAATAAGAAAAAATTTATTTAGTATTGATTAAAATTTTCAATATTCGAATTACAAAAATATGACTACACCACAATTAAATTTTAATGATGACAAAAATTACACGTGTTTGTTCCGAGAAACAGGTAGTGAACGTATGTCAAAGCTAATGTTGGTGACGGCATTGGTGATCTAGTTTATAAATGGTTCGGGTCCCTTTGTTATAATTGACGTCACCATTTGTTAAAGTTGATATCAAGAGTGTTTGTTTATCTAATGACAAATAAAGCATCATAAATAAGGAATTTGTGAGTGTATTTGTATGACTAATATCTTATGCTTGTTTTAAGGTTTGATATCCTTTTATTTTTCGATGTTTTTCGTTATTTTGATGCGACTAATATCGGAGTAGATAACTACTCCCATCCTAAGAGGAAACTTTTACCATACATGTTTGGTGAGCGACTAGAGCCGTTTATGGAAGTTGATTTACAGTTTCTTTACTTTTAAATGTCAAACACAAAAAGAGACTGTAACAGAGATTATTATTATAGAAATGAATATTAGGTTTGATCCTATGTGGATGTAGTGTAGATTTTGAAATGGTTCCCTTTAATTGGTATTTTCCTTATATTGCATTTGTAACAAATTGAAATCAGTTGTATTTGATAATTGCGTTATTTGAACCTAGTTATACAGTATTTTTTCAAGTTGAACGGTTGATGTAAAAGACATAAGAGTTCTATACATCATAATATTAATAGTTATTTCACATTAATGGATGACAATATGAAGTTTTCTTGTAAAAGTTGTAATATTCTTGCCACATTAATTTGTTATGTTAAGTGTTTAATCCGTGTAAGCAACTATATGATTATTCAAATTAAGATGAGCATTTTTTTGGGCTATATTATGCATTTTTTTCGATTGCTTTGGCAATCTTCTTCAGTAGCATTAATTAAAGATCTTTAAATTAAAAATAAGTTACCAAAATTCGAAAAATTATATAGCAAAAAATCACTGCAACGCCCTGAAACAAATAATAAAATATTACCCTTAAAATTAAAATTAAATACTTTCCCAGAATATGATACGAATAAAATAAATATTTATGTTACACCATCTAAAATAATATAACTGCCTGCCTTCACCTGAAACACAATAAAATATTAAGTTTAAATCCTAAGATAGGATTATCGTTGTGAATACTAATATAAAAAACAAAATAAGGATTAATTGAAAATAGTAAGCAAAATTTTCAATATTAAAATAAAAACCAGAAATAAAAAAATAAAAGAGAAAAATAAATAACCAAGAACTTAAAAAATTTATCCTCAGTGTACCTTAAACAGAATAAATAATTGGAATTAAAAAATCCTGTAACAGAAATAATCAAATTAAATTAAAACAAGTGAAAACAAACAATTGACTGAGTTAATTGTTGAAATACCATGCAATAGGTCAAGACCCATTGACCTACGATGCTCAATTGACCTCACTTTTTACGTCTTGAGTACGCTGTAAAAATTTCAGCTCGCTATCTTTTTTCGTTTTTGAGTTATCTAGCATCATTATTTTTAAGCGTTACAAACTTGGGACTAAACTTAATATACTATGTACATTTCATATATGCATGGTATAATAAGCAAATTCAAAAAAAATAAATAAATTAAATAGAATAAGTATTACCAAATGAAGATCTGAAACAGAAGAAATTCTTAGTTAGTGTTCATAAAACAGAAGAAATTCTTAATTAGTGTACCTAAAGCAGAAGAAATTCTTAATCACTGTAATTAAAACAGAAGAAAAATTTTTAGAGATCCTGCAACAGACAAACAAATGAAATGAAGGTGAAGTAAGCAAAATTGAATATAAGCCAAAAAAATAGAAAAAATAAAAATAAATAAAATGAAAAATAAAAATTAAAGTTTACCAAATGAATATGTGAAACAAACAGAAATCAAAAACAGAAACAATGAATTAAAAATAATAAGCAAAAAACAAAAAATCACAAACTAATAAGAGAATTAAATAAAAATAAAGTTGAAATATGAAAGAATATAGTATCTCGAGACAACAGAAATGAAAATAGGTAACTAAAAGAAACACTGCCCAAATTTTTTTGTTTTTCGATCACCATTCAATCGCTTCAAATAAAGCAGGTTACAAATGTACCCCACAAGTATAATTAAGCGATAAACCTAATCGTTACATGTACTCTAGATAACTGTTACAGATTTGGTGATTTTCGCTTTTCTTTTATGCTTCATTCGTTGAGGTACCGACTCCTGGTTGGTTCTTTTATTTGAATCCAATGGTTGGCTGAACTTGGCTAATTGGTTGGCATCTGCACATAGGCTTCACAAGTCAGAGAACGGTACTGGGCCTTTGTCGCTATACAAAGCGTTCTTTTCCATTCTGTTGATGTACGAACTTTCGTAAGCATTAAGTTTCGATGGAATGGTGACTAATTTTAATAACTTTATCTCATCGATCTGATGTCCAGTTTCCATGGCGTGTGATGCCACTGATGATTTTTCCTTTCTTTTGCTTGTCGTTCTCTCGATATTTCTAAATCCGGAAAGTGTAATTTTCCACCATGCTCTTCTTCGGCGGTAAATTTGATGCTGGGTTTTTCTTTGTTCAGAAATTCCAAAAAAAATTTTATGCTCGTTTTCTTAGTATCTTTAATTGTAAATATGTTATCTACATACTGGGAAATACTCCGTTGCTTGTTTTAAATTCCTTTCCAGTCTTGATATGAAGATGTTTGCTAAAAATGGGATTAATGGGTTGCCAATACTGGTTCCATGTAAGCTTATTCTATGCATAATCTGGTCAATCGAAGATACTCTCCTCTTTCCATTTCAGCCATTTTGTTCTCCGCCCATTCCTGTAAGTGGCCCAACGCTTTAATAATTGGCATACTATCCCTCTTTCATAAATTGACACATTTGAATTTTTCTATGAGTACCATAGAATTTGCGACACTATCACCTGTTGGTTTGTTGAATTTATTATATTGTGACACAAGCCATTTTGGCATCTTGTATGTTGGTGAGCTGATTCCGTATACAATAGGCCCCATACCATCTCTTTCCTAGTGAATTTTCGACCATCCGTACAATCTCGAAGTTAATGCGTTTGATGATTGTAACTTCAAACGATCTTCCAATCATAAAACGGTTGTTTTCCACTTCTTCAATGGTTGTATGGTTGTTTTTCACTTCTTCAATGAAGTCACGTTCATGTTCCGATGAAGTACGAATTTGGCAAGTGTAGTCTCCAAGATTCTCATTTCAGATGTATTGGATGATGTATTTTGTAAAACCATAGATGAACATAAGTGAATCTGTGCTATTCGTGTGCAAGGTTTCGTCGAGAATGATAATTGTGGAGGATTACACAAGATATAATTACTAAGAGGTTTTCATTGTTTGATTGATTAATGAAGAAGTGAGGATTGCAAATATAATTTTTGTGTTTTTTAACGTAGGCTTTCAGTTGACCTACCTCGTAAATTTTTTTGTCATTCAAGGTTTTCAATTACGAGTGCAGGGATTGTCTAACGATTTGATTTACAATTTATTTAAAATGTGTCTAGTGATTAAATTTATTTTGGCTAATTGAAATGAATTTATTATTGAGTCTAAGTGATCCATAATGGTTTGAATTTGTGATGGCATTGAAAGGAAGAATTGTGACTGAAATAGTTCTTGCTCTATGTTAGTGTTATATTTAATTGTGTGGGATATTATTTGTAATTTGGCTGATTAAACCTATTTTGGCTAATTGATAGGAATTAATTATTGAGTCTAAGTGATCCATAATGGTTTGAATTTGTGGTTGCATTGAAAAGAAGAATTGCTACTGAAATAGTTCTTTCTCTATGTTAGTGTAATATTTAATTGTGTGGGATATTATTTGTAATTTGGGTCGCTCTGAATTAACATATTTTGTAATATTTTTGAATCTTTCAATCATTTAAGTGTTCAGTTTCTGTTAATAATAGACAATATTTTTTAATAGAAGTGGATTGTCTTGAAGGGTTCTAATTTGTTGTTTGACTTCGATAACTAATCATTATTCATATTACCAGTTGTTTTCTTAATTAATTTCCCAAAGAATCCAAGAAGTCCGGGTTCGAGTCCTAGACAAGTATTTGTCAATAATTAGTTTACGAATGTATGTAACATATTATATATCAAAATTAGTCGAACAGACCATGATGTAAATATTGTGTGCATGATTAAATGTGAACAACAATAATAAGTAATAATAATAAATAAGTGGATAAACAAAGTAAAAATTTATTGAGTTGAAAAAATTGCATTCGTGTCTAGAACTCGAATTAGCCTAATTGGTAGGGCGCTTGACATGAATCCGAGAAGTCCGGGTTCGAGTCCTGGTTCGAGTGTATTTTTTTCAATTCTCTCTTTAATTAAAATTACTAGACAAGTATTTATCAATAATTAGTTTACGAATGTATGTAACATATTATATATCAAAATTAGTCGAACAGACCATGATGTAAATATTGTGTGCATGATTAAATGTGAACAACAATAATAAGTAATAATAATAAATAAGTGGATAAACAAAGTAAAAATTCATTGAGTTGAAAAAATTGCATTCGTGTCTAGAACTCGAATAGCCTAATTGGTAGGGCGCTTGACATGAATCCAAGAAGTCCGGGTTCGAGTGTATTTTTTTCAATTCTCTCTTTAATTAAAATTACTAGACAAGTATTTGTCAATAATTAGTTTACGAATGTATGTAACATATTATATATCAAAATTAGTCGAACAGACCATGATGTAAATATTGTGTGCATGATTAAATGTGAACAACAATAATAAGTAATGATCCATAATGGTTTGAATTTGTGGTTGCATTGTGATTGCAAAAGAAGAATTGTGACTGAAATAGTTCTTTCTCTATGTTAGTGTAATATTTAATTGTGTGGGATTACCTAATAAAAAGTGTCGATTTGCAGTTTCTGTATATAAAAAACCATCACAACTGAAAAAAAGTCTAGAATTTTTGCATTAACAGTAATTCCATACTTACTTTCAGTAAAAAAAAAAAAAAAATGTTAAAACTGTGAAATTTCATACATTAATTATCATATTTAAAGATCAAATATTATTTAATTATTAATATTGTTACCATATTAATAAAACTCCATTGAGCAATCGGTATAGGGTCGGCAAACATTGTTGTTATAACAAACGACCTAGAGATAGAATCTGGGTCAAATGCAATTATTTTTTTTTTTAATTTTAAATAAAATTTCGTGTGCATTTCATAAGTGCAAGATGACGACTGGATCGCTTCGTGTAATAAAAGTTGATGAGGCTGACATAGTAAGTGTCATAAAATGAAAACTTAATGGTAATGATTTGGTGTATACAACGAACAAAATTATTTACTCTACGGTAGTGAATGAAATGCGGGGATTTATGCAAGAAATAAAGTTCCCTTCAGGAATCTAATCTCATTTTAATTGAAGAAGAAGAATTGAAGATTGGGTCTTCAATTGAAAAGATTAGATTGAAAAGGCAAATCGAAAACCAATACATTGTTACCAAGGACCTAAGCCTTAAGTTTATGGAAAATAGTTCCAATCATCCACTGGCAGATGGCTGAAAACAGAAAATGAGTCAACGGGCTCCACACGTTGGAGATGTAACAACAAATATACAAATACCTCGAACCTCAAAAGAGTCTCATAATTCGGATGTTCATGATACCAAAGACAAAAAGGCTTTATTAATTTAAAAGAGCAAAACGAAAAATAGTTGTGGGAAATGAAAATGAATCAATACATTTGAAAGCAGCTGAAGGCAAATTATGGGTCCTTTATGGACGAATGGCTCCTGAAACCACTGAAGAACAGGGTAAAACGAACTTGGATGCAAAAATAAAAATGGTTTACTCGAAGTATGCAAACTTGAAACGTTAGGCACAAATGTGCGCTTCAAAATAGAAATCGAAAGAAAATAGAATCATTTTCTTCAAGGAAAAAACCTTGCAGGAAATGGTTTATGATGCAAGTTCCTGACCGAAAAGAGCAATCATAAAGAAGTATTACATTCCAAGAAACAGACCTGCTTGATTCGCCTAAATCTTACACTGGATTTTCACCGAACACTGGATGAAAAAAGATGAAATATTTCAAGCAAATTTCGAAGGTTATAGTTTATCAAGTGATTTCTCTAGATTGACCTACGCCACTGGCGGTATTTCTATTTGGGTGATAAATAATATCAGTGTGAAGATGTTAGACTTGACAATTGATTGTCATGAAAAATTTGACAATCTTAAATGTTACTTGTATGTAGTCTCTGGGAGTAATCCTGGATGAATATTAAACTTAGGCCTACCATTGAAATGAGTTGGCTAAGATGAGAGATTGAACTCATTAACGTATTTATTCTCAAATTTAAGATAGAATCTAAGGCAAAAAACATTAGTAATTGTATACTCTTCATTGATTCATAGCAGAATTGGAATGGAAACATGTAATCAAATTAACATTGTTAATTTAATATGTCGTACTATTGCCTTGCCATCCGATATACAATTGCACTGTGATTCCAGCTCTCTATGTCTTTGAGGAGTTATCTTAGAAACCAAACAAACGCACATATTTACAAGTTAACGAACATAAAAGTTAAAAAAAAAAACTAAGTTATACAAAATGTATAATATCTTGGAATAAAAAATGTAAATCATAAAAATAAAAAATATTTGAAGATTTTCCATTTCGATATTAAAAAATATTATCATTTTTTTTTTTAAATTTAATAATGAAATTTTTAGAATTCTCTGATAAAAGACTTGGATAATGATTTGAAAGTAGGAAAAATTCGAACACACTGTGTTTTATAATCAAAATACCTGGAATGCGTTGTTATGTCATTATTGCAGATAGTAAGATATTCAAACAATTCTATATTATTCGAAAAGTTCTGCTATGAAATGTAATATCTCGTAATGTTATTAGTTACCTAAAATATATTTATTGCACATAAGTAAAATTTATTAAATATTTCAATTTGAACAAAATCAAACAGTTATATCTATTAGTATTCTTAATTAATGTGCATGAAAATTGTTTAAAAAAGCAATTATAAACAATACTAGTATTATTTGTTTATTAAAAAAAATGTATGAGAGAAATAGAGTACTGAATGTACAACAATAGAAAATATATAATATTTCGTGAGCAGTAGTCAACATACTTGGGGTCATGCGATGGTTCAGCATACGATTATTTCAAAAAGTACTTCGTTCACATTGGATGGATTTAATTTTGTAATGAAAATTGTTTCATTTGAAAATATCATTTAAGATATAATTTAAATAAATAATGGACGGCCAAATATAATATTAGAAAATTACAAAATACTTTTGACGGAAAGAATTATTGATCGTTTAACTTAGTATTTTCCATTTGAAATTCTGTTTAGGTATTGCAACTAGCATAGGGATTGTTATTCACCGTAGCTTGATTACAAAAACCAAAAAAAATTTGGGAGTGGGAGAAAGCCAGTAGCTTAAAAATTAAAACTTACTGTTTTACTATAATATCATGAAACGGTGGCTTTGTGCTTTTAAACTGACTTAAAAAAAAGACAAAAGTGTCCTTCTATAAAATACTACTGCATATATGTTTTTCAAAACATTTTCACTCAAACCATACAAATTCGGCATGAATCGAATTTATAAATTCGATCAATATCGTTTATAAATAGTTTTCGTGTATAAATGATTCAAATTTTTTAATTTGCTATAATTATTCCGAATCCATCAAGTTTTTGAAAATATTTCGAATTGAAGCTCTTTCTAATTTAATAAGGACTAATTGTTCGCTTCACTTTTCTGTTTAATAAGTTGTTGATTTATATTTAAGATTATTTCAGTTGTATTCAGGTGTATAACCATTATTTTTATCATAAAATCTATAATAAACGCAACTACTCTTTTATAACCTACTTGACAAAAAATACCTCAAATGAAACATAATATGAAGTCAGTCCACGGGAAAGATCCGCCACTATATCTCTGTTAAAAAACATCACATGAAAACATGAGGCCCTATACATTCGTCACCGAAACACAAACAAAATTTGATTGTAATTCAAAAGAATACATTTTACATTTAGAATAAGATATAGTTCTAGCAGATATCGTAAGTCTTGTGAAATGAGTAAGTCTTGTGACAAAGCGTATGATAAGGAAAGATATACGGGTATCTACCTTGGAAACAATCGAACACATTTAAAAGATAAGCTTTCAAGAAAGAAGGTCAATAAAAAACTGGTTCCAGGTCGCTACTGGATCCCAAAACTTCTCGATAGTACCGGGTTAATAAAGCACAACCGATTAGAAATTATAAACATCGCAACGAATTTCTACCAATAACTTTAAACCAGGGCAATTTCAGCTCCAACCATGCAAAACGAACTACCAACTATTTTAGATTATTCTTCAGCTCCTACTATCCTCTACAATGAAACCCACAAAGTGATCAGTGATCTAATAAATGGTAAAAGTGCATCAACCGATAAAATAAAGAATGAGTTTATCAAATTTTTGGTGAAAAGTTGTGTAAAATTTAACGGATTTGTTCAATCGTGTCTTAATCGATGAATGTGTACCCGTTCATCGGGTACACATGGTTAAACAGGAATATATAATAAACCCAATGGTTAAACAGGAATATTGTGCTGCTTTATACAGAAGGTGACCCTCGCAATTACGGACTTATTAGTATATCGTCGAATTTGTACAAGATTTTCACCAAAATTTTACTGAATACACTAGAACAGCAATTTGACAGTTTACAACCTCCTAAACAAGTAGGATTTTTTTAAAGATTTACTGTTTACCACCATTTCATAGTCATAAACAAGTCATAGAAAAATTGAAAGAATATAAATAGACATTGAACATGGCTTTCATTAACTTTTTTAAAGCGTTGGATATCATTGAACATGTATTCATTTGGAAGGCACTTAAAAAAAGCTCAAGTTCATGACAAGTTCATTCGATTATTAATAAATATTTACGAGCAAAGCTCAACATCAATTAAATTGGAAACTGAAAGGCCGGTATTTCCTCTAGGCAGAGGAACAAATCAAGGGGATCCACTAACGCCTCAAATATTTACCGGTGTTCTAAATTGGTTTTTGACTTATTGAACTGGGATAAGTTGGGTATTAGAATACATGGGTTCATTCTTAAAATCTTCTGTTTGTAGATGTTATGGTCCTATGTTCACATTCAGAGAGCAAATTTAAACAAATGCTGCTTCACGACTAACGACCACGAAATCGAGAAAGACCATGTTATCATCAAGATCACGGATAAAAAGCAAGGCCAAATGTAGACGGTGCATATTGTGCTGCAGAGATCAAGAATGCTCCTTTACCCTGCAGAAGCTGTAACTTAAACTACCCTTTTATGTAGACAACCAGATCGTCGACGATCATAAAAACAACACAAGTAGCCTACTCGAAATCGATAGCTCAGTCTATGCTGCAATGTGTGCCCCCTTGTTTCTCCTTGCCCCCAAGTCTACTGAGACAGCCGAGGAGAAAACACGCAAGCGTATAGAGCAACTTGACTCCAAGTTGACCCCTCTTCGACAGACGGTATCACGTATCGAGAGCGTGTTAGGCGCGTGAACTCAGGCACCAACACCATACTCTAAACAAGGGTATCCTGCTCACTATCAAGCAGCGAAACATGGAAAAGATACGTGCACTAGCTCTCGCTCGGAAAAAGCTAGTTAAACGCGAGAAGTATATTCGTGAGAACAAAATCTTTGTATCGAATCCTTCCCGTTTATTTGCAAAACCCCCTTCTCTCGTCGAGAATCCACCTTCGATAGAGCAAATCGATGGCTACTGGCTTGATTTATATGAAAAGTCGAACAGTGTAGATAAAAATATAAGACCAATCAAACTGTTTGAAAGGTTCTGCAACGCGCGCCTAGAAGAACAAGCGGTCCTAACATCTGGTACCGCTGATCTGATATCCCTTGCTTTCAAAGGCAAGAAGAATCATTCGGCGCCTGGCATGGAAACTGTGTCCAACTTCTGGTGGAAACGTTTAACTTCAACACACGCACATCTTGCTAGGCACTTTACTTCATACATCCTCGGGAACGGGACCTTTCCGACGTGGTTCGCGGAAGGACGAACAGTTTTGATTCCCAAGAAAGGAGACCTTTCAGTTCCGAGCAATTATCACCCGATAACATGTCTCAATACCGTGTACAAAGCGTTCACCTCCATTCTTAATGAACGCATACTCACAACCATAGAACCTGTTTGGCAGATGATATACGAGCAACGCGGCTACAAACGAAGTATATCAGGTTGCTTCTTGTTGACAGATGTATCTGTCAAGACGCTCGTCAGTATCAACACGACCTGAGTATGGCCTGGGTGGATTATAGGAAAGCATTTGACACTATCTCTCACCAACTCATATTGGTGCTGCTCAAATGCTTGAAAATTCACCCCGATATCATCAGAAGCATCGAAGAGCTGTTACCTTTGTGGAAGACCAAGTTTACAATTAGATGTGGTAAACATACTGTCTCAACAGATCTGGTAACGTATAAGCGTGGCGTCTATCAAGGCGACAGCCTTAGTTCGCTTTTATTCTGCATCTCCCTTATGCCCCTTTCCTTGCGCTGGCGAGAAGAAACTGGTTACCGTTGTGGTCCCCCGACAGATAGGAAGCATCAGGTAACTCATCTATTCTATATGGATGACCTGAAACTCTATGCTTCTTCTGAGAGCAGTCTATCTCAAGCTCTCAAAACTGTCCATCAGCAAACGAAGGCTATTGGCATGGAATTCGGACTCGATAAATGTGCCGTCATTCATTGTAAGCCGGCTCGTGTGCAGACCGGAATTTGAGATAGATTCGTCGAGATAGATTCGATACTGAGTAGCCAGGGTGTAGTTGTTGTAGTTCTTGTAAGAGATCAAGATATTTAGTCCGTTTTTGCTCCTCCTTCGTGACTATGTTCGTTTCTGCAGGCGCAGAGAACTCGATGACGTACGTAGTCTTGGATGAGATATCCTGAAGCACTATATCAGGCTTAGTGGCAGAGAGATGCCTGGTAGTTGGTAACGCGAAATTCCAAAAGATAATGCATTTCTCGTTCTTGACGACGGATTCGATCTCGCCTGGAGCATATGGTAGGACTGGTGTAGGGTCCACTTCATACTTGTGTCTCAAGAAGTAGTACAGCACGCGGAGGGCAGCGTTATGGTGATGTATGTAGGTGTTCGTGGCATAAGAAGGACATGCCGAGCTGAGGTGCATCAGCGTCTCCGGCTGAGATTTGCATGCTCTGCACATAGTGGTGGAGACTGCTTCTTTACATACATACCTTTGGTGAGTTAGCGTCGCTATCACACCATCTTGGGCAGCGATGATAAAGCCTTCTGTTTCGGACTTGAATCCAGCTGATCGGAGAAAAGAGAACGTAAGATCAACGGAAAGACTACAGGTGTCTAGATAACGGTAGAACATTCCCTGATGGTCACGATTCCGATGATCTTCGAAGAGAGAGCGTATTTCGGCTCGTTTCACAGCTGAACGAAGTCAAGATTTGGAGAGAAGGACCACGTTATCATCAAGATCACGATTTGACGGATCAAAAGCAAGGCCCAATTTAGACGCTGCATGTCGTGCTGCAGAGAACAAGAATGCTCCTTTACCTTGTAACTCGTGATCGCGCACGAGTTCCATAAGAGGGTCAGAACTATTTATGACCTGACAAGCTATTCCTAAAACTACCCTATCATGTAGACATTCAACGGATAGGAGACCTCTACCTCCTTGCTGGCGTGGGAGGTAATTACGGGGTACAGAAGCACGTGGTTGCAAACTACGATTGACGTTCATGAGTTTGCAAGTGCCTCTCTCAAGTTCCTTAAGCTCCTCTATTGTCCATATGAACCAAAAGAATAGAGAAGGATTGCGTATTGCAAGCATATAAGTAGCACGGATCTTATGGATCCCAGACAATTCTGATTGCCAGATTTGTCGAAGACGGTGCCTATACCTGCCGCGAAGAGCTTCCTTGACAGTAGACACATTCTGAAAGAGGTTTTCACCGACACCCAAATATGTGTAGAGACCCAAACATCTTCTTCATCGAGATGTTTCACGATGCTTCCATCTGTGAGCTGCTCGTCTGCATCGTAATCAGGGACACGACCCCGCTTACAATGAATGACGGCACATTTATCGAGTCCGAATTCCATGCCAATAGCCTTCGTGTACTGATGGACAGCTTTGAGAGCTTGAGATAGACTGCTCTCAGAAGAAGCATAAAGTTCCAGGTCATGCATATAGAATAGATGAGTTACCTGATGCTTCCTATCTGTCGGGGGGCCACAACGGTAACCAGTTTCTTCTCGCAAGCGCAAGGAAAGGGGCATAAGGGAGATGCAGAACAAAAGCGGGCTAAGGCGGGCGCCTTGATAGACACCACGCTTATACGTTACCATATATGTTGAGACAGTAAGTTTACCACATCTAATGGTAAACTTGGTCTTCCACAAAGGTAACAGCTGTTCGATGCATCTGATGATATCGGGGTGAATTTTCAAGCATTTGAGCAGCACCAATATGAGTTGGTGAGAGGTAGTGTCAAATGGTTTCCTATAATCCAGCCAGGCCACACTCAGGTCGCGTTGATACTGACGACGAGCGTCTTGACAGATACAACTGTCAACAAGAAGATTATCTTTGCAACCTGATATACCTCGTTTAGAGCCGCGTTGCTCGTATATCATCTGCTAAACCGGTTCTATGGTTGTAAGTATGCGTTCATTAAGAATGGAGGTGAACGTTTTGTACACGTTATTGAGACATGTAATCGGACGATAATTGCTCGGAACTGAAACGCCTCCTTTCTTGGGAATCAAAACTGTACGTCCTTCCGCGAACCACGTTGGAAAGGTCCCGTACCCAAGGATATATGAAGTAAAGTGCCTAACAAGATGTGCGTGTGTGGAAGTTAAACGTCTACACCAGAAGTTGGACACAGGATCCATGCCAGGCGCCGAATGATTCTTCTTGCCTTTGAAAGCAAGGGATACTCCATCAGCGGTAACAGATGTTCCCATCAACAGATGGGACCGCTTGTTCTGCTAGGCGCGCGTTGCAGAACCTTTCGAACAGTTTGATTGGTCTTATATTTTTATTTGCACTAGTCGACTTTTCATATAAATCACGCCAGTAGCCATCGATTTGCTCTATCGAAGGTAGATTCTCGACGAGAGAAGGGGGTTTTGCAAATAAACGGGAAGGATTCGATACAAAAATCTTGTTCTCTCGAATACACTCCTCTCGTTTTACTAGCTTTTTCCGTGCGAGAGCTAGTGCACGTATCTTTTCAATGTTTCGCTGCTTGATAGTGAGCAGAATACCCTTGTTGAGTGTGTGGTGTTGGTGCCTGAGTTCACGCGCGAAGGCTCGCACCTTTGGGGTGAAGGGTTTACCATCTTTCTGGTACTCTAACACACACTCGATACGTGATACCGTCTGTCGAAGAGGGGTCAACTTGGAGTCAAGTTGCTCTATACTCTTGCGTGTTTTCTCCTCGGCTGTCTCAGTAGAGTTGGGGGCAGGAGAAAGAGCACACATTGCAGCACAGACTGAGCTATCGATTTCGAGTAGGCTACTTGTGTCGACGATCTGGTTGATTAAAGCAAGGTCTTGTGCTTTGGCAAACGTTTTGCGGTACTTGGGACGTTTGCGTTTGGGAAGGTCATTATCGGTTTTTATCATTATATTTTGACACCGTTCAATAAGCTCTTCCAAACGAGTGTTTGGTGGCTCAGCAGGAAGGATCGGAGTTTCTTCTACGTTCGCTTCCGTGGTCGAAGTGAGTGGCGTGGCTGTTTCCGCCGTTAACACAGGTAGTGCTGGAATATCTCAGGGTATCGGAGGCGTAGGTGGTGAAGCCTCTAACACAGGTGAAGTTGGGGTATTTTGACATACCTGTTCCTGTGTGTCAGTATCAGATCTCTCACTCTCTAATACTGGCTCATCCTGAGATATTCCACCCTGCGTCTTAGCGACTAATGTCTCACGTGTAGAATGAACTACACCAGTAGCAGCCGGCTCTATCTCATCACCTCGATTCCGCTTTGGTAGTCCTGCATCGTTTCTCTATTACTGGTCGGGGTTTGTCAAATTCGGTTTTTTTGAGACGGGATACTTGATCGCGTAGATGTTGCGATTTCAAATGGGGAAGTTCGGGATGCTTTTCGCTCCAGAGGGTGTGCATACTGCCCATATAGCCACGTCTCGATGGTTCACTTGCTTCGTAGCAAGTGAGCAGGTCAGCCTTAAGTTCCTTCGTCCATTCAAAGCGCTGAAGACGACTGTTTTGTGTGCTTGCTCGACTTTCTTGAGAAGTGCCTTGAGATGGCTCTTCGTCGTCAGCGGCACGTCTAGTCTCCGGGACTAGCCTGGGATCCAAAACCAAATTTGATTGCTCTCCCTCATATCCGTGAGAGCTACCCCCTATAGGTAAGGTCGAAGCGTCACCTGCAGGGGGGCGGGGTTCTGTAGGACTGGGTCGACTACTACCCGCCTGAGGACTTTGCCCATCACTTTGAGCAGAATTGATGGTTACCGGGTATGTCACGTGTCCTAGTGTTAGGCTCGGACGTGAGGTTAGGGATTTCCTGCCCTTATTATTATTATTATTATTATTAATATTATTATTGTACTCTTGCGTCAATACTTCGCCTAGAGCTTCGTTACTGGCATCAGTGGTGATAGAAAACATTTTGAGAATAGGTTCTGAAGTAGTATTTTCTTTTAATAAATTAAATTCGTGTACACAACTTTTCGGAATAAAATTTTATATTCTTTTTCAGTAGTTTTGTAAGTGGTTTTGTAATTTTACCCTTATTTTCGATGAATTTACGGTAATAGCCAGTTTTTCCCAAGAAACTTTGAATTTGTTTCATATTTTTCGGTTAATTTAGTTTTAGCATTTTTTCTGTTTGTTTTTTTTTTGGGTTTAATGCTATCTACTGTTACGATGTATCCAAGATACTTTAATTCAAAAATCCTGAATAACAAATATCATGATTATCGCTGATTCACAAAATCCTGATCCAGAAATCATGTCTCCAAACTTATCTGATGATGATGATACAATACAACAAAGGGGAATGATACCAATTACTTTCCTCGTACAAATAATCACATCATTTAACGTAATTATCTACTTTTCTTCAAAAGGCGGAAAATTGATTATAGCAAAAGAAAATAAAAAAACGGCACCCACAGCCTTAATATTTTGAAAAGTTTTATTGGAAGTTAAAAATAAAATAAATGCTTCCGAAATAAATACTTTCACAAATCTTAAAATCAAATTAAAACAAGTGTTTCAAATAACTGAAGGCCTTACGTATTTAAAAGAACAAGTAGAAACATGTAGACAAAATTCAAACGAAACCGCAAAGTAATTTTTCTTACGTATTGAGCATTTAAACTCGCGAATCTTTCAAAAAATCAAAGATAGTTAAATTTCGAATTCAAGGTTAGTGGGCAAATAAGCTTTAATAAATGAAATGGCTTTACGTAGGTTTGAACATCACTGTGTGCCAGAAATTTATAATATTTTAAGGCATTGAACTTTTATGTCAATTAATGAAGCTTTAAACATAGCCAGCGAAGACGAATCTTTTGTCTCTATGAAAAAGCAATTTAAAATTTCTTTACAAACGAAAAATTCAAACAAACAAAAATTATTGTAAAATTTGTAAAAGAAACAATCACAATACAAAAGAATGTCGCAATAAAAATTTTTAACATTCTGGTGATCCACCACCATCAAAAAATTTTTATAACTCACCCAAAAAGTGTGATTTTGAAAACCTTAACAATCCAAATCCTAAAGTAGCTCATGTCAACTCACAAAACAGTTTACATTTAAACTTCGAGCAGTTCGGATATAACGAAGCCTCAATTCAGAGCACATCGAAAGAGTCGGCTTCACCCTGTTACCAAATGCTATAAATGATAAAAAAAAAATATTAATTGTAGAGAAAGACAAATCGCGTTATAATTCCCATGTGTGTATTGTAGACAAAAAACAATCACCACACTCAAATACTAAACAATTGAATATGGTAATCGATTATCGCAAACTAAATGAGATAATGATATCAAATAACTACCCTATTCCACGTATAAATGAAATACTAAGTAATTCGGGAGGTAGCCAATACTATTCAGCAAATGATTGTGCTAGCAGATTTCATCAAATTATGGGCAAAGAGGAAGACAAGCCAAAGACGGCATTCACGGTCGGAAACGGCCACTGGGAATTTCTACGTAGGCCCTTTGGTTTGGTAAACGCTTCGGCCAGTTTTCAAACTCCAATGAATGAAATCTTCGCTGATCAAATAAATTAAGGAAAGTCTATGTGCTACCTTGATGGTGTAATTATATTAGGCAAAATCCTCCCAAATCATATTGAAAATTTAACTGAAGTATTAAATATTAAAAAAAAAAAAAAAAAATTAAACTTAATATTGAAAAGTGCTTATTTCTTCAAAAAGAAGTAAAGTATCTTGGACACACCATAACAGTAGATAACATTAAACCCCAAGTACAAAAAACAGAAAAAATGCTAAAACTAAATCAACCGAAAAATATTTAACAAATTCAAAGTTTTTTGGGAAAAACTGGTTATTATAAATTCTTTGAAAATAAGGGTAAAATTACAAACCCACTCACAAAACTACTGAAAAGGAATATAAAATTTGATTTTGATAAAAGTTGTGTAGACGCATTTAATTTATTGAAAGAAAGGATTACTTCAGCCCCTAATCTAAGACATCCGGACGAATGCAAAATGCTTTCTATCACCATTGATAACAGTAACGAAGCTCTAGGAGGAGTATTGAAAAAGAATGTTTGGCAATAATTAGGACGGTAAAAAACTTACATCATTTTCTGTTCGAAATTAAAGCTAACCATCGTCCTTTATTTTGGCTACATTCGGTTAAAGCCCCAACTAGTCGATTAGTAAGATGGCTACTGAAGCTAATGAATTACCAATACAGAATAAAATACACCCCTGACAAAACCATTTACGCAGCAGATTTACTAAGCAGACCAATTCTTATGGCCATCGTAAGTAAATCGAAAAAATTTGAAGATTTCGACAAAACAATAAAAATGATATAAAAATTCCATACATAAATAACATTGTCAACATAAGTAATTTAAAAACTGTAATAATTCCATTATCTTAAGATTTAAATATAAATAATAATTTAAACACATTTATTTTAAACATTTTCACCCGAGAAGACATCAACAGCGAAAACATCGGTCAAGTGATAAGAAATGAAAACGACACCGAAACAATGATATTAATTATTTAAAAAAAAAAAAACAATATGAACGTAGAACTATTCTATAAAACATTGTATGAAGTTTCCTTGACTTCAGTTGATAAAAATACAATTGTTCATCCTAGTATAATAGATAAGAAATTAAGTAATAATTATTTAAACAATTTACTGCATCATCATTTTGAAAAAAAATATCGAAGTAATACCCATTGAAAATAAAATTTTTAATATTTATCTTTCTGAAAACGAAATACAAGATGTTTTGAACAATGAACTAGCTGAAATAGGTGAACCAGAACCTAGTTCTGAAGCCAACCAAGAACTTCCAGAAACTATGGAAATCGAAACAGACGAAGAATCAACTCAAAGCGAAGCCAGCAGCACACCTGAAGAAAACAACCTAACGAATATTGTAAGAACTGAAGAAAAAAAATTAAAAGTCCTTGATGAGTTCCATGATAGTCCATTAAGTGGTCACCCAGGACAGGCTCGTACACTAATACTACTATATTTTTTTTAATTTATTATTCATTTATTTGATATACCCATTTGGGTTAATCAACATAACAATTAACAATTAACAATTATTAACCAAAATACATTATATAATTACAGCAAAAATATTAACAATTATTACTACAATTTGTTATTCATCATTTTTCTACTCCTCTGTAAGAATTGAGCCATCATGAGCTGGTCAGTCTTGTCGTCCATTATATTTTCCCAGTCAATATTTTTATTAAGGAATGTTTGTCTCAGCTCAGTTAAACCGAGACATTCGTATATCAAATGTCTTTCATTTCCCTCACTTTGCTCGCATAATACACATACCTTATTCCCACTTTCATCCCTCCTGTGTTCATACTTCCAGCTTCCCAGTCTAAATCCTGCCATTTCTCTTCTCCATTCCAATTCCAGACTAGAAATATATTTAGCTCCTTCTTCGTAATGTGCCAATTTCTTAAAATATCCCAAGTTCACCTTTTCTTCCATCCCTTGCATCAGCTTTTTATACCCCCATTCCTTTGTTTTTTCATGAATTATTTTTAACTGTTTTTTCTTGTCATAGTTTAATACTTCCACACTTACATCCAGAATATTAAATTTATTTTTAATTTTGACACCCCAACTACTGTAATTTTCTATCTTTTTGTCTTTATCACACTCATACTGCAATATTTTATCATTCCTATTACTATTATTGATATAATGTTTTAATACATTTTTATAGATATGCACCTCAATTGGAAGCTGCCCCACCTCTATCAGCACTCCACAGTTAGCCGTTGCCCTGCTGATTCCTAATACTTGTTTAAAGAAGTTTGTTCTCAGTTTATCAATTACTGTAAAGTTATCTTCTACACCCCAAACTTGACTGCCATACAGTAATATTGGCTCAATCAATACTTTAAATACCCTAACCATAATTTTTGCTGATAACCACTGATTACCGTACATAAATCTTTTTATTACGCCTATTCCTCTTTCAGCTTTTTTTTTATTTCTTCGAAATGCTTCTCCCATTTTCCATTCCAATTCAAGGTTACCCCAAGATAATTAAAGTCATTTACGTTTTCAATTAGTATACCTTTGTATGTCCATTCGTCTTGTCTACCCAACTTCACTCCTTTTCTAAATACTAACACTTTTGACTTCTTCTCATTAACTGTTAGCCTATTTTCTTCACAGTAATTTTGCAGCTGGTTAAGTGCTCTTTGCAGACCTATTCTAGTCTGGGATAATAAAACCATATCGTCGGCATATAGAAGAGTGTTAACTTCCCTACCATTTATGGATGGTGCGTGCGTTTCTGTATGTTTCATTTTGTTTGGAAAATCGTTTATGAACAGTACAAATAAAATTGCTGACAATTGACATCCCTGTCTCAAACCCCTACTCGTTCTTCTACATTCAGTAGCTTTATCATTATTCTTTTTTACACAGAATTCATAATTTGTATATAAGGACATAATTATCTTCAATATATTCAGAGGCAACCCTATATGATACAACTTTTTCCATAACAATTCCCTATCTATGGATCAAATGCCTTTTCCAAATCCACAAAACGTGAGTATAATTTTCTTCTTTTTTTTGCTAGTTCAATGTTAACTAATTCTTTCAGTAACATTATGTTATCCAATGTCCCATATCCCGTACGAAATCCAGCTTGAAATTCACTAATGATTTTATTTTCTTCAGTCCACTGTTGTAATCTGTCTGCCAGAATTTTTAAAAAGACCTTACTTAATACCGGTAATAATGTGATTCCTCTATAATTTGCGGCCGCTCTATATTCAATCTTCTGAATATTCTTAGTGCATTTCTTGTATTGTGTTTTGCTTCCCGACATTCCCTATCAAACCAATTATTTCTTGCCAAATAATTATTTGTATTGTTTACAACCCTCATTGACTTTTCAATACTTTTGTACATCATCTCTAATATTTTATGTGCCTCATTTATTTCATTCTTCCGTATTCCATTTTCAATTCCAATTAACCATAAATCAACTCTGTCTACCATATTGCTTTTGAATTCATCGCATTTTTGGTTATTCCATTTATATACTTCAAGAGTTTGGAATTTTTCTTTTGGGATCTCTTTTACCTTATTGCAATATATATTCATTGAAATTTCAATTGGAAAGTGTTTAGTATGTTCCACACATACTATAACTGCCATATCTAATATATACTGCTCGTGTAAATTAGTTTTGATCATCACTAGATCAATTGCACTCTTCCCATTTTCAAAAACAAATGTGTACTCTCCTTCTTTATTTCCTTTGCACCGACCGTTCAAAATAACCATATCCCAATCTTTACACACTTGGATAATTTTTTTCCCATATTCATTTATCTCCTTGTCTTTATTTCTTCTATTTTCCAAATTAATGTTGAAATTATTAACCACGTTACTGTATTTAGCTTCATTTCCATGATCTCTTTCTTGAATTTCTCCAATTCTACCATTCATATCTCCTACTATAATCAGTTCCGCATTCAAATATTTATATTCCATATTCTTAATCTCATTCTGTAAACAGTTAAAAAATTCTTCGTTTGCGTATTTAGAATATTTAGGTGGATTATAAATAGCGCAAATTATAAATTGTTTCTTGCTTATTTCCGTTGAGATCCAGATACATTCTTTTGTATTATTTTTCAATAATCTTGTTTTATTTTTGATCTCTTCTCTATAATATATGACGATACCTCCCGATTTCCTTCCACCTTCACCAATTTTATTTGGTTTTTTTACGAACGAACCATATCCATTAATAGGCACTACATCGTTATCTTCACACCATGTTTCAACTAAAATTATAATCCAATATTCTATTAGAAATTTGATTATTTGTTTATTATACTTCAATCTATTAATTCCTTCTATATTATAAAAAATTAATTTATTGTCCTTATCATTTTTCACATTTTTCCTAGTTCTAAGCGTAGCCGTCCTAAGTTTCGTATTATCATCACAAAGCTTATCAGATCGAATTTTTTCTATTCGATTCTCCGCTGAGAAATGTCCTTATTGACGATTGTTCAATAGCTTTTTTTTTACTTTTCTGTTTATTCACCAAAGTTTTATTCTCTTCTCTTTCATCACTAGATTTATTGCCATCTTCTTCTTCACTTCTATCTCTTTTATTAGTAAAGCTCTCTATTTTCTTGTGTTTTACTTTATTATTTTTTAATTCCATTTTTTTGCAATCAACGTCTTTTATGGTGTATACTTCCTTATTACTTATTAATTTATAATACTTTATGTATGCATTCTTACCCTCTTGCTTTTCTTTTTTTAAAACTTCTCGTAGTATCTTTCTTTCCTCTCGTATTTCTTGTGTGTAGTCTTCATCGATATAAATATTTGATCCTTTCAGTCTCTTCTTGTTTTTTTTCTTTCTTGTTTATAATATTATTTCTAACACTTTCATTTTGAAATTTAACATGAATAGGTCTTGACTATTGACCTTTTATAGCAATTCGTCTCACACTTTCAATGTCTTCCTTTTTACAATCAATTTCAAGTTTATCAATTATAATTTGGCGTATACTCTCATTCAAATCCATTTCATCATTATCTTCTAGTATTCCGTTAATTACAGCATTTTTCGCTCTCATTTCCCGTTCTATTCTTTTTATTCTATTATTTTTTGTCTCGTTTTCTGTTTTTAACTTCTCATTTTCTTCCTTTAAGTGCACTATTTCTTTTCGCGCTTGCAACTGGCTTTCATTTATCCTATTAATTTCCGTTCTTAAGCTTCTTATTTCTAGATTATTATCATCTATTAATTTCCTTAAGGTCAAAGTTTGTTGATTAATTGCTTGAATAATTTTTTCAGTTTCAACTGACATTTTTATTTTTCTTTATTTTCTTTTAATATTTAATTAATTTCAGCCTTAATAGAAATGAAATCAAATCAAAACAGAGTGAATAAACAAAAAACAACCACTTTTTTTCTCCTAGACTCCCCGAGTAGAATTTGAACCCTCAATTGGACTGATACTTCTTAAAATTCCAATACGCTCCAACCAACTGCGCTATTCAGGCTTGTAGTAAACTATAAGTCAATTTGTATGTAGCACTCACACTGGCTTCTTGGCTTTTTATAAATTTATGCACACATAACCCTATACAGGTATAATAATAATTAATTTATAGTTTATTCTAAATTTGCCAAATTAATACTAATTTTTTTTTTTTTTTTTATGTTGTTGTTGTTTTTTTTTACATTAAGAAACGTCACAAATTTCACAAATACTGCGAATATGACACAAGACGAAAATAAACCAATTGCAAAATTATTCAGTTAAAGAAAAAATAACTTTAACTGCCTTTGCTTGGGTTCGAACTCAATTTAATTGTCACTGTTTATTTCAAAATCCGATATCATAATCACTCAACCATCTAAGTGTTTGAAAATATTACAAAAACTGTAGATTAGACTTTTTTGTATTTAAATCACTAGTATTTAAACAAAACAAAATAAAGTGTGGAATAGGTATGCTCAACCAATTTATAATATGCACTGTGTTAAACTTATAAATTATGAAAGGTGTTTATCATACCTTCACTGAAATTTGTTTTGTTATGATATATGATTTAATTATTTAACCACAAAAATTAACACTTAATTATAATTTTGCTAATTATAGCTTGTTTTCCTCAAATATATTAATTATTCACTTTACTTTTTATAAAATTTATTAGATAATTAAATATACACCTGTACTAATATAATTTAAACTCCAAATATCACTAAAATTTAAAAAATTTATTTAAAACTTGAATAGCACAAAAAAACACGTCTGACTATTGTCAAATCTCGACAAGAACACTACTATATTTAAGAATAATTTAGAATTAGCTACAAAACATTATCCAAAATCTTACAATTACTGTAACTTGATTCCTTATAATAATTCTAACGCAGCAACATGCATATTACAAATGAAATTATTAAGTCAAAAAATACAAGCGATAAGAACGTTATTAAAGTCTATAAAATTACATCATCAAATATCTACCCATACTATACATAAAACAGGTTTAATTAATGCCGGTTTAAGTGTATTAAAATGGTTCGTAGATACCCCATCAGCTGGTGATGGTATATTTTATACAAACTCTATTAATTCATTTATGGAAGATAGAAAGACAACACATCTCATGATGAAAGTCAAATTAAAATTTTATCAGAAACAATGAATACTCTAAACAAAACACTCACTGCCATGGAAGACACTGAACGCGAATTAAATGCAAACATACAAACATTTAATTCATTTATTTTTAACTCTACTCGGATTATTAATAATGACCATTTACAATTAGAAATTTTAGACCACTAATTACATATTTATATATATTCTTTATTTGATTTGTCCCTGTGGACTTATCACAATTTACATTTCTTTTTTTTTTACATTCTATTGTCATTAAACTAGGTGCCAAACTTGGAATTAAAATAAAATAAAATTATAATATATTGTAATAAAAAAATAATAAACTAACCAAAACAAAATATTAATTATTTTTTTATAACTTTCCCCACCCACTCACTTCAAATACCTATTTCTAACTTCTTCATATTTTTTCCAGAAGTAGCAGATAGTATCACTCACACACTTGTATTTTCTATTTAAAATTTCCACTGCACTTTTGTCTCTTAGCTCTGCTATATTATAAAATTTTGTTTCTCAGCACTGTTAATCCGTAGCACTCATTAAAAACATGCTCGAGGCTTTCTCCTTCACTACATAATGGACGGATTTTGTTTCTGTTTTCGTCTCTGTTTCTGTCCCAATTCCAGTTTCCTAGCCTTATTCTTGCTATTATGCGTCTGTTTTCTATTCCACAGTACTCTAAATATGCCGTTCCCTTCTCATAGTGATGCAATTGTCTAAAGTTCTACATCGTCCTTTTATCTTCCATGAGATTATTTATATTGTTTCTACTCTCGTCCTCCAAATATTTCCTTGTTTTGTTGATTATTTTTATTGCATTGGTATTTTCTCCTTTTTCTTCCATATTTTCGACATCCATCTTTATTGAACCTAGCTCGCTTTCTAGATGTTTTTTCAACCAGCTTTCTACCCCTGCCCTTTCACTTACACAATATTTTTGTAGCTCTTTTTCCTTACTGTCTATGGTGTTATAATAGTATTTTACAGCACTTTTTAATATTAAATTTTTGAGAAGCAACGCCCCCATTTCCAATAACACTGCACAAATTGGAATTGCCCCACTGACAGTCAATATTTTTTTAAATACTTCATATTGTGTTTTATTGATATTATTTGTTATCCCCTGATCCACTCCCCAAATCTGGCTTCCATATATTACAATGGGTACAATTAATACGTCGAACATTCTCTTAATTATTGTAGCTGAAATCCATTCATTTGCATACATAAATTCTTTTGACATGCTCTGTCCATTTTCCATTCCAGCTAAATGTTAAGCCTAAGTATTTCTATCGGTTTTCCATTGTAGTAGAATTTCTCCCCTTTCTTCATTTTATGACAATTTCTAAATACGACTACTTTGGTTTTATCCTCATTTACTATTAATTTTATTTTACTACAATATTCCCCGACAGCACTTATAGCCTTCTGTAGTCCTATTGCTATTTGGGATGTCAGTACCATAGCATCTGCGTACATAAGGACCTTTATTTCGGGGATTTACAATTGACGGCGCAGGCGTTTTAGTTTCGCTTAGAAATTCGAGTAAGTCATTAACATACATAAGAAACAAAATAGCTGACATTTGGCAATTGGCCTGGTCTTCATCCTCTTTGTGTACTACAAGGTTCCGTTATTCCAAATTTGCTCATTCTCACACAAAAGTTATAAACATTATATATAGCTTTAATAATTTTCAACATACTACTTGAAATCTTCAAGTGCTGTAGTTTTTACCATAATATTTGACGATCCACGGAATCAAACGCCTTCTCTATATCAATTAAGCAAATATAAATCTTCTTTTTTTTCTTGGGATGATTTTATCATATCCTGCAAAATGACTAGATTGTCCAAAGCACCGTATTCTTTTCTAAACCCTACTTGAAATGGGAGTATTATATTTTCTCTTTTTGCCCATTCATACAGCCTATCCGCAATTATTTTCAAAAAGACTTTACTTATTACTGGTAGAAGCGTTATTGGTCTATAGTTTCTGGGATTGTCTCTTTCGCCTTTATTTTTGTTTATTTTACATATAACTCCTATGCTCGTTTCTTTCGGAGTTATTTTGGTTTCCCACTAAATAAACTAGAAATTCTTTATTTCCGAATGCGTTATTCAAAAATTCTGTTGGAATTCCGTTGATTCCAGGAGCTTTGTTGAACTTCAATTGATTGATTATTCTAGTAACCTCTCCCTCTGTAATTACTTGGTCTAGAGTAGGATCACTTCTCTTATTTTGATGAATTTCTTCTACGATATTTTCAATTTTCTTTTTTTGGTTAAATAAGGTGTTATAGAATTTTGTCCTTTCCTTACCACTAATAAGTTGAATATAGTCATCTTCTTTACGTAATTTCTGTCAGATGAATTTCGAATTCATGAAACACTTGGCAGATACATCAAATTGGACTGCTGCTGTATTAGATGATGTGAATTTTCAAGTTGATTGTTTTTTAGATAACTTTAAGCATTGTTTTAATGTCAGTTTGCCGGTTACTTATCAAAAAATTAATACTCAAAAATTGAAGTCTTGGGTAACTAAACAAATTATTGAAGAGGGTCAAGTATTGAGGGATTTATTTAAAATCCGCAATTCAAGCTGTGAACTCATGTCATCATATGTAAAATTGAAAAAAGTACATAAATTTAACATCGATCAGGCTAAAAAGTGTTCATTGTTTAAAGATATAAATTTGAGTGTTTGTAATCAAAAAGACATTTGGGATGGAATAAATAAATTATTATTTAATAAGGGCAATAAGACTAATAATAAAATTGTGCTAATCCAGAATAACAAGGTGGTGGAAAATTTGGCGAATATTCTAGAAACATTTCGGGATTATTTCTTGAACTTAGTTCAATAGAAGCTCCTCGAACATTTTGGCCCTACCTTGTCAACACGGTGTACAGCTGTAACTTTATACTGTCATAAATCCATATTTCTCTCTCCTACATATGAAAGTGAAATTTATAACATTCTAATGAATCTGCCTAATAAGAAATCCACAGGTGCTGATGAAGTTCCTGCGCAAGTTCTAAAATTACTACCAATGGTCAATCTAATATTAGAAAAAGGGTTTTTCCCAGAAAAACTCAAAATTGCAAGAGTAAAACCTATATATAAAAAAAATGAGCGTACTGACGTGTGTAACTATAGGCCAATATCTTTACTATCGGTCTTTTCAAAAGTAGTCGAAAAAGTAATTCAACTAGATTTTATAGTTTTCTTGAAGCGAATAGCCTATTAAATAGCACCCAACATGGCTTTAGAGCCAATTACTCTACCACTAGTGCCACATTTGAATTCTATGAGCACATATCGAGGGCGTTAGATAATGGTCAACAGGTTCTTGGTTTATTCTTTGACTTAAGCGCGGCTTTTGATACCGTCAATCATAAATTCCTTTTAGAGAAATTATACAATATGGGAATACGAGGGGTGAGTAATGATTTGATAAAATCGTACTTATCAAACAGAACTTTTTTTGTGGAAATTGACGGACAAAACTCGAGTTTTGGAAAGATTGAAACAGGTGTCCCACAGGGAAGTACGCTCGGACCTTTACTTTTTATATGTTTCGTGAACGATTTGCAGCAGCATTTAAATATTGGCAAGTTAATAATGTACGCCGACGATGTTACAGTGCTTATATCAGTGGGCAGCCTTGATGATGCCAAGAGCCTAGCGCATGAGGTACTCAATAAATTTCAAACTTGGTATTACAATAATCAACTTATTGTTAATCTGGACAAAACAACTCTTGTGGATTTCAAGTTAAGAAGGCCCTATAATGTGAACTTCGAAATATGTAGTGCTTGTGGATTATTAAAACCAAGTGAATCAACAAAATTTTTAGGTGTTAACATAGACTGTTATTTAAAATTTACATATCAAGTCAATGAAATCTGCAAAAAATTGAATAAATTTGTATTTCAAATAAAAACTCTAAGAAAGTACGTAGAACACAAACAGCTGCTCATGTTTTATCATGCACACGTATTTTCTGCCATTAAATACGGTATATTAATATGGGGAAGAAGCGTAGAATAGGGTACTTGTTGCACAAAAAAAGATATTAAGAATCATATTCAATATTGGCTCAAAAGAATCATGTAAAAGTATATTTCAAAATAATGATTTATTAACGACTCATGAACGAAAATATGCATATGAATTGATTAAATATATGAAAGAAAAACAATACTTCTGTACATCAAGAGCAAGAACAGAATATGATACACGATAAAGTACATTATTTGATTTTGCGCATAGAACATCCTTCTTTGAAAAAACTCCCGTTTATACAGGTCATAAACTTTTCCAGAACCTACCTGAAGATATTAGAAAAGAAAACAAATTCAATCAATTTAAGATGAAATTGAGAAAATATTTAATTGAAATTGCACCGTACGACTTATCAATATTGCTGTAGTTAAGTTAATGTAAACTGACGATTTGTATACCTGTAATTGGTCCAAAACAAATAAAATTATTATTATTATTATTATTATTACTTGTATATGTCTTGATTATTTGCCATATATCTTTTTCATTATTGTTTTCAATATGTTCCTGTAACTTTTTACAAATATTTCTCCTACTTTCTGTTTTTTACTTTTACATAATTTAACGTATTCCTTTTTCATTTTATTGTACACTTTCAGATTTTTCTCGTTATTAGCTTTATTTATTTATGTTATTACATTGATTTTTCTTTTTATTTCTAACTTCCATTGTTTTACCAGCCCACTTCTATGATTTCTTTAATATTTCTATGCCTTTTCTAATCTCTTCCTCTCCTGTCATACTACTCACTCCATATAGAAATATTTCATATTCATTGCTTTGTATATTTTTATTGTACTCCTCCTGTTCTTCTTTTTTCCACTTATACATTTCCTAATTTTAAGCTCCTCCTTTTCTTTATTTACATCTTCTTTTCGTTTCTCTTCCATTCTTATTTCTATTGGAGAGTGTCTCGATCCAATTACTCGATCAGCAACATTCCTATTGATTTTATTTGAATATACAACTTAACAAAGGTCGACTATGATTTTTTAATTTTCAATTAATTGATTTGATTGGAATATTAACAAATAATAGACAATATTAACAAATAATAAATATTAGTCAATAAATCATTTTATTATTTAATAATAATATATTTTAAATAAATGTATTAATGGTGAAAAATAACATTTTTGGCATTCATTTACAAGGTTATGGTATATAATGTAAACAATTTTTTTTTTTTTCTTCTGTGATATTCTAAACTTTAAAACAATTTTTAAAGTTAAGTATAATTTCAATAACACTATCCAATTAATATATATTATAGATTTGGTTTTTTTTTTTCATTTTACTGTTAGTGAATATTTGGTTAACATGTCAGATTTATAAAAAGCACATATAATTACAAGACTCCAAGCAAGAGAGTATAGTCAAGCCCGCAATGATGATGTTAGATGTACTACTGAAAACGTTAGTTTTGTTTGCAGCGATGTTGAAGCTTTAGAAAGTTTCGATGAACTACGAGATTTAAATAATATGATCACTGATTTGAAAAGAAAATTATTATTGTCACAGGATTTGAATCGAAGATTTGAGAATGAAATAGATGATTTGAAGAGGCAGTTGCATATAGCTAACTCTGTTACAGTAAATATTGAACATAAAAGTACAAACACTGAACTTATACAAACCAAAGAAGCATCACTTCAAACTGTAGTTGGTGAAATAAATGTACCCTCGGTAAGCAACACAAAAATAATGGCTCTACCCCGCGATCAAAAAGGCCCTATTGTAAGCAGTAATTCAATTGTTAAACATATTAAACCAAATCCCCACTCAGATTCAATTACTAAACACAAACAAAAAGTTTTTAAGGGATCACCTAAAGTACAAAAATTATCTTCAAGCGTCCCTAATATTTCACCTCAAGTTTTTATCTGCGCAGACCAACTTGGTAAGCAATTTTCAATACTTCTTAACGAACTTCTACCTTATAACTCCTCCATTTTTTCCGATATCCGTACGAGCGGTACATTTCAAGATATTTTTGAAAATGTCAAGCACAGCACCAAAAATTTCACTAAATCGGACACAGCTATTATATTTTTGAGTTCTTATCATATTTATTACACGTGTGATAATTCCAATCAAATTACAGAAAACTTTAAACATTTATTAAATGATCTGCTAGATAAATGTAAAAACACTAATATAATTTTTTCAACAATCCCATATAAGTATAACTCATTTAAGCATAATAATATTATACATAATCTCAACGAATTTATTGAAAAAAACCTTGTTCAAATATAACAATACTAACACTTTATATCTAAATAAAATAATCCAATATTATGATTTTAAAAAAAATGGTTTTGCATTGAAGTTATCTAGCATTCATAAAATCATTAAATATGTACAAAAATATATTATGGGTGAAGTGGTTGACGATAGACATTCAATAGTGAATAATGCAAACACGAACAGTAATGTTAAAAATATTACTACGGAGATTACAGAGACTTTTGCAACTGCCTAAGTCATCAACCAGTGGTATTTCAGAGTTAAATGCCAAAAAACAAAAAAGCAAGTCTTCAAAAAACTTCATAAAGAAAATAAAAACTATACTGGCAAATTAAATAATCTTAGTATCATGCACCTTAATATTTAGTGCCTCAGAAACAAAACATTATTAATTGAAAAATTTATAGACGATATTAGAAAAACCAAAGATATATTTAAATTTATTTGTATTTCGGAACACTCTCATGCTCAATGAGCATGAGATTGATGTCCTATGTATCAAAAATTATCAAGTTGTTGCTTATAGTGCTCGATCAATATTTAAAAGGGTCGGCTCTTTAATATTATCCAATATACATGAGACAGATCACTGTAAAGTAAGAAATGATTTTTTGGCCCTGAACATTGAAAAAGTTTTTGAATGCTCTGCAATAGAAACTACTTTGCATTCTTATAAAACAATTTTGATTTGTGCATATAGAGCACCCAGTGGCAGTGTTTTAGATTTTCTACAAACATTTGACATTGTCATAAAAAAAATACAAAGTGAATCCAAATACTTTGTTATAACAGGTGATTTTAACCTGAATTTACTGGTTGACGGCAATGACCAGACCGCTTTTTTAAATTTGATTGCTGAATATGGAGAAAGAGCTACGGTACATGACCCTACAAGAGTCACAAGCTCCTCGGCAACACTTATTGATAATTTTATAACCAATTTTCTTCATGTTGACAGTTCAGTTCTAAACTGTGAATTTTCTGATCATGATATTATTGCTCTCTGTGTATCTGACAAAAAACCTTATACTATGAACAAATTTATTAATTACTCCAGGCACATACTAAAGCGTAAAATAAATGACGATAATTTATTTAAATTCTAAGATGCCTTATGTGACGCTGAAAGGAAGGATGTTCTAGAAGAATCAGATACTGATAAAAAATTCAATATTTTCCTTGAAGATTTGGCACAGCATCTTGACGCAATATGCCCATTACGGCGAATCAACGGAAATAGTTACTTCAAACCCGATTGGTTGACAGTCGGAATCGCTACCTCTAGTCAAAATTTAAAAAATTTACACCAACTTAACAAAACATGTAAGAGTTGCATTGAATTTAAAATATACTTGAAATTATACAAAAAAATATATAAGAGAGTTGTAATCGCTGCAAAAAAGCTTTCAAACGGTCGTTAGCTTGCTGCAAATCAATATGAACCCAAAATAGTATGGCAACTTATTAGAACGGAATCCACACAAAAGAAAAAGCAAATTAGTAATATTACCGTCAATAAACAACAAATTTATAATCCTTTAGATATTGCTAATTTATTGAATACATATTTTGTGGACGCAACGGAAAATATTAAACCTAAAACTGATTTAAAATTATTTAGTAATTCTAAATCACTTTTTATTACTGATGTAAACAAATACGAACTTATAAGCACAATTAAAAGCTTAAACATCACTTTGACAACTGATTGCTTTAACATGTGCTCCAAAATTTTTATTTTTATTGCTGACGAGATTGCAACTCCCCTACTGAACATTGTAAATTCAATGTTTCAATCAGAAGTTTTTCCATCAAATGCATTGTTTGTTATGACTGATTTAATTTTAAAGCATTTAGATGATGGTTTTAAAGTGGCAACTATTTTCGTTGACCTTACCAAAGCATTTGACTGTGTAAGTCATGAACTGCTTTTAAGAAAGCTATTCAGGTATGGTATTAGAGGGAAAATGTTCAACTTAATTGAGTCATACTTAAGTAACCGGTACCAAAAGGTTGAAATTACTAGAACCAGATATAGCTGTGTCTCAGAATGGCTAAAGGTAAAAATGGAGTACCCCAGGGCTCCATTTTGGGCCCTTTGCTTTTTAACATTTTTATAAATGATTTACCTAATAATGTAAATAATGGAAAAGTTTTTTTATACGCGGACGATACAACCATTCTTCTACACAACAGGGATTCTGCTACTCTTAGTAAATAAATTCAGGGGACCTTAAGTGAAATCGAATCATGGTGTTTAGACAATGGATTACGTATAAATAATAGTAAAACCAAAATCATACAATTCAAAACCAGTATACACAACTCTTCATTATATGCAGACAATACTAAATTTCTCGGACTTTCCATTGATAAAAACTTAAATTGGAAGAGTCACATAGATATAACTAAAGCAAAATTACACAAAGTTTGTTATCTATTAAGAGCAATGAAGAAGAATGAGAACACACAAGTATTAGTCAATATTTATTATGCAAATTTTGTGTCTGTTATGTCTTATGGTATAAATATTTGGGGCTTAAGTGTGAACTGGAAAAAGATTTTTACTGTCCAAAAGAAAGCCTTACGTATTATTTTCAATATGAAAAGTTCGGAAAGTTGTAAGGAAATATTTATTAAAAATAAAATATTAACTTTTCCTTGTTTTTACGCGCTAGAATGCGTGAAATTTTTACTCCGAAATCTTACTTATTTTAAAGAAAATTTATATCATAATACTGGCTACGCGATTAGAAGTCCGAATGCTTACACCTTACCAAAAGTGAAACTAGGTAGTGTTAAAAACGGTACTAGTTATAGAACACTCCAAATTTTTAATAAATTTTCGAATAATTCAACTATAAAAAATGACATAGAAAAGTCGGGAACAACATTTATTAAGGCCGCTAAAAACTACTTAGTCAGTAAAGCGTTCTACTCTTTAGATGAAATCATTGAATTTTAATAATGTATACCTGTTAGTGATATTTTAATACTTGACTCATCTTTAATTGACACTTTTTGCCTGTTAAAGACATGAATTTTTAACATTTAATATAATTGACACGTCGTTGATAGGCCTTTTACACCTGTTAGAGATAAGTATTTCAATATTTTATTATTTGACACGTCTCTGAAAGGATTTTTACACCTGTTTGAGATAAGTATTTTATTATTTTATAATTTGACACGTCTCTGACAGGCCTTTTACACCTGTTAGAGATAAGTATTTTATTATTTTATTATTTGACACGTCTCTGGCAGGCCTTTTACATCTGTTAGAGATAAGTATTTTTAGCATTTTATTATTGGACACGTCTTTGAGAGGCATTTTATTACCTGTTAGAGATAAGTATTTTAACATTTTTATTATATGACTCGTCTTTGGCAGGCCTTATACGCCTGTCAGAGATATGAATTTTATTTATTTATTTATTATTTATTTATTTTAACGCCTATTTTCTAAGTTTCTAAAAAATATAGTCTGTACAGTTCATACACGCAGTGCATGTCAATAATTTTGGTCGAAATCCATGTTGGCATTTTGACAGAAGATTGTGTTCTGTAATGAATGACATTAGTCTGTTGCATATGAAGCTCCCTAAAAATTTAACAAACACCGATAATAATGATATAGGGCGGTAGTTATTGACACATGTATGATCTCCATTCTAATAGATGGGCTTAACTTTTGCTGTTTTTAATACATCAGGAAAATATCAACTTTCAAAAGAAAGATTCACAAGATGTTGAAGCACTACCGTTATTGTTTTACTTGTGAATTTTAATACTCTCGAGGGAGTGTTGTCAATGCCAGTGGAGTTTGTGTTTTTTAATTTCTTAATTGCGTCAAATACTTCCTTGTTTGATACCGGATATAAGTATATTAAAGACACACTGGTTTTACGTGCTGTATCATTGCGTTGAAGAATCCCATTGTAGTGTGCGTTTAGTTTGCTTCGAGCTGATGTTGAAAAATATTTTCCAAATACATTAGCTACAGCCAAATCATTCGATTTTTCAATATTATCAATGTTCTTCAATTATATTTTTTTAGATTGTTTCATTTGCATACCTGTTGCCTTTCTGATCACTCTCCATTTCTCTTTGACGGGGTTATCTGCTTTAGTAATTGATGCTTGGATGAATTTACTCTTAGCTTTGTTTATATTAGCCTTGTGTTTTTTTTATTTGCTTGTATACAAAATCAACGTAAGAAACTTGTACAGATGCTTTTATCTGGTATAGATCTTTTAAGTTACTACCTTCAGCAATGAGTTCATTGGTAATCCATCCTTTATTTTGTCGATTTTTTCTATTTTGAACCGTTACAATCGGAAAGCTTGCTTCAGAATAATAAGTGTAAGCAGTATAAAACTTCAAAAATGCTTCATGCAGGTTGTTTTCTTCAAAAACTTCAATCCATTGAACAGTTTCAACCATCCAATTCATGTATTCCAAGTTTACTTTATTGATTTTTCGCCTATAAAACAATTCATCAAATGTTTCTTTAACTCGAATTTCAATGGTAAGTATTCCAGCTAGATGGTAACTTAAGTTTAGACTGTCAACACTTATTTCTTTCACTGTTATGACGTTGTTTACAACACAATAGTCAATAGATGTGCTAGTGTATGGAGTAATTCGAGTGGGCACAGCTACGATGTTTTCACTGTTGTTTGATTCAAATACATCACAGAGTGTTCTTTTTTCCAAACTATCATTAGAAAAATTCATATTGAAATCACCCATTATAACAAGCAAATTCTTGCTTGGATAAATTTGTCGAAAAGCTTCACTAAGTGCAGGCATAAAACTACCCAAATCACCTAAAGGGGACCTGTAGGTTGATAATATATACAAGTTGGTATAGTGACACTTATATTTTATGGCAACACATTCGTAGTTTAATTCATCACAAATATTTCCTGTATTTACAATGCTACCATATTTGACGATTTTATTATGAACATATAAAGCAGTACCACCATGTTTAAATCGCTCTTTACAAAAACTTGTCAGTAATGTGAAATTAGCTATCTGAGTACTTTTTATGGATTCTTCAGTTTGCCAATGTTCTGTAACGCAAATTATATCTGGGCTTATAACTTTAATACTTAGTTCTAATTGTGAGATTTTATTGCTAATACATTGAATATTTTGATTAATAATTTTTATTTTTATAGGTGGTGCTTTGACTTTTTTAGAAATATTAATCTGATTGTTGTAGCTGTTCCTTTAGGAAAAAAGTATCGTTTCACAATAGCATTCTTTGGCCAGTTATTGGGACTATACAATTGCTCTTTAAGCTCCGCACAGGCCTTTATTTTAAAGCTACAGATTTTGCTTTCAGGGACACTTCTTAACATTTCACATTCAAAGGAGTGTGTGGGATATTGTTTTGTGAGGTAATTAATAACTTTTTGTAAATAAGTTCCCTTTTCTATACGTCCTACATATATCCATATTGTTTTATCAGATGCTTTAAATTCGGTTTCAGCTTCCTTATTTCCAGTAATAATTTCTTGGCGACGTTTTGTATACTTAGGATATGAAAATCCATCAATATTATCAACTAGTTCGATTTCTCTTTCCTTTTGGACATTAATTACGGAAGAGTATTCACTATCGAGATTTTGCGACGTACCTAGGCTTGATTTTTGCATTTCGATTTGATTTAAGTTACCTGATTCTGATATCTTTTGTTATTTATCTCGGCTATATTGATTTATTTTAGGGCCTTTTCCCGTTTTATTAATTTAATGTTCAATGACTTCCGGATCAGCTCTATTCACTTCAGGGTTTGGGTTTCACAGCTTGTTCTACTACTTTTGACACAATATTACTGAAAATAGGTGTAAATTCACCACTATTAAAAGTATTTTTTATCTCGTGAGAAATAATTGCTTCGTAATCGACATTAGTATTAATTGTTTCATTCCGTGTTGAGACACCACTAGCACCTGAAAGAGAAATATATATATATATATATATATATATCCTTGTGAAGAAAGAGTAGGCGATTTCTTCTTAATAGATTCATTTGATAATTTAAGATAATGTAAGTACATACATATTATATATATATATATATATATACATAATAGGTTGGCTGATAAGTCCCCGGTCTGACACATAGATGGCGTCGCTAGTATTAAATGCATATTATTTTTATATAGTACCAACCTTCAAATGATTCGTGTCAAAATTTGACGTCTGTAAGTCAATTAGTTTGTGAGATAGAGCGTCTTTTGTGAAGCAACTTTTGTTATTGTGAAAAAAATGGAAAAAAAGGAATTTCGTGTTTTGATAAAATACTGTTTTCTGAAGGGAAAAAATACAGTGGAAGCAAAAACTTGGCTTGATAATGAGTTTCCGGACTCTGCCCCAGGGAAATCAACAATAATTGATTGGTATGCAAAATTCAAGCGTGGTGAAATGAGCACGGAGGACGGTGAACGCAGTGGACGCCCGAAAGAGGTGGTTACCGACGAAAACATCAAAAAAATCCACAAAATGATTTTGAATGACCGTAAAATGAAGTTGATCGAGATAGCAGAGGCCTTAAAGATATCAAAGGAACGTGTTGGTCATATCATTCAACAATATTTGGATATGCGGAAGCTCTGTGCAAAATGGGTGCCGCGCGAGCTCACATTTGACCAAAAACAACAACGTGTTG
Organism: Chrysoperla carnea; assembly: GCF_905475395.1. NCBI lineage: Eukaryota > Metazoa > Arthropoda > Insecta > Neuroptera > Chrysopidae > Chrysoperla > Chrysoperla carnea. The sequence goes on along the minus strand of NC_058342.1, from coordinate 3,428,582 downwards.
ATGATTCTGAGCGGTGTTTGCAGCTGTTAACTCGTAATACACCCGAGTTTTTGCGTCGATATGTGACAATGGATGAAACATGGCTCCATCACTACACTCCTGAGTCCAATCGACAGTCGGCTGAGTGGACAGCGACCGGTGAACCGTCTCCGAAGCGTGGAAAGACTCAAAAGTCCGCTGGCAAAGTAATGGCCTCTGTTTTTTGGGATGCGCATGGAATAATTTTTATCGATTATCTTGAGAAGGGAAAAACCATCAACAGTGACTATTATATGGCGTTATTGGAGCGTTTGAAGGTCGAAATCGCGGCAAAACGGCCCCATATGAAGAAGAAAAAAGTGTTGTTCCACCAAGACAACGCACCGTGCCACAAGTCATTGAGAACGATGGCAAAAATTCATGAATTGGGCTTCGAATTGCTTCCCCACCCACCGTATTCTCCAGATCTGGCCCCCAGCGACTTTTTCTTGTTCTCAGACCTCAAAAGGATGCTCGCAGGGAAAAAATATGGCTGCAATGAAGAGGTGATCGCCGAAACTGAGGCCTATTTTGAGGCAAAACCGAAGGAGTACTACCAAAATGGTATCAAAAAATTGGAAGGTCGTTATAATCGTTGTATCGCTCTTGAAGGGAACTATTTTGAATAATAAAAACGAATTTTGACAAAAAAATGTGTTTTTCTTTGTTAGACCGGGGACTTATCAGCCAATGTAGCTACCTAATATAAATAGTTCCAGAGAATTTTTTTCAGACCGTGCAAAAGTTTGATACAAAAAAATTTAACAATAACCCGATTTCTCAAAACAAGTAGGTCATTTACTTTCAGGTATATTACTCATACACAGAAAAATTGCCTGATTCCCTGTTTGCCGATACGTTACATACCGAATTAGATATACCAATCACACCCAACGAATTGCAAACTGACCTTCGAAATCTAAAACCTAATAAATCCTGGTTCTGGCTCTATACCAAACGAATGTATAAAAAACCATAAAGAGATAGGAAAAAATCACTTGTTAGAAATATTTGACACAATTAGAAGTAAGGAAAATATACCTGCCAAGTGGAGTGAAATTGAACATATTATGCTACAAAAAATATTCAGAATAAAATTAAATTAAAGTGTGGGAGACGGTATTCAGTATTCACAGATCTGATATATATTGAATCTATTAAGAAGAAATCGCCTACTCTTTCTTCAAAAGGGAATTAGTTTGGCCCAGAGTTTTCGGTGACTTATAGACCCAAAAGCATTCTTCAGACCTGTGAATACTGCATACAGTCTCCCACACTTTAATTTAATTTCATTCTGAATATTTTTTGTAGCATAGTAAGTTCAATTTCACACCACTTGGCAGGCATATTATATATAGCCAGTATGCAGTCATTATTATACCAGGGTTTGTTTTTGGCTAGATAATTATCTTTAAAAGCTATTGTTTGGGACATACCATATGTGATCGCTGTATTCTGAATAATTTTTACGAATTCATTGTAATTTTCCCTTACATTATTATTTGATATCTCTTGCTTATTAAAGTTTAGTAAGGATTGATACGAAGAGGCTCCATTTTGGTCCACTTTAACAAGGATTTAGTGAATTTCTTCGAGCATGGTAGTTTATTTTTATATTGGGGATTCTTATTCTTGTTTTTCATGGAAACAGATAACAGCTATCAATGAAATTACAAATTTCCAGGTCGTCTAGATTAGATAGAATTAAATGCCTAGCATTATCATTCACGGACGTTAGATCTATACAGCTTTTCCCCCAAGTACTGCAATATGTTATCTAACCTTCTCTCCCATTAGGGATCTACCGTTTAGTATTGGGACTAGCCATAGGACTCAAAAACAATAATTAATTTTCATCCATTTGAGTGAAGCATTTGTTCCATTGTATGAGGGATCGGAAAAAAGGATAGTATTATTTAGGGTACTTCCATCGGTCTGGTCGCATTGGTTTAAAGTTCCAACTCTAGTATTGAAATCCCCCCTATTATTGCACCTTGGCAATTCGTCTTACAGATAATTATATTAAGTTATTCATCCAGCTAAAGTTCGCAATCATCATAGTTCCGAGACTGGCTAAAATCCGCCAAACCGACTATAAGCCGACCATCGTTAGCATTGTCCCGATTATCATACTACTGTCTGTCATATTAAGTATTTCAAAGTTGATATTTGATGAATGTTATCAATCCGCCTTGAGATTTACCTTTGGCGTGTGCTTTTACACCGTATCTGTTAAATATCTGGTGATTAGATAGAAACACAGCAATTTGTGTTTCGTCGCTAAGCCGCGCTACGCTGCCAGTTACGGATGATGGGTTTTCAATAAAATATTTTTTCCATAGCCTGGTTTCGTTGATACAGAGGATATCGTACGTTTTTCTTTTTTTTTTTGTTGCTGTTGTTCAGAATCAAGGTTCACTACGTTTAAGTCCATGGCAATTCCAGTTCATAATTTTAAAATGCTCTATTATATATTCCGGTTTTTTGTTTGCGAACGTGTTGCATTTTGCTGATGTATTTTCTTAGTTTCTGGTGATACTTTATCTGTATTATGTTACCCTGACGATTGTGCCAGAATCATTTTGTTCTTATTTTCTTCCTTTATATTTTATTCTCTTAGTTCGCTTTATTTTTTTCTAAGGTCTTTCGGTAAGTTATTGCTTACATAAATGTTGGTGCCTTTTGATTTTCCACGATTTTCTAATATTTTTAATATAGTTTTCATATTTACTAAAAAAATTTTTTTTTGGTTCATTGATGCCTGGCTTCCCCAATCTGTTCGCAGCACTGATGTCTACATGAAAAAGATTTATATTTAATTTATTATTGAGTACAGATATTAATTCGCCTTCTAAGTCAGAGTTATTTACTGATGATTCGGGAATGCCGTGTATAATTAAGTTTTGTATAATAAATGCCGTGTATAATAAATTTTTATTTTTGGCCCAATTTCTTAGATCAATTTTTTGTATTATATAAATACGTATTTGGACTACCAAGTAGTCATAATCAGTTTGAATAAGCTAATTGTAATTACTCTTATCGTGTATATCACTCGTTGATAATTTGGTGGCGGACTGTCACTAAGTAGCAACGAGTAACATACACAATAATAGTATTTACGATTAGCTCATTCATACCGATGATGACTGCTTTAATGTCGAAATACTTAGTTGTATAATAAAAAAAATTGGTTTAGGACATTGGTGCAAAAACCGAAATTTATTTCGCAATATCCTAGAGTTCTCACTTATTATCTTTGATAATTTTTTATAAGTTTTGCTTGATTAACTCTTTCTTTAAAGTAAGTATTTCATCTTCTTGATTATTGATTATTTTTTTCCAGATTGTTACATTTTTCGTGAGCTTCCATAAGCATTTTTTTTCTGAAATTTCATCTTTTACTTCTTTTCTGAAATTTTGTTCCGTTTGTTCCATTTTATGGCACAAAGCTTCATATATTTCCTCTAGTTTTTGTTCCATGATGATCTGGTTCGTTTGTTATAACAAATCCATTTTTCAAATGATTTTAATGTTTTAGCGTTTTGTTTTCCTTTTTTTTTACAATTGAAAGTAGTTTTATTTAAATTTGTAATATGTTTTTTTTAAATTAAGCTCACCGCAGATTAAATTTCACAAAACCACAAAGAAGTTTCCTTACATTTATATTACCACGTACAATTATACCAGCAATATATAATTTATTGTATCTTATTACCGAAATTATCACACATTATTACAGGGTTGAAATAAACACGTTTACTCAAGCCGTTACCTAGTGTCTAATATTTTATTTTTTTAAATTATATACCACAATTATTTACCAACTGTTAATATGCCCTATATATTATGTCCTATATTATTTGTGAGTTAACACTTCAATTCTAACTTCACTCGCAAAAAGTTTATATTATAAGAAATAACACACAGCACATTAAAGCACGCCTGTTCTTCCAAGCAATCATGTACCAACCTCATGATTTATACTAAATCGGTTACGTCTTCTTACAAAATATTAGTTTATTTTGTCTCTACCGAAAACGATAGAGCTCTCTCAAACGTGAACTAAATACATCCCAAGATTGGACATGTGTGTGACTGTTTTGTTAGGAAAACTTTTGCAGTTTGCTATATCCAGTTTGAATTCGCGAAATCATATTCGAAAATATTTGCACTTTCAGATTGTAACTCGATTGTCGCAAATCAAGTTTACTTAATATAATCGTTACTACCAAGCGAGAAGTGGTTCCATATAGAGAACACGAAACATTACTTATGGGCTTTATAGGGGACTAAGCCCATTCGAAATAATGATAATGCGGCGATATCCAGCTATCCACGGTAAAACAGTTGTCTAGCAACATTTCAACATTCATTCATTCCAGTTGAACATTCGGCTAACAGCGTCGTGTTTCTCAAACAATTTAATTTGTCAAATTGTTAAAACTAAAATATATTATTTTTGTAATAAAATCAAAAATCATTTTAAATAATTTTGGTGTTAGTTATATTTATTCCCCGTTAATAAACACTATAAATTTGTGACCTCATCCTACCTTCACGTTAATATTTATGTGCATGAAATAAAAAATATTTTGTGACATTGTGACATTTCAAGTATATCCAAAAATAAAAATTTTTAAAATTGACATTTATTGTGTAACAAAAGCCACGATTGTGTACCACAAACAAACGCACAATGCCTAACGAAAATAGTGGTTCATCTAATCCTGGTGCCAACCCAATACAAGGTGAAACCACACAAATATATCGTATTGCACTGAAAGTTTCCACTGTTGCTGTAAATCAACCCTGCGTTATGTTTTTGCACAAATAGAAGCAAATTTTCGCACGTCCAACGTCTCAGCCGATCAAACTAAATTCCACATTGCTGTCGGTTGCAAAGGTAGTGAAATACTATAGCAAGTTAGCGACCTCATAATGTCCCCAACACTTGAAAACAAGAATCGAGCTATGAAAAATCACCTTATTAGTAAAGGTATACTGAAACAGAAACACAAAAAATCAAACATCTAATAAGCGACATGGATCTTGATGATAATCGACCATCGTTTCTGTTGCGATAAATGTGCAAACTTGGAAGTTAATCCTTTAACGACGACATGCTGAAAACACTTTGGAAAAAGCGCTTACCTACCAACGTCCAAGAAATATTATCAGCCAGTAAGAACCAGTTAAATGAACTTATGGCCGATCGCATTTTGGAGGTAACGCCTGTAGAAGTATGTGCTACTGCCAATAACAAAACTTGTTCTCCACCCGACGCAGATTTTATTAATATAATAAAAAATTGGAAGATTAAGTAAACCCTCTTTCTTCGGAAGTCAACAAGGTGCGGCGAACACGATCGCGCTCCCGATACTGTACCAAAGCGAAACAAAATATAGATCAACCGAACTCTATATTCTGATGGTACCATCGAAAATACAAGAAAAAGGCACAAAAGTGCACCCAACCACGTGCATACAAATCAAAAAACATTTAACAATTGAAAATTATTCAACAATTTCCTAATTAAGTATGTGGAATGGCCTCACACGCTTCAAACAATCACAAAACTTATCACTGTATCGAAACTTCTATCCCATCAGTTAGCTCTAGAGCTCAAAGGCTCCCACCAGACAAATTGGCTGACGCTAAAGCAGAATTCACAAACATGATGAAATTGGGGTTTTGCCGTGCATCTCGTAGCAATCGGTCAAGCCCATTGCTCATGGCTAAGAAAAAAAACGGATCCTGGCGACCGTGCGGGGACTATAAAAAAATTATCTCGGTTACTGAACCAGACCGTTGTCTTATCCCATACCTAACAATTTGCAATAATTTTCTGCATGGAATGAACATATATTCTGTAATAGATCTAGAACGAGCATATCAACAGATTCTATTGTTCGAACAGGATATTCATAAAAAAGCCATCACTACCCCTTTCGGCCTTTTCGAGTTCCTATTTATGCCGTACGGTTTACGAAATTCAGCTGCCACTTTTTTCATACAGTTTTCTGGCAACATTTAAACATATGTTCATTTGAGTTGGACATTCGGCTGACAGCGACGTGTTCCTCAAAGCATATCATTTGTGAAGTTGTAAAAACTAAAATATAATTTTTGAGAAACACGTCGATGCTAGCTGAATGTCCAACTAAATTAATTAATTCAAAATTTTTGAATTGTGAGTGACATTTTTGATTATTATTTTACAATTAATATTGTTTGTATTAGTCATTGAGGTACGAGATATTACGTTCTGACTCTTGACTTTTTCAAATAAACTGGACTGTCTGTCGTTCCTACACCAATTACTATTTTGTAAATGTCCGGAAACTGAGTAAATACTGCAAATATCTTTATTGAATTAATTTCTTTCATATGATGCAAGATTCTATTTGATAGTAACTGTGTATTATAACCGATTTCAGGAGTATTTTCCTGAGAAAGATCAGAAATCATCGGTCTGAGTGCGGGCTATCTTGACGCATAGGCAGAATCAAATCAAAATAAATCAATTAGCGTGAATCAATTTATCAGATATTGGAGCCAGTACGTATAAAGGGCTGCTCTACTATGTTTTTTCAATGAACATTTTTCGTTATTTTTTGAATAAACCAAGACAAAAAAGTTGGATATGTAAAAACTAATTGGTAAGAATTAATTGTATTGTAACATCGAGTTAGTTCGGATGCAATTATTTAGAGTAATATAGCGTATTTGTTATTATGAGTATCAAAAAACACTGAAAATTATTATTCGTTGTGAAATAAAAAGATAAATTGTAATTTCGTTAGAACAAGAGAATCTTTTCGGTTTATCAGTTTGAAGAAGGAAAATAGTGCAAAGAATATTGATAATTATAATTAAGTAGCAATTAAAATTATTAGTATTGATAATTTTCATTCCAACTTGGAAATAAAATAATGAATATTGATCATTTTAATTCCGTAAATAGTAAATTAAATTTGAAAAAATTTACTTGAGGTTTTAAAAAGGAAATCACGTGCCATACTATATCTTCAGATGAAGAAACATTGAGGACCGCCACCTTATTTAAAATGGAGCCCACATTAGGCTGAGCGAAAAAATTAGATGGAGTTGAATTTTTCCTATTCGTAACTGCAGTAGTAGTTGGTAAATTAATGTCGAGATTGTAAAGAAAATCTATAAGTTGACTGATCTGTTGATTTTGTGTGGCATGGTGGATTGATTTGTTTTGCAGATCCATTCCTGGATTGACTAGTGGATGGATGCAACTTGGGTGGTGATTTTTGACTTGCTAAAAGCGGATGTTTCTCTTGGGGTATTGAAGATGCCATCTCCAGTGTGTGGATCTGTACAGAACCACTTGGCCCTTACTGCAGGGTATCATCCAGCTTTTTTCCAGAGTTGGCATCCTTGAACAGAATAAGAGAACGAAAATGTTGGGTATTGTTGTTAAAGAGTGCCGGGCGTACATTTTATTTAGGATTCACTTTATGCTTTCAAAGCCTTCCATATCAAATCAAATACCTATATAGCACACTTTGATAATTTTAAATACAAATTTGAATTAAAATATTATCAATATTTATCAATTTATTATCAATATTTATCAATATTTATCAACATTATTATCAATACTGATAAGTATAATTCGGAATTAAAAGTATTAATATTGCGAATTTTAATTCCAAGTTTGAATTAAAATTATCAATGTTGATAATTTGAATTGAATCAAAATTATCACTATACTTTTTCAATGTTACCAACATAAATTAGCGGGATTTTCTACTTTACTTATAGATAGGAATAAATTTTTCGCAGACTATACTATATATGTGGTGCCACCAAATGAGTTTTAAATTTAAAATATTTCTCCCGGCCGGCTTTTCAACGGGATAATTGTAATAATAATAGTAGTTTCTATGAAACCATAGTTTGGAAAAAATCGGAGTGTAGAAAATTGTTTAAACACCATCAAAAATTTACGAAAAAAAGGTGTTTTGTAAATTAAAACCGGGAAAATGATTTTTATAAAAAACAAAAAATAGAGCGTTCAAGAGCTACAAAAACGAAAAAAGTGAGACTAGCTAAAGTAAAATCCTATCAAAACTTTACGAGAAAAACACGGTTTTATGACCAAAAATATCGCATTTTTCGACTAATTGATACTCGGTTTGTATGCATCGCAGGAAATCCGTTCTCAAATTACTGCTTTAAATGGTATCTTTTTGTAAGGGTATCTTTTTTGTAATGGTTTCTTTATGGTCGCAAAATAATACAAAATATCCGCACAATTTGAGTTTACGAACAGCCGCGCGCGATCGCTAACGCAGCATCTTGCGCCAATTTAAAAAAAAAACATGATCTTCTTTAAGAGAATGCCCAATAACCTTTGCATAATTATGAATCTTGTAGACGCAATAATGGAATCATGAAAACACAAAGAAAATTCGAGTAATTTTTCATTTTTAATAAATTGAAACGAAGGTAAGTACAATATTCAAATATTTGGAATAAATTGTTCCTCAATTTTTTATTTTTCCTAATATATCTGATTTATATTATAATTGTGAAAGTTCGGATGGATGGATGGATGTTTGTGACAATTTATAACCTCAATTACCACATAGGCTACTTTTAAATTCGAAAAAGGGCTGTAAGGAATTCAATGGGATGTGCTTCAAAAACTTAAAAAGTTTTGCATCGATTAAGCTCAAATTTGAACAAGACATACAACCAGCTTCAAGGATTGTTTTTTATCTATTTGTACCTTGGGGGGGGGGGGTGGAAATGCGGAAATATACTAAAGGATGGTATCAAATATAAGACCATAAAGTGCACATCTGTAATCGCGAAACTAGGGGATATGAGGAGGGGGTGTAAGTGGGGGAAGAACGATCGAATGTTTTTAAATGATAACCATGTTGGGTATCAACTAAAAAAACATGACTTGTATGTACAATCCCGTATATGCATGATAGAAGCGTAAAAGCGTAGAGAAAAGTGTTAGATATCAGGGTGGTTAAATAAAACACAAATAAGTTTATTTATTTAATTGATTTACTCAAGAATTAGTAGGTTTACACAACTATTCTCAATGAGTGCTACTTCTAAAACTGACTCCTATTCAGTCCAATTGATTGGGTTGCGGGGAAGAATTAGGGTATTGAATTTCATGTGGTGCTATATCAGGGCAGTACTCTTACAGTTCGGTCATTCTGACACGTATTCATTGTCCTCAATGACAGAATCACTAGCAGGGTCGTTTTCAGTGTCACTTTGGCCGGAGTTATTTAGATTTATCGAATGTTTTATTCTTTCCGGCGGTTTTTGGGTAAGTGAGTAACCGGGTATGTCGGTAGTAAGATGTCATTTTCAAGAACTTTTTTAATAGTGTGTGGTCCTGTAAATTTTTTTGTAAGTTTGCTATTACTATTGGGGTCGTATGAACTTTTGCGGATCATTACGAAAACACCTTCTTTGTTGCGTTTATGTGCACGTCTATTTTTATCATAAGCAATTTTTTCATTTTTCCTGCGCGGCTTTTACTTTGTCTGTAGCTATAGTACGGTAATCAATTCTTGATTGTATGAAATTATGGTTTTCTATATCTTCGGTAATTTGCTTTGTAATTGGATGTAAGTATCCATCATTCAGAGACTTTGTATCTGAAAAACAAATCTGACGGGGTTACAACTGTTGTTTTATTAACACTTCCATTTACACTTAGTCCGTTCACTCGCGGCGTTTGAACTGCAGTTTTAACATGAACAATATTATTTTCGGTGCAAAAATCTTTAAAGGGCTCACTATTGAAGGCTGTACCTCTATCTGATATGATGCTAGTTGGTGTGCCAAAAATTTTTACATGAGTTTTTATTCGTTTTATGGTTTCGTCAGCAGTGACGGTTTTTGCTGGTACTAAGAACGCGAATTTACTGAAAGCATCTACGATCATTAGTATATATTTAAATCCTTTGTCCGATTTTTCGAAAGCTAAATCCTGCTAAGCGACCATGCTGGCAGGAAAAGGCAGCCACCTCTCCCAAGAAATCGAAAGGAGCAACCACCGGAACCATCTCTCCGACCAATTGGAAGAAGGTCGAAGTCGCTATTTGAGAGTATACAAGGAGGTCCTAACGGAAAACCCGGGGGCTCCTCAACGTTGTAAAGATGCTGGCTGGTATCAGGGTCACATAAAACTTGTGGCCTGTGAACACGAAAGATCAGCACATCTTTGCCAGACGGCTATAGGGAAGGTTGGGGAGGTATGGCGAGGCAGTAGACTGGACGTTGTCTCAAGGGACTTGAACCCGAGCAAACCAAGGTCGAGAGCCTGGATCCTAGCCGAGCCTGCCGACCCGTCTAAAATCTTAGAGCTATCCATTGAGCAACCCAACTTTACCCACGGAAGACTGGAGGGTGGCTAAGATTGGGGAAACCGAAGGGAGATCTATTATGGCTTCGGCCAAACTATCCTTAGCATCTACGACAAGGATGCTTAGAAGGCTGAAAGGAAAGCCGCAGAACAGAAATCTCAAGACGCGAGTGGCCTCTTATCCCCTAAAGGAGAAAGTTCCACTCAAAAGGCGTTGGAGATTGTCTCAAGTATAAGAGTGGAAAATGAAGATGAATCGCTCTCATCTGGAGACGAAAACCTCGATTCAACAGTTATCGAGGTACTCGAGAAAAAAACGGATGAGAGTGGTTCAAATTAACCTACACCACTCGAAATCAGCCTGCACTACTCCTTCGACTCCATCAAAAGGGCAGGACCTAAGTCTAGTCCAGGAACCATGGGTTGTTGGAAACCGGGTTTGTGGACTTAACATCAAAGGTTATAATACAATCTACATTCAAGGTAAAAGTAAGCCCAGTGCATGTATTCTTGCAAAGAAAGAGTGCAACTCCTTTACTCTGCACAATTTCAGTGATCTGGACACCTTGAGCGTAGCAGTGGAATTGAGAGCACAGACTCTCTGATGCGGAGACGAGAAGAATACCAATCATCATTGGATCCGACGTAAACGCACACCATTCGACGTGGGGAAGCACGGACACCAAGAAACGAGGTGAGTTACTATTTAAATACATATTAAGTAACAATCGGATTACTTATTACATCAATTCGGCGGGCTTTATTACATCAGTCAATGAACAGGCCGTCGGTATGACTGAGGCCTGGAAAGTCTCAAACGAACACTCTTTTTCGGACCATCGATATATAGAGTTCTCAATAGACGTACCAAAACCCAAAGTTAATTCTTACACCAACAGACGTAAGAAAGACTGGGAAATGTACGTCGCTACTTTTCAAAATTTACTGCCAGAAAGGGTTCCGGTCCCTCCCACCTCAAAGGAAGAGCTAGACCAATTAGTGGAAACCTCCCGAAATTGGCATCCTTAGGAAAAATTGCCGACGCTTATTCAATCTGGCCAAAGGAATCAATTAATGGAACGCCTATGAGGCCAGCTAGAACTCATTCAAAAAAGCACTTAGGCTTGCAAAAAGGAGCTCTTGGGCAGACTTCTGCGAGAAAATAGAAGCTCAAATATCCTCAACCAGTTAAAATTAAAAAACAAAACAAATTTTAATATTTTTTATTAAAATAAAATCTAGTTAAATATAAAAATATTACATTATCGTTTACAAATTTACACATTTTTCACAATTTTTGAGCTTCTGGTCCATCTTGTACTGGCCCAGTGTCATTTCGCTGTTTTTACCTGCCTGCGCCTCCACAAACATATATGACGGTTAAATATTAAACAAATTTATAATTTTATCATTTAATTTGCAAAATATTTGTGGTAAAAACACCACCTCTTCCTCAATCATTGCCAAAGTCACCTTAATTGATGCTCCAAACTTTGTCACCAACCTCTCTAATTTCAATAGTTTTATTTTTGTTTTTAATGGTAGGCCACTTATTTGTACACATGGGCTTATCAAACAGCTTTCTAATAATTTTGTTCTTCTCGGTCCATTTTTATATTTAATTATTTTTATGAAAAATGGAACTGTTTTATTATGTAAAATAAGCTAATATTTATGGTCATCAACTTTTTTATATGATTATCCTCCACAAAGAAATTATCTCATAGCACGTTATTCTTAGACCAAAACTCAGTTGAAACTTATTTTTCAATTTTACCGTCAATTGTACTCTCTCTTGACACTGCCCGCATGCTGTAATATGATATTTTTATCAAATTAGATGACTCAATGCAGATAATCTAACTTGACACTGTTATATAAATATGCATGATGAAACTTGTTCAACGACACCGAATGCCGGCTTAAAATAAAATAATAAGACCCGCGACCGGTTGTAAATAATTTTTTAATGAAATAAGATGATTCGGCAAATGCAGAAAATGTATTTGACACTTTAAAGATACATGATAAAATTCGTAGAATTCAAGACACGTGACCGGATGTTAATATTTTTATAATAGAATAGGATGATTCAGCCAATGCATAGAATGTAATATGACACTTGAAATATACATGATAAAACTCGTTCAAGGACACGTGACCGGATGTTAATTTTTTTTAAAGAAAATAAAATTCGCGGATGACACAGCCATTATGTCAGTGGACAGAGACATGAAAATGGCAGCTGATAGATCACAAAGGTCCATCGATATGATCGGCAAATGGGCACATAAATGGAGAATAAAACTCAATATAGGAAAATCGGTTCATATTAATTTTACAAAGTGTAAATGTGAAAGGGTAATAGTGTATATCAATGGGCAGCTGATACCATATGCAAATACTGCGAAGTATTTAGGTATGACTTTGAACGCCAATCTCAAGTGGAAAGAGTGTAAAAAAGCAGAAGAACTCAAAATATATTTATATACAAACAGGCTCTCATGCCTGTTTGGATGATGTAAACGCTGAGTAATTTCTCTGGAGTCATGTTCCGTGATATTTCATCCGCTGCGTTATTTGGTACCAAACGTTGGCAGGTAAATAATCTTGGATTTTAACTATACGATTTGCTATAAAAGTTTTCCATTTATGAGATGATGCATTAATCCAATTTTAAGCTAATGGCTCGAATCCGTATATACAAATATTCTAGTTATGCGACAACGATCAACGAAAGTATCCAAAACAAAACTCATCAATTTTGTTTACAAAACACAAACACAAACACAGAGTTCTAATCGAACTAGAGGTTCAACTTTCAACGATGAGACTTCCGATTTTCGACTTTCAATAACAGATTAATACAAATTTTTATTCATTTAGTTATGTTCGATACAAAACGCAAATGAACAATACACGTGTACGATGTTTCACAAGCGTCCGCGAATCTTATAAGCGTTAATATAAAATTTCAAATCTACCTAAATGTCGCGGAATCGAAAATTGCTGTAAAAGTGGAAGTTCTACTTGGAATTTCATTCATTATTTTAATAAATAATCAGGAAGGCTTTCATCCCAACCTATTTAAATGAACCATAATTTCCTTATCAATAATTTTTCATAGAAGGTAACTGGACCTAGCAAACCTAACGGATCGAAAATATGATAAGAATACTACATTGCGTTTCGTACATTCTTTATTTATAACCGTTACGAGAAATGATAAAAGGTCTGAACTATTTTACCATTTCATACCCAATACATTTAAATATTTTGAGTCGAAAATCTATTAAACGCGCTGTGTTTCCGGTCTTAGGCATTTGATCAAGTAACTCTTTTGAATTACTAGACCATTTAACTTACATAAAACCACCCGCTTCAATGACATTTACCAATTGTGTACACATATCTTAACCTGTTCCAAGGTTGAGAGAACTTGAAACTAGATCGTCGATATGCATATCTCGTAAAACAATTTCAGTAGCTTGAGGATATTCGATAGCCTCGTCCATAGCTAACTGCCAATTTACAAGTAATGCTAAAATTATCGATGGTATGACTGCGAAGGCTAAAGTTGTGAACTCATAAGCTTCGATATTTTCATTCAAATCTATATAATACGCGTTGGAACCGTGTGTGTTTATCAGAAAAATGACATGTTGATACATTTCCGTTTATCCGCGGTGAATGCAATGGGATTTAATCTAAAATTTAGAAACAATCCAAGAACATCTCTCTGTAATTTAGACCCTGTATGTAATATCTAATTGAATGAGGATGAATTTGTTTTGCAACTTGCGGCAAATGATAAATCAGGAGCAGCTGAAATATTTCCAATTCCAATCAATTTTGGAAACCTTTATGCACCTAACATCCCATCAACCTCTCGACATTTACCAAATTCATTGTCTACTAAAAGTAATTCTCTCAAATAATCTTAGTGCTTAGTATTTACAGGGGCGGTAGGTAGTTTATCCGTAATTTTTTCTACAACCCGATCATTTATAAAACACTGAATTTGCGAGTTAAATCTAGAAGAAATGGCGATATTTTGTACCTCCCTAATGTTGTGCAGGTTAGCTCCTATGCAGAAAACTGATGCGTGTTACAAAATTTCACTTGAAATAATCTCCTTGGCTTCCAGGATCTGGTAAAAGGCGAATGGGATTACTTTTCCCATTAGGTGAACAATTTTTTACGACGGCGTCGAAAGAAGCGTTATGTAATTTTGTTTCGAACGATTGAACGTTCTTTATTTATTTCCGTTTCTCTATCAACACAAGATGATTCATCCTGTTGAAAGCTACACGATAAAGAACGAGTAGTGTTTTCACCCCTTGTGAGTGCTTTCTCAATATGCAATAAAGTATGATGACGTACTATATTTTGAACAAGAATGTGACTATTTACTTTTTTCCATATGATTTACGTTTATTACATAAACAGACATAATGTTTTTTTAATTTGGGCAAATTGTATTTTTCTGATGGGATAAGTCTTATAACTTAACGACTATAAACGACTATAATAAATGCGAATTTTCCTAAAAATCTGGTTCAAATTGATCATACTTTTCGTTCGGTTGGACTGTTATTTATCTACTAGCAATCCAATTGTGAGATGAAACAAATATACTTTCAAGTGGCAAACAACTGAGCCTCTAACATTGTCAATATAGGATCATTTAATAATCCGCTTATGGTAGATGTTCAGTATTTTACGACAAACGAGAAATGAAAACATTTATTAATGAAATTTATTGATTTACCAAGTCTTGTTGAACGGCTTTTATTATATCTTGTTAAACTTACCACAGGAAAGACAAGGGGAAAAAAACTTTAGCATTGTGCTTTTAGATTAAGCAAATAGAACACTTTGTTTAAATTAGTTCGAATTCGTTTCTAACACTTGATAAAACACGCGGAAACAAACACAACCGTGCTATTTTAATTTATTGAAGACATTAGAAAAGGAAAAACGAGAAAAAATGACTGAACGATTTGAGGTTGATTGCTTTAGTAACAGAAAACTGAAACGTATTATTTTAACAACCACAAAAAAAAAAAAGAAATATAATTAAAAGTAATACAAGAACTTGATTCACGCGGGCCGGCGGAAAATGAAGCATCTGAACTCATTACCAAGTGAGAAGGTACGTTACTGAGCACGTACTTTCTTCACAGGCGTATATTTACATTCGGCTTGAACAGTAGATAACAAAAATGTTGCCACGATTCGTAAATTTCGACACTAGGTAACCAGTCTATAATCTTTTCTATTACGAAAACATTAAATCTATAGATAAAACACGAATTTAGACGTGAAAAACTATTAATATCCGAGACTCCTGAACGCCAAAAACGAATCCGAGACTCCAAGAACGAACATGCAAGCATAAATGCCAATACGAAATTATATGAGTATCTTAGTTCATCCATTGTCAAGTACTGTATTTTATTTTCTATTCTTTCATTAAATTATTCTTGGGAAATTAATCTGAAAGTATAAACTATACTGAAAATTTTTTTACAAACACACTCGTTTAACTCAGCGTACGCAATTCTTTCAATCAACCACAATATCGTAAGATTTAACCATTGTATTTCGACACTTGCGTATTGCATGTTGACTGAATTATGCGGTTTACCCATTTGAAATATAATTTTGCTATTTTTATTTTTATTTTAGATCACAACATTTTTCTTTCTCAGTATTTGAATAACAAGGTTCGTATTTGTATTACAAGGTGGATAGCTTTTAAGGTAAAGTTTTAGCTGTATAATTCAGTCAACTATTCAATTATTGTGCTAAAATGAGAAACTAGCATTACCACAGGAAGCATACCACAGGTGTATACTTATCTCTAAACACTCGAAAACCTAATAAATATGCTTTGCGTTTAAATTCAATCTCATTAACTTGTCACATACAAAGATAAATTTCAGGAATGCAGAACTAAGTAAAAACAGTATCATCTGATATTGCCAGAGAATCGCAGGCCCGGCGATATTGCCATGAATCATTTATCCTTTACTACTTCGCCTCGTCAATATTATAAAAATAGTTAAGTCGTTGTGTTTTATTCGATAACGAATAAAATATAACCCCCTAGTAAAAAAATTCACATTCACGCCAGATAATATCAACATTGGTGACAGATGTTGGCAAATGCAGATGATACTATACTTATAACGGATAGAAACACAAACTACGAACGCTATATTTACATATAGGTGTGTGAATTATACACTTAACATAGTATTCACGGTTAACACTTATAGCATATATTTAAAACAAATTTTTTCAATAATTTTTCCAATAGAAAAAATAAACTAATAACAGTTCAAAATAAATAAAAAACGTTATTAAATCAGTAAATTAAAATCGATACGAAATTTTTGTTCATTTTAACTGCATCAACTTAAGAAAATGGATTTAAATCGTTTAGAGGCCTAATTAACCCTTTAATGGTATCGTAAATTTGACATATGTAACTGGTATTGTGGGAGCCGTGCGGCCCCCATACTTTTTTTGCTTCTTGCAAGAAAGCTTTCACTTTTTACTTGAATAAATGGTCTGAATTTATTGTGTTCAATAAAAAGCTTCTTTCTTACTTCAATACTAGAAGAGATCACAAAATATTATCAACATTTTGTTAATTTTTTTTTCTACTACTAATATTTAATACGTAAACATAAAAACAAATAATGTTTTATAATCTCTTATCGTAATTTTCTCGCTCAGCCCTGCTATGAAATAGATGAGACAATAATAATAATAAGGGCAGGCAATCCCTAACCTCACGTCCGAGCCTAACACTAGGACACGTGTCATACCCGGTAACCATCAATTCCGCTCAAAGTGATGGGCTAACGAGGTGGGTCCGTGCTGACTCAGCGGAGCTAAATGAGTCGAATCCAAAAAATGTCAAATTTGAGAAGCAGATTTTTCGGTCCTCAGGCGGGTAGTAGTCGACCCAGTCCTACAGAACCCCGCCCCCCTGCAGGTGACGCTTCTACCTTACCTATAGGGGGTAGCTCTCACGGATATGAGGGAGAGCAATCAAATTTGGCTTTGGATCCCAGGCTAGTCCCGGAGACTAGACGTGCCGCTGACGACGAAGAGCCATCTCAAGGCACTTCTCAAGAAAGTCGAGCGAGCACACAAAACAGTCGTCTTCAGCGTTTTCAATGGACGAAGGCACTTAAGGCTGACCTGCTCACTTGTTACGAAGCAAGTGAACCATCTAGACGTGGCTATATGGGCAGGATGCACACCCTCTGGTGCGAAAAGCATCCCGAACTTTCCCATATGAAATCGCAACATCTACGCGATCAAGTATCCCGTCTCAAAAAAACCGGATTTGACAAACCCCGAACAGGACAAGAGAAACGATGCAGGACTACGCAAGCGGAAGTGAATCGAGGTGATGAGATAGAGCCGGCTGCTATTGGTGTAGTTCATTCTACACGTGAGACATTAGTCGCTGAGACGCAGGATGGAATATCTCAGGATGAGCCAGTATTAGAGAGTGAGAGATCTGATACTGAGACACAGGATCGGGTATGTCAAAATACCCCACCTTCACCTGTGTTAGAGGCTTCACCACCTACGCCTCCGATACCCGGAGATATCCCAGCACTACCTGTGTTAACGGCGGAAACAGCCACGCCACTCACTTCGACCACGGAAGAGAGCGTAGAGGAAACTCCGATCCTTCCTGCTGAGCCACCAAACACTCGTTTGGAAGAGCTTAAAGAACGGTTTCAAAATATCCTGTTCAAAACCGATAATGACCTTTCCAAACGCAAACGTCCCAAGTACCGCAAAACGTTTGCTAAAGCACAAGACCTTGCTTTAATCAACCAGATCGTCGACGATCATCTGAATCACACAAGTAGCCTACTCGAAATCGGTAGCTCAGTCTATGCTGCAATGTGTGCTCTTTCTCCTGCCCCCAAGTCTACTGAGACAGCCGAGGAGATAACACGCAAGCGTATAGAGCAACTTGACTCCAAGTTGACCCCTCTACGACAGACGGTATCACGTATTGAGTGTGTGTTAGAGTACCAGAAAGCTGGTAAACCCTTCACCCCAAAGGCGCGAGCCTTCGCGCGTGAACTCAGGCACCAACACCACACACTAAACAAGGGTATCCTGCTCACTATCAAGCAGCGAAACATTGAAAAGATACGTGCACTAGCTCTCGCTCGGAAAAAGCTAGTTAAACGCGAGAAGTGTATTCGAGAGAACAAGATCTTTGTATCGAATCCTTCCCGTTTATTTGCAAAACCCCCTTCTCTCGTTGAGAATCCACCTTCGATAGAGCAAATCGATGGCTACTGGCGTGATTTATATGAAAAGTCGACTAGTGTAGATAAAAATATAAGACCAATCAAACTGTTCGAAAGGTTCTGCAACGCGCGCCTAGCAGAACAAGCGCTCCTAACATCTGTTACCGCTGATGAAGTATCCCTTGCTTTCAAAGGAAAGAAGAATCATTCGGCGCCTGGCATGGATGCTGTGTCCAACTTCTGGTGGAAACGTTTAACTTCCACACACGCACATCTTGCTAGGCACTTTACTCCATACATCCTTGGGTACGGGACCTTTCCAACGTGGTTCGCGGAAGGACGAACAGTTTTGATTCCCAAGAAAGGAGACCTTTCAGTTCCGAGCAATTATCGCCCGATTACAGGTCTCAATACCGTGTACAAAGCGTTCACCTCCATTCTTAATGAACGCATACTCACAACCATAGAACCGGTTTGGCAGATGATATACGAGCAACGCGGCTCCAAACGAGGTATATCAGGTTGCAAAGATAATCTTCTTGTTGACAGATGTATCTGTCAAGACGCCCGTCAGTATCAACGCGACCTGAGTATGGCCTGGGTGGATTATAGAAAAGCATTTGACACTACCTCTCACCAACTCATATTGGTGCTGCTCAAATGTTTGAAAATTCACCCCGATATCATCCGATGCATTGAAGAGCTGTTACCTTTGTGGAAGACCAAATTTACCATTAGATGTGGTAAACGTACTGTCTCAACAGATCTGGTAACGTATAAGCGTGGTGTCTATCAAGGCGACAGCCTTAGCCCGCTTTTATTCTGCATCTCCCTTATGCCCCTTTCCTTGCACTTGCGAGAAGAAACTGGTTACCGTTGTGGTCCCCCGACAGATAGGAAGCATCAGGTAACTCATCTATTCTATATGGATGACCTGAAACTTTATGCTTCTTCTGAGAGCAGTCTATCTCAAGCTCTCAAAGCTGTCCATCAGTACACGAAGGCTATTGGCATGGAATTCGGACTTGATAAATGTGCCGTCATTCATTGTAAGAGGGGTCGTGTCCCTGATTACGATGCAGACGTGCAGCTCACAGATGGAAGCATCGTGAAACATCTCGATGAAGAAGAGCTCTACACATATTTGGGTGTCGGTGAAAACCACATTCAAAGTGTGTCTACTGTCAAGGAAGCTCTTCGCGGCAGGTATAGGCACCGTCTTCGACAAATCTGGCAATCAGAATTGTCTGGGATCCATAAGATCCGTGCTACTTATATGCTTGCAATACCCATCCTTCTCTATTCTTTTGGTTCCATCAAATGGACAATAGAGGAGCTTAAGGAACTTGATAGAGGCACTCGCAAACTCATGAACGTCAATCGTAGTTTGCACCCACGTGCTTCTGTTCCGCGTAATTACCTCCCACGCCAGCAAGGAGGTAGAGGTCTCCTATCCGTTAAATGTCTACATGATAGGGTAGTTTTAGGAATAGCTTGTCAGGTCATAAATAGTTCTGACCCTCTTATGGAACTCGTGCGCGATCATGAGCTCCAGGGTAAAGGAGCATTCTTGTTCTCTGCAGCACAACATGCAGCGTCTAAATTGGGCCTTGCTTTTGATCCGTCTAATCGTGATCTTGATGATAACGTGGTCCTTCTCTCCAAATCTCGACTTCGTTTAGCTGTAAAACGAGCTGAAATACGCTCCCTCTTCGAGGATCATCGGCATCGTGACCATCAGGTAATGTTCTACCGTCATCTAGACTCCTGTGGTCTTTCCGTTGATCTTACGTTCTCTTTTCTGCGATCAGCTGGACTCAAGTCCGAAACAGAAGGCTTTATAATCGCTGCCCAAGATGGTGTGATAGCGACGCTAACTCACCAAAAGTATGTATGTAAAGAAGCAGTGTCCACCACTATGTGCAGAGCGTGCATATCTCAGCCGGAGACGCTGATGCACCTCATCTCGGCATGTCCTTCTTATGCCACGAACACCTACATACATCGCCATAACGCTGCCCTCCGCGTGCTGTACTACTTCTTGAGACACAAGTATGAAGTGGACCCTACGCCAGTCCTACCATATGTTCCAGGCGAGATCGAGTCCGTCGTCAAGAACGAGAAATGCATTATCTTCTGGAATTTCTCGTTCCCAACTACCAGGCAGCTCTCTGCTACTAAGCCTGATATAGTGCTCCAGGATATCTCATCTAAGACTATGTACGTCATCGAGTTCTCTGCGCCTGCAGAAACGAACATAGTCACGAAGGAGGAGCAAAAACGGACTAAATATCTTGATCTCTTACAAGAACTACGACAACTACACCCTGGCTACTCAGTCAAAATGGTTGTCCTCATTATCGGTTGCCTAGGCGGAATTCGTCCCACTCTCGACACGAATCTATCTCAAATTCCGGACTGCAGGTCTCATCTTCGTCACCTTATCTCTTCTATGCAGAAGGCTGTCATTATAGGCACCCTTCGTACATTGAGATCGCATCAGACTGTCTTCAAGTAACAGCCCTTGAAGTTTCTTTTTTTTTTCTTTTTCATTTTCTATTTTTTAGTAGGTTCCACATCGCTGCGGTGCAGGGACGGAGCCTGCTTGACCAGGACATTAGACAGACTTACGTACCACCGAATCGGAAGACAGACGGACAAACGGACGTCGCGTTGACTGACGGACGTGCAGACTACACGGCCACAAGTCAGTGAACTTTCTTCAAAAGACGTAGCTGCCTTGTGAAGATTTATGTCTCTCAAGGAGATGGGAGGCTCTGGGGTGTAAATCCTGTATCCTCTCTCCCTCCTTGGCAGGCATGAATTCGTTAATTTCAAATTTTAAATTTTAAATAATAATGATAATAGTGTAAATTAGGGAATATTACCAAGTGGTAATATTATATGAGATGCGGATGTGTAAATTTGATAAAAGTCATGTGTATTGATGCTTAGTACCAAAAATCTATAAGAAAACCCATTTAAAAGTCTAGCAGAGTGAACCATACTGTATTCAAGTTTAAAGATATTTAAAATAAACGTGGAAGGTAATCACTGAGCCCGGCCGATTCGTTACAGAGGCTGAGCCTCGTAAATCTTTTTTGCTTAGCGCTTTTAAAGATATTTATTGGATCTGAACAGATATATACAAAAATAAGACTAAAAATATATTTGATTGTCACCAAACTGTTGATATTACAAACAATATTTTGGTTTGTTTAAGGTTCATATTAAAAGTAGAAAATGAACTAAATTATCAAAAGACGAATGATATACTTAGAATCAAATAAAGTTTCAATTTAACATTCGTAAATCTCAAAATTCTTTGAATATGATAGGATTCGAATATATATAAAAAACCATACAGCAATCGTGTATAACCCCAGACAAAATTCAATAATAATTGTTTTCGGCAAAGAAACAACTTTAAAAGGAATACTAAATTAAATTACGAATAGAGCATTCTTGTTCTCTGTAGCACAACATGTAGCGTCTAAATTGGGCCTTGTTTTTGATACGTCTAATCGTTATCTTGATGATATGGTGGCCCTTCTCTCCAAGTATCGATTTCGTTTAGCTGTGCAACGACCTGAAATATGCTTCCTCTTTGAAGATCGTCGGAATCGTGTACATTAGGGAATAATCTACCGTCATCTAGACAACTGTAGTTTTTCCGTTTATCTTACGTTCTCTTTCCTTCGATCAGCTTGACTCAAGTCCGAAACAGAAGGTTTTATCATTGGAACCCCAGATGGTGTGATAGCCACGCTAACTCACCAAAAGTATGTATGTAAGGAAGCAGCCTCCACTACTATGTGGAGAACGTGCAAATCTCAGCCGGAGACGACGATGCACTTCATCTCGACATGTCCTTCTTATGACTCAGACAGCTACATACATGGCCATAACGCTGCCCTCCGCAGCGTACTACTTCCTGATGTACTACTTCCTGAGACACAAGTATGAAGTAGACCCTACGCCAGTCCTACCATATGCTGCAGGCGAGATAGATTCCGTCGTCCAGAATGAGAAATCCATTATCTTCTGGAATTTATCGTTCCCAACTACCAGGCGGCTCTCCACTACTAAGCCTGATATAGTGCTTCAGGATATCACATCCAGGACTAAGTACGTCATAGAGTTCTCTCTCGAAGGAGGAGCAAACATGGACTAAATATCTTGGTCTCCTACAAGAACTACACCACTACACAGGCTACTCTGCCAAAATGGCTGTTCTCATTATCGGTTGACTTGGCGGTATTCGTCTCTCTCTTCTCTTCTATTACGGTATTCGTCTCTTCTATTACTCTCGAGACGAATCTTTGTCAAATTCCGATCTGCAGATCTGATCTTCGTCACCTTGTCTCTGCCATGCAGAAGGCTGTAATCATAGGCACCCTTCGTACATTGAAATCGCATCAGATTGTCTTCAAGTCACAGCCCTTCAAGTTTTTTTAATTTTTGTTTTAGTAGGTTCCACATTGCTGCGGTGCAGTCAGTGAATTTTCTTCAAAAGACGTAGGTGCCTTGTGAAGATTTATGTCTCTCAAGAAGATGGGTGGCTCTGGGGTGTGGATCCTGTATCCTCTCTCCCTCCTTGGCATACATGAATTCGTTAAAATTTGAAATTAAATAATAATAATAATATTCATGTATTTGGAAGATTTTGTTTCCAAAACATTGAATATGTCATTAAATTCAATAATGTAACCTGTATTATAGGAATAACAATATTAGTGAGAAACAAATAATTTATAATAGATAAGTAAAAAAAAAATAATAAGATTAATAACGGATAAATAATAATAATAATAATAATATAAGAACAATAATTAATTTTTTTTTTCAAAACAAAGTATATGAGACATGTACAATTGTGAAATATTGAATAAAAACTATGAATTTTCTCTTTATCTGGTCAGGTGTTTATCTGAATACCAGTTAATTTTGTAATAGTCCCCTATAGTGTATAGCACTTCGTTTGTCAGGAATTGGGTGTATAGTTGTATATTTTCACTATTTTAATGTGCGTGCTGTTTTGCATTGTACTTTGCGTCGAGTATTCTGATTGTAGATTGTTTTTGTTTCTTGTGTTGTGATAATGAATGTTGGCTCTAGGTGTGAAATAGTCTTTATTGTTTTTGTAAAACAAGATAGCATTTAATACACAAAAATCCAAATAAAGTCAATATTTTTAACGTTGAACAATACAGTTACAAGAAGTAATTACTACGATATTAAACTTGATCTAGCACACGCCCAATTGGAAATTGTAATACTTCAATAATCATCTTGAATCGAACCGTGGATTTATTGGGGTATTTAGAATCGATTACCGATATAAACATAATGATAAAGTGATATTCAAATTATTCAAAAAAACATCAATAATATGAGGAACCGTTCTGGATGTCCTGGTTATGTTGCGAAGGGTTCCATTAATACCATTACCCGCTTGCAAATCATTCTATCGTGTACCATGTGGCTGACGTTTTCAATCGAATTCCATCTGGCAGCCGAGTGCCCGGCTAGCAATAACCAGAGTTAAACATTATAAAGTTAGATTATTACTTCTCTACTATCCGTATAGCACTCCCAATAGTTGGAGATTTACTGTAATAAGAATCGAAGGATATGATATCGTCAACAACGTTTGCGTGGACATATCGTAAGTTACCCGCCTAAACTACGATAGCAGACGACACCGGGTCCAGATACTTCGTATAAAGGGAATCGTAAGCCCCCGAGGGCATGCTGTATGCAAACCAGCAGTATTCCGTATCCGCCTACACATCGGTTCAGTATCGATTCAGTTATGACTGCGTAGAACCGGCGAATATCATATATATAGCGCACGATCAAGTAACATTCACTAGATAAAATTCGATCTGAATATTCGATGATCTCATTAGCCATTATTAGCTTAATTAATTGTATCAAGTAATTTAATTATCGAATAATATCATTTTCAGTTTAACATGACTCATATTGTATATGTTCCATAATTTTAATTGTATATTATATATATTGTACGTCTTGTAAATTCTTGAAATTTCTTATTAATAATTGTTAAATGTTTACATGAGCCTATACAATTGGGTTGTGTAGAATTCATGTCAAATAAATTAACATGACTGTGAAATAAAAATTCTCCTACTAAACACAACTCGTCAGAATAATATTACACTATTTTATTCTTTAACGTATTTATTTATGAACATTAAAAAAAAACAAATCAAAAATTTAATTAAACAATAAATGTAAACCAATATAAGTACAAATTAAAAAAAAAAAATTTTATTCTTATTATTGTTATTATAATTGTTATTACTTATTGTTATTATTTTTATTTTTATTCGTATATATTTTTTCAATTTTTCATTTATTTATGGCTGATTTCTTTTTGTGATAAGATATCTATTTCTCTTAACTTAAAAGTCATTATTTTTTATTAAATACGAAATGTTTGAAAAAAAAAAAAACATAACTTTCCAGTATTACGAATAACCAGAAGTAACAAAAACTCGTCAGAATCGCAACCGACAACTGAATTAAGTAAGCTTAGTGTCAGTTATAGTAAGATTGTGAATGATGAAAATGATCAGGGTAACCAAAGAACAGCTACAATTGATGTAATTTTGATGGACTTACGCAATAAACTCGCTAAATCCGATGAATATATTTCTGAGTATCAAATAAAAATAGGTGATATGGATAATCAAATTAAACGAAAATATATTGAAATAGGTATATAGCAAAAAGGTATTTCACGGCTCAAACGAAACTCAAATGGAGTTTATAACTACGTCTAGCTTTGGTAAGGAAACCGAGGGTATTAAAGCACAAATCGATAGCCCAATAAAATGTCTAAAAGTAAACGGAAGTAGTATTTATAGAGACGGCTCTCGAATAGAATGCATGGAAACAATCTGCTCTGATTCACAAACGGATGTAAAAGAGCTAACCGTTCATAAACATCTTTTCCCAAATATAATTATCAATCAGAAGACTAACGATGATTCTTGTATTGACAGTAATTTTATTAGCACTTATGACATGACAAAAAAGAAAAAGGTTGTTAAAAAAAATTATAAATAAAAGCCCTAATAAAAATATCCTCACAAATAGCTCAAATGTGAATTATCAGGAAGGTAAATTCTGATAAAAAGCACCAAGGATCCAACATTAGATTATTCATACTTCTTCCCCTTAAAAAAAAAAAAAAAAAAAAAAAAAAACATTACATATAAAGTCCGCGTATGTTGAAGTCCGGAGATGAATTGCAGAAATTTTTCACCATTACCAAAAGAATTATTGCCTTCTCATATGATTGTTTCTGACATCTATTGGAGTAGAATGTAAGCAGAATCGCCAAGGACCTTCATAAATCCGATACCACTGCTTTATTGCTAAGCATTAATAATATAGAATCAATACTTGACCTAATTTATAAAAACAAAGCAAATAATTTTATCAAATGACAATTTGAATGCTTTCAAACGTTTGCTTGGTGAAAAGGATTGGACAGACGTTTACGAAGGAGTTGGAATTAATAGTAAATTTAATAATTTTTTGGAAATTTTTAAAATATTTCAAACTGCACCTGTCCATTACAGTTAAAAGGCAGGCTAAAATATAAGAAACTCGCATGAATCACTTCAGGCATAAAAAATCAAACGAAACTATTCAATCTATGAAATTTTTTACTCATATAAGCAAGAATCCAATTTTAATAAACAAATTTAGAAAAATATACAGGAAAGTACTCTTTAAAAAGAAATATATCTGTGAGCAAATTAAAGATAATAACTGTAAAAATCAATTTGTATGGGAAATTATTAACGAGGAAAAGGGTCCTTCAAATACTTCTCAAATAAATTATATTAAGCAGGATGATA
Source organism: Chrysoperla carnea (assembly GCF_905475395.1). NCBI lineage: Eukaryota > Metazoa > Arthropoda > Insecta > Neuroptera > Chrysopidae > Chrysoperla > Chrysoperla carnea. Next base: position 3,401,994 of record NC_058342.1, on the reverse strand, counting down.
TTGAAAATGTTGAAATTAATGATCCACGAGTAATAGCGGAAAATTTAAATGAGTACTTCATAAATATAACTGATGACTGTCAACCAAAACTTCCACTTGGTTTAAAGATTAAACGTTTGTCCAATTCTGATTATCTCTATGAAGTGACTGAGCTTAAGATTGGGAATATCATTAGCTTATTAAAACAAACATGATAACAACATTCATTTGTTATAATCTAATCAGGCCATTAGCTTATATTGCAAATGAATTGCTTAGTGAAAGGCATTTTCCTGATAGATGCAAATATGCCAAAATAACTCCGTTGTATAATAAAAAGGATTTACGTACCTTCCAAACCTTAGACCAGTTGCAAACCTTCAAATTTTTGTAAAATTTTTGAAAAAGTTATCAGTGATAGAATAAGTAGCTTCCTCAGCAAATTTAAAATCATTTATAATTATCAGTTCGGTTATAAAACAGGCAAGTCTACTCTTGATGCAATCTTTAAGTTCACCGACACTGTCACTCCTAACATTAATAAAAAAAAAGAAGTTGGTGCTATTTTCTTAGACGTTACAAAGGCCTTTGATTGTGCGAAATGCGATATTCTACTTCATAAGATGTATAAATATGGCTTTAGAGGTAAAGCGTATGACTTATTACAATCCTATTTGGAATGCAGAAAGCAAATAGTCAATGTTAGTAATAAAAATGGTTTTGGCCAATCAGAGTGGAAAGAAATAAAAAGAGGAGTACCTCAGAGTGTCAATTTAGGCCCCCTACTTTTTCAAATATTTAATAATGATCTTCCAAGCGTTATCAATAACGACAGCTGTACTGTGATACTGTTTGCTGATGATACTTATAATTATAAATTCAAATACCCCTACCGAATTAAATGTCATAATGGATGAGGTGCTTGAAAAGGTAAAAGAATGGTGTGGTATGAATGATCTGAAATTGAATGAGACTAAAACTATATTCTTAAAATTAAAAACAAGTATTAAAAATGATTTAATAGAGCGCACAAAATTTTAGGTTTAACAATTGATTGTGAACTATGTTGGACACCACATATTGATTCCCTATGCACGCAATTAAGTAAAGTTTGCTTTCAGCTACGTAAAAAGAGGGATATTGTTGACAGAAATACGCTTTAATTAATTTACCACTCAAATTTTTACTTCATTATAACATACGGTTTAGTAATCTAAGGCTCAGTAAAATATTCAAAAAAAGTGTTTATTCAAAAAAAAAAAAAAAAAAAAAAAAAAAAAAACAGAAATTTGTACATGTGTATTTAACAAAAATGAATTTTTAACTTTGCCATCAGCATATATTTTAGAAACCATGAAATTTTTTATTAAGAATAAAAATTTATTTGCTGACAACCGATTAAAGAATGATGTACACTTTACAAGAAGTTTTAAAGTGCCTAATAAGAGTTTACATTGTAATTATACATGCGTAAGCAACATCACAAGGAATTTAGCTATTAAATTGTATTTAAAGTTTAACAATAGTATAGATTCATTAATAAATGAGGCAAAAAATGAAAATAGAAGTATCAACAGAAAATAGATGCCTGTTTTTATGACATTCAAGATGCTTTGTTGTAAACATGCAAGAATGTTTTGGTATTCTTATTGTTATTGTTTTATTGTAATTGTTACTATATTATTGTTAAAATTATATTTTTTATAATTGTTATACTCTTCTAGTGATTGTCTTCATTCTTTTACTTATTTATATATATATTTAATTATTTATTTATTTATTTATTATTTTTAGGCATTGACAAATCCAATATGTCTTTGCAGTTAACTGGAGGCTAATTTACTTTACTTAACTATTGACACATCTGGAATAATTGTTCTATTTATTGCCAGACATGAGAATTGTTTAAATGTTTTATTTGTGTTATTTATTTATATTTATTTATCTATATTTATTACTTTTGTTACTATTAACATACTATAATGATTATTTTATATATGGTTTTCTATGGTTTTCCATGGATGTGTTGATGATGTTCTCAATTTCGGGTTAATCACTAACATGCCGTTACACTCTTCTAGTCATTGTTTTATTTATTTATTTATTTTTTATCTACTTATTTATGTATTTATTTGTTTATTCTTAATATATTTCTTAGGTATTGACAAATCCATGGTACAGATTTTTTTGGGCTAATTGGAAGCTATTTTTAAACACGGACAAATCCAATATCTCTCCGAGGCTGATTGGAGGCTTATTTTACAATAGACACATCTGGAATAATTCTTCTATTTATTGCCAGACAAGAATATTGGTTTACATTATTTATTTTGTATTTTTTATTTATTTCTTTATATATTTATATTTATTAATTATGAATTATTTTATCCATGTCTTCTATAATTACTATCTTATATGTGGTTTTTTATGGTTACCCATAGATGCTAGGGTGAATGCTTAGATAGATAGACAAATATACAAATTAGAAATTAAATGCGGCGGCAACCGTGCTTTAAGAAGGGAAGGAAAAAAATAGCAGAAAATATGACATATACTGTACAACATATGTATTGTGGCAAAGGAAGAAAATATTTATTTAGTTATTTATTTAAATATTTAGCTCAAAAATATTTACTTCTTTTCTTGTTTTTATTATTTTTTGTATTGCTTTGACAGCTTACCCATAGACTTATTCAATCCATAGGAAATCACAGACTTATTCAATATCGTTATATAACCAATTTCCGATCCAATTTTTTTCAGAGTCGGCTAAACCATTCGATGATCGCAAAAAGCTTCCACACATAATATCGTGCCTCCTCGTGGATTTTAGTATTTACACTTAACGAGAAAATATATTAACTACGACAAACATTAACTTAGACATATATCTACTAATCGAAGTTAATAATTACTTTATTTAAATGACCAAAGTGCCCTTATATGCCAGCGTTTGTATATGGACGTTAGCCTTATCTGTAATTATACAAAAAAAAAAAAAAAAAATTTTATCTGTTTAGTGTTTACCTTAATCCTTACAATAAATAAAATAATTAAAAAAAAAAGATATATACCTTTGCTAATTCTTTCGTTTTTTGTCTGTGCGAGAATTATATGTCCTCTATTAGTTATATTTTTTTAGATACTTAAAACCACAATATAATGTAACATGTTCATGTTACGCATTTGTTTATTAGTTAACATAAATGAGTTATTTTAGAAAGTTTATTTTAAATATTGCTATACTCAAATAATTTCTGAGAAAACTGACCTTTAAATATTAAGAGAAATATCTTATAATAATATTAATGATAAAACATCGGGACGGTCTAAAGTGATGTACAAAAGATCATATTACAAATAGAATCTTTTAAAACACATCCATTAATTACTAAGCAGTATTTTAAAAGCATATATAAAGTAAACTGTCTAATGTACAAAAAATACTTCATATCCAAACTTTTTGACGTTCGTTCGGGTTTCTGGATAACTTTGTTTAAATCGAATATTTATTATTGTTCGTGTTTTAATTGTTGTTACTTAAAGTTTTGTACCATTGTAAATTGAATTGTTAATTTAATTAAATAAATCAATTTTTATTTAAATTATCTGGTCTACGAGATATTAATGGCGCAGCCGGGTAAGATAATTTGAGAAAAATATTTTCGCGTCCATCGTAAATTTGTGCAAATTCTACGAGAGGCTCTCAAGTCTATGAGACGTATCTACACTCCAAATACATTTTTAATATCAACCAGACTACAAAATAAAATTTACTGGATTGGAAGCAACATTGGAACTGGTTTAATCCATTTCGACTGCATATCGAAGATTTATGGTATTCTTTTTTGGAATTATCTGGAATTTAAGCGTAACAACGTGGTTGGTGTCATATTTCAAAGGTAAGTAAATTTTTTCTTTGTTTAATATTCGAATACCTACACCTTAAGGCCTAAACATCCAACTAAATCAAAAGTAAAGAATAAACTGAAATTCAGATTATTCAAAAATTCTTGCTCCGACTTAGATGCGGACGAAGATTTATAAACAATTAAAGAAAACAATTCTAAACTAAAATAAATAAAAAATCAAGAAAATATCGCTTGATATTAATTTAGAAAACTCGAATAAAATTAATAGTAACAATAATTTTTTAAATATTACTTTATCAAATAATTCAAATAAATCAAAATTAGAAAATAATAACACTAATATGGCTACTAGTATAACAGTAATTGATATAATTAGAAGTATGGACATCAACGAATGTTGTCCAGGAATGTTAAGTACATTCATAGAAATGGGTAATGTCGTTCTCCAAGGAGAAAATGCTAACAATTCTATACTAACTAGCATGATAAAGCCTAGATAATAATTTTGAGCCTATAAGAGGATCAGCAGCTCTCACAGCATCTGGAACCCCTACGGACTGGGAAATTATTAAAGAAATATTATTAACACATTTCTCAGACAAACGAACTATAGAATCAATTCTTCATAAATGAAACACAATTTTTCAAGGAAATAAACAATTAAAAGATTACTATACAGAAGTAGTTGATTTACAAACCGTTTTGTTAACCTCAGTAGATCGAACAAAATCTGAGGAATTCATAAAAAGTCAAAAGATATATTTGAATAATGTTTTGAAATCCTTTATAGCAGGATTACATCAAAATTTAGGAAGTATTGTGAGATCAAATCGACCAAAAACAATAAGAGAAGTATATGATGTTTGTGTCAATGAAATTTCGATGCAACAATCTAATTTAGACAGAAGGAGAATATCTCGATCAAATTTAAATTCCCAACCTAGACAAATCCACAATAATTATCCTCATAGCAATCGTGTTCCTACACAGAACTATGTGAATAATTATAAAATGTATAATTTTTCAATAAATCGTATGCAGCTACGTCCAGACAACCAATTCAAAACAAACCATTTAATAACTCGATTCATTACCATCCCTTACAGTATAATCGACCAACTTGGAATCAAAATATTTCACCAGTATATAAACCCTAGGTAGCTAGACCTGAACCTATGGATATTTCATGTGGAAACACCAGACGATTTCATAGAATGAATAATATTAATGCTTGTGATAACTTCGAATATCCTAAACACAAACCATATGATAGATGTCCAAGTGACCACTTTTATTTGTATGATATAGATCCCTGTAACTCTATTGTATATGATCAAACTAACAAAATTCCTGAAGGAGAACAGTCAGAAACTTTAGAAGTACGTGATGATCATAATTTTTTTCAAAAAGTCTTGAGTCTTTCGGATACATAGAATTAAATACGCTTTCTAATTGATACAGGAGCAGATACAAATTTTATAGATCCTAAACATACTAATTATTCCCAAAAATTTAAAAATAAAGTAACTATTGCAGCAACTCTTTAAAATCATGAAATTACTGAAAAAATTATTATTAATTATATCCCGCAACTAGATAACCTAGAACCATTATAATTTTTAAATTTCATCACTACTTTGATGGAATTATAGGCAGTAATACCTTAAAAAAATTCAGTGCTAACATAAATTATAAAAATGATTCAACAACTTTTGGTAGAATTCAAAACAAATTGTATAAGAAAACATTACATCAACATTAAATATATCACCTGGAACCTTTTCAACAAAAATATGTTGGGGCTCCAGTTAACGTAAAAGAAGGTGACATATTTTTACCATGCATGAAACTTAACAAATTTGTTGAAATAAAAGACGGTTTGTATACCGTGATAAACAATAAAGCCCATGTTCTATTCGTTAATAATTCTGATTCACAACAGATTGTTATAATAAGTCAATCACTTACAGCGGAAATTTTAAATCGCTACCTAATTTTAACTAACATAAACGATTTAAGTGATAACGTATCAATTTACGAATTTTCTATTCACAATTTACCTGCAAACCATCCAAATAACGAAGAAAAAAATTATTTAATACAGTTATGTTCTAAATTCAGAGATATTTTTTACGGAAACAGAAACAGAAAGCATGACATTCACGTCCAATGTAAAACATTCTATCAATAATACCGAAAAAATCCCGATATATACTAAAGGACTAAGGTAGCCTCATTCTCGAAAAGAAAAAGTAACAAAACAAATCAATGAAATTTTGGAAAAAAACATCATACGACCACCGAAGTCCCCTTGGAATTCTCCTGTTGTTATCGTAAGAAAAAAGGCCAATTCTTCTGGTATAAATAAATTTCGTTTAGTAAACGATTATAGAAAACTGAATGAAAAGACTATTGGCGATCGATACCCATTGCCAAATATATCTGACGTCCTTGATAAGCTAGGTAAATTTCAATTTTTCACTACTTCGGATTTATTTTCAGGGCTATATCAAATAGAAATGGACCCAAAGATATTTCCAAGACAGCATTTTCCGTCGATAACGGACACTATGAATAGACTCGTATGTGTTTCGGCCTTAAGAACCTTCCTGCAACGTTCCAAAGAGCTCTACTTCTTTACAAGAACACATTGAAACTGTTCAAAAAGTTTTTGATAAATTAAGATTACACAATTTTAAAACACAATTAAACAAATGTGAATTTTTACATAAAGAGATTGAAATTCTGGGACACGTAGTTACAACCGAAGGAATTAAACCTAACCGAAACAAAATAAGCGCCACTGAAAAATTTTCACTTCCAAAAAATGTAACGGAAATAAAATCATTTCTAGGACTACTTGGGTATTACCGCAAATTCATTAAAGACTTCGCTAAAATAACAAAACCAATGACTTCGTAAAAATGAAGTAGCAGATTATAAAAATAAAGACCATATAGAATCATTTGAAATTTGTAAAACATTGTCAACGTGAGATCCAATTCTCAATATCCCGATTTTATAAAACCTTTTATTTTCACAACAGGCACGTCTAACTTTGCGATAGGAGCTATTCTATCACAAGGTACTATTGGATCAGACAAGCCAATTTGCTATGCTTCAAGAACATTAAACAAAAGCGAGCAAAACTATTATACAATTGAAAAGGAATTACTAGCTATCGTTTGGGGATGTAAACACCTTCGACCCTATTTGTTCGGGCAAAAATTTAATATTTTTTTATTAGAAAATAGAGAAGATTTGAAACTCATAGCAAATAAACTATATAAACATCCCGTCACATGGTCATTAATTATTGTTATAACAATTATAATAAAATAACAAGCATAACTTATATTCTCTACAAGTAAGGTCAAAGGAATCAAAACAGACCAGCTGTGCCAATACCTGCAATTAATCGAAATTAATTCGAAATGGTTTGAATTCCGATACCGAAACTTTATATTGATCGAACTACCTTGTAAACAACGATAGTTTATTCTTAGAAGGGAGGAATAATATATCTTCCATTATTTATATTTTTTTAGATACTTAAAACCATAATATAATGTAACATGTGCACGCATTTGTTTATTAGTTTACATAAATTAGTTATTATAGAAAGTTTATTTTAAATATTGCTATACTCAAATAGTTTCTGAGAAAACTGACCTTTAAATATTAAGAGCAATATCTTATAATAATATTAATGCTAAAACATCTGGACGGTCTAAAGTGATGTACAAAAGATCATATTACAAAAACAATCTTTTAAAACACATCCTTTAATTACTAAGCAGTATTTTAAAAGCATGTGTAAAGTAAACTATCTAATGTACAAAGAATACCTAGTATCTTAACTTTTTGATGTATCTTCGGGTTTCTGGATAACTTTGTTTAAATCGAATATTTATTATTGTTCATATTTTAACTGTTGTTACTTAAAGTTTTGTACAATTGTAAATTTAATTAAATAAATCAAATTTTTTTAAAACATCTGGTCTACGAGATATAATCGAGCGCATATTGCTTAGGTGCTAAAAATGCCATAGGATGCAGACACTACGTTCGAGCAAAGGCACCGCCACAACAACAGGGGATAATGCTGGAAGTGGTACCGTTGCCGACGTCAGCACACCAGGTTCCGTCTCTCCACCAGGTATACCAGGACAATATACCGGTCTTGATAGAACACTACCTTCACAACCTGGAGCAATACCAAAATCCAACGTATTGGTTATGGTTCACGAACTTCGCCCTTGGTCATCATCGGAGGACTCGGGAGCCACCACCACTTCAACAAGGCGTGAATCTTTCGCAAACAACTCAAACTGGAGCAATTCCCAGAAAAAATTCAGGTTCAGTACTGGGCCTGTACCTGGAACAATCATTACTGAAGAAGATGCTATACCGTCACGAACGACATAGCTTATGAAGGTGCCATCACGAAGGCAGATGAACGCATCACATGAACAAGATATTCGCAACTTAATCTTCAACTGAAATATCTTTGCAAATAAATTGATAAAATCTCGTCTACTCAAGTCTTTCAGTACAATGTGCGGTTACAGAACCCCCATAAAAATATAATAGACGGACAGACTTATAAAATAAATTTATAAGCCGAGGCACGACAGACTTTCGCTTCCTTACAACGACAAAAAAAGGGGATCCTGAGCTACGGGTCGTGATCAAAAGCCTAACGGCTAGAAATGATGTGATAGGCTTTGAGTTACGTTAAGTTACGTTAGTTAACTCTCTTCTAACCAAAATTTAAGGGAAGAATAGGCATATTATAATAGAAACTACTATAGTATTTTATTTCGAAGCGGGAAGTTTTCTAAAAAAAAAAATCAACGATCAGCACTTCGATGTGGAAGAACTGGAAACCATGTATTGATTATACAATACTAAACAAAAGGTTGAAATATCGAAGTTCTAAAATTCTGAACACATTATTATCAGACCACACAGGTCAAATTATTACACTTGACACAATCAATGAGGAGAAGAATACATATTAAAAGACGTTATTTCTGTGATGAATTTCGAATACATGAAATACTTGACAGATAATTAAATTTGCCTGCTGCTCTATCAGATGATGAAAACTTTCTAGTAGACAGTTTTTTGGATAATTTCAAGCATTGTTTTAATGTCAGTTACTTTTCAAAAAATTAAAGCTCAAAAAATGGAATCTTGGGTAACTGAACAAATTATTGACGAGGGTCAAGAATTGAGGGGTTTATTCACAATTTGCAATTGAAGCAGTGAACTCATGTCATCATATGTAAAATTGTAAATAGTACATAAATTCAACATCAATCAGGCTAAAAAGCGTTCATATTTTAAGAATATTGATACGAGTGTTTGCAATCAAAAAGAAATTTAGTATGGAATATATAAATTACTTAATAAGGGCAATAAGACTAAAAATACAATTTATTAAACCAGAATAACAAGGTGGTCAACAATTTGGCGATTATTCTAGAAATATTTCGGGATTATTTCTTCAGTTCAACAGAAGCTCCTGGAGCATTTCGGTCATACCTTGTCAACACGGTGTACAGCTGTAACTTTATGTTGTCATAAATCCATGTTTCTTTCTCCTACATATGAAAGTGAAATTTATAACATTATAATGAGTCTACCTAATAAGAAATCCGCATGTGCCGCTGAAGTTCTTGCGCAAGTATCTAAAGCACAATGCGCTAACATTCGCACACACATTACTAACAATAGTCAATCTAATATTAGAAAAAGGGGTTTTCCCAGAAAAACTCGAAATTGCAAGAGTTAAACATATATATATAAAAAAAAAATGAGCGCACTGACGTGTGTAACTATAGGCCAATATCTTTATTTTCGGTCTTTTCAAAAGTAGTCGAAAAAGTAATTTCAACTAGATTTTCTAGTTTTCTTGAAGCGAATAGCCTATTTAATAGCGCCCAATATGGCTAATTACTCTACCACTAGTGCCACTTGTGAATTCTATGAGCACATATCGAGAGCGTTAGATAATGGTCAGAGGTTCTTGGTTTATTTTTTGATTAAAGCGCGGCTTTGATACCGTCAATCAAAATTTCCTTTTAGAGACATTACATTATATGGCAATAAGATGTGTAGGTTATGATTTGATAAAATCGTACCTATCAAACAGAACAGAAAGATTGAAACAGGTATCCCACAGGGAAGTACGCTCGGACCTTTACTTTTTATATGTTTCGTGAACGATTTGCACCAGCTTTTAAATATTGGCCAGTTAATAATGTACGCCGACGATGTAATAGTGCTTGTATCTGCACGCAGCCTCGACTATGCTAAGAGCTTAGCGCACGAAGTATTTAATAAATTTCAAGCTTGGTGTTACAATAATCAACTTCTTATTAATCTGGACAAAACGACTATTGTGGATTTAAAAATAAAAAGGCCATATATTGTGAACTTGAAAATATGTAGTGCTTGTGGATTATTAAAACCGAGTGATTTGACAAAATTTCTAGCTGTTTACATAGATTGTTACTTTAAATTAACAGATCAAGTCAATGAAATATGCAAAAAATTGAATAAATTTGTATTTCAAATCAGAACTCTGAGAAAGTACGTAGAACACAAACAGCTGCTCATGTTTAATTATGCACACGTATTTTCTATCATTAAATACGGTATAGTAGTGTGGGGAAGAAGCGTAGAATCAAATAGGGCACTATTTGCACAAAAAAGGTATTAAGAATTATATTCAACATTGGCTCAAAAGAATCTTGTAAAAGTATATTTTAAAATAATGACTTATGAAGGACTCATGGAATATATGCTAATGAATTGATGAAAGAAAAACAATACTTCTATACATCAAGAGCAAGAACAGAATATGATACAGAATAAACTACGATATTAGACGATACCGTTTCCAGATAGCACGTACCAAAGGTATCATTAACCCACGAGTGCATGCTGTAATTTAATTCTCAAATAATATGATTTTCCGCTAAACATGACTCATAGTGTATAAGTCTAATTATGTAATTTTATTTATATATATATATTAAGTTTTGTTCTTCCGGAATTCCGGAAACCATTTTTTAATAATTGTTAAATGTTAATATGAGCCTATTCTATTCGATTGATTCAACTAAACAATAAAGATTAATCTTAAATAAATATTCACTTCTTTTGTTCTTTTTATTCATTTGTGTATTGCTTTAAAAGCCAATTCATAGGCTTATTCAATCCATAGGAAATCATAGAGTTGTTCCATATCGTTATATACCCATTTTCAGATTCAATTTTTTCCAGATTCGGCTACACCACTCTTAGATCGCAAAACTTTCCATACATAATATCGCGCCTACTCGTGAATTGGAGTATTTTGACTTAATGATATATTTTTCAACTGATCAAAGCTAATAATAATTTTATTTTAATAACCATAGTGCTCTTAAATAAAATAGAAAAATATAATAAAAATAATTTTACAATAAGAATATGGTAGTTATGTAAAAAACAGCAAAAGATAGGAAAAGGCGTAATCGAGTAGGAACATTTTTAAAACGATATCTATGTTATATTTTATGAAGTGAATGTAGGTATGTTCATACGTAAGCCAAAATATCACAGCTGTTGTTGACGACTTTAGTAATGCTATTCATATACATTATGAAGGGCATATGTTATCACGTTATCGAATATCAAATATTGAAAATGGAATATTTAGTAGTCAAACATACGCGTAAACACGTGGCACAATCTGTACCAGTCATTATTTCTTCCCTTCGTTTCAATTTATGATGCAAATACATTTTGACAGGATAAAATAGAAAACGATCATCTCAGACATTATATTCATTGTCAAGACATTAAGATGATTGTGAGCACTATATTCCACATCATCCACTTTGAAGATTTTTTAAAGTAGTACATTAAAATCATAATATCAGATCAATCAAAATGAAAAAAGTAACATCTGATAACTACACTGTTTATCAAAAACAAAAACGTACCAATTTGAAAAACATTCAATCAGGATCATCTAATTCTACCAAATTGGATACTCCCTACTTAGATATGCATTCAAGTGGGTACGGCATTTCTTTAACCGTTATCTCGAAGCTTGGCAAACAAACAGTTCTTGAAAGGAAATTATGGTTTTTAATGGAGTATATTATCGTTCTTATACATGCACATTTAACGTTTTAACGTTGTGTTTGTAAAATCAATATAATGGGCTAAACCAATAAAAAAATACTTAATAATTGTTTATAATAAGACAAATTATATGCCGTGCGTGATTTTCAATTATTAAACGCTACAACAATAAAACTTTTTTTTATCGAGATTATTCAAGACTTCCAAAACAAAAAATGTTATAGGCTGATCCATTCATTCCTACAGCCTTAAAACGGATGCTTTTACCATCCCATAGATATATTAAAAATTAAAACAAAAATAATATAACTATGAAAAGTAAAAATAAATGATTCTGAAATAGTAAAATTGAAAATTATTCATATCGCATAAAAAGCTGTTTCCAAAATATAATTTTAGTATTCGACATAGATTAAACAAGCACTTATCGATGACATCAATGAACTAAAACTAATCTAACGGAAAATCAGTATCACATGAACAAAAAGTTGTAATTGTATATTAAAAATTATAACGATTGTAAATTTTTTGTAATAGTAAAATTTTACGGAGTCATCAATTTTGAAGTCATAAAAAAAAATAATTAAACCGAAAAAACATGAAATAATCGTTTCTTATTTTAGCTTCCTAAAAACATTTTATTTCAAAATTTTTAAATATTACGACGGGAGTGTCTGTTGTATAATGGCTATCTGCTTATAACGGGACACCAGTAGTCCAGGATATTTAATAATTGTTCAATATTATCACAATTATTATCACTAAAACTAAAGCACAGCATGTGCTAGCCATAGATAACATCGAATTTCTCCACCTAATTTATGATGTGGGTCCTGTCCTGTTTGTCGTGTTTCTAACAGCTCCGAAATTATTTTCAAAAACTTGGAGTATTTCGAGCTAGTGTGAGTACTAAAAGTCTTTATATGTGAAATAAACAGTGTAATATTAATTTCATGAATTTTTCGCATCATTTAAACATACTTTGTGGTATTTGTGCATAAACAGACATATAACCTCTGAGAAGTCGATTCGGGTGACATTTTTGTTTACGTGTTTGTACCTTATTTTGTTTGTCAAATGTGAATTTGGCAGAGTCGAACTCATAAATTGAAGATTCTTTTTATTAATGTAGAGAGTGTTTGTGAAATGTTTATTTGATTGTTGATTATTAAATTTTTATAGTTTTTTACGTTATAAATAATATATGGGTAGTTAATTTTTTAAATATCACAGATTATTATTAAGTTAAAAGCCTTAAATTGGGTAAGTGTAAGAACTCTTGCATTTGTTTTTTAAATATATGTTAATCGCTGCAGAGTGTTAAAAGATCGTTACTTCTTAAAAGTTTACAGTTGCCTGAGTGTTAAAGTTTTCACTTTGTTGACTGTTTAAAATTGAATGAATAAATGAGTGATAATTGTTGACCTTACAAGCTTATTCTGTAAGAACGACATTTAGATGTCGGATAGCAAAAATTCACATCTAGAGATAAAAAAGATTAAGAGAGCAAGATGTCGGAATAGTTTTCAAGAGAAGTAAAAAAGTGCAACGCTCACAGGTGTGACAAATCTTAATGAGGAAGACAAAAGCACGCAAGAGATGCTAAAGATAGTGCTATCTGAGATAAAGGACATAAGAAGTGAAAACATAGAATGTATAGAAAAAAATGGAAAAGTTAGAAACGGAAGTGAAACAGTTGAGAACCGAATTGATAGAAACTCGACATGAAATGGAAAAAGTTGAGAATAAATTAGTACGAAAAAGAAGAACGTAAAGAAAACATTGTTATGGAGTTCAACTTAGATAACGTTTCTGAGTTTAAAAAAAGCATAAAAAAACAAAAACAAAAACAAAACAAAAACAAAACAAAAACAAAACAAAAACAAAACAAAAACAAAAACAAAAACAAAAACAAAACAAAAACAAAACAAAACAAAAACAAAACAAAACAAAACAAAAACAAAACAAAAACAAAACAAAAACAAAAAAAAAACAAAACAAAAACAAAAACAAAAACAAAAACAAAAACAAAACAAAACAAAACAAAAACAAAAACAAAACAAAAACAAAACAAAAACAAAACAAAAACAAAACAAAAACAAAACAAAAACAAAAACAAAAACAAAAACAAAACAAAAACAAAAACAAAAACAAAAACAAAAACAAAAACAAAAACAAAAACAAAAACAAAAACAAAAACAAAAATAAAAACAAAAACAAAAACAAAAACAAAAACAAAAACAAAAACAAAAACAAAAACAAAAATAAAAACAAAAACAATAATAAAAATAAAAATAAAAATAAAAATAAAAACAAAAACGAAAACGAAAACAAAAACAAAAACAAAAACAAAAACAAAAACAAAAACAAAAACAAAAACAAAAACAAAAACAAAAACAAAAACAAAAACAAAAACAAAAACAAAAACAAAAACAAAAACAAAAACAAAAACAAAAACAAAAACAAAAATAGAAACAAAAACAAAAATAGACACAAAAACAGAAACAAAAACAGAAACAAAAATAGAAACAAAAACAGTCTTGAGAAAACACTAGTATTAAAACAGTAAGAATATTTTTATAGTATTTTTCCGCATTATCTTTTAATATTATTATTATTATTATAAATTTTTTTTTTTTTTTTTTTGACGAATTCTATGTATACATTGTATATCGAAAGAACGAATAAAATATTATTATTATTATTATTATTAGTATAAAAATGGCAAAAGTATGTACTTTGACTCTATCGCAGGTTAAGGATTAATTTTTTAATATAAATTTATCAGTACACGAGAAAAGCAATACGCTTTAGTTTAGGCAAAATCATTTAAAATAAAGAAGTTCCAAAGGTTAAATTAAAAAAAAAAAAATTATTATTAGACTGTGTTTCTAACATACAGGACATTAACACGGTGATTTGTATATAAACATTGAATGATATATATACAAATAATATATAAATGTAAGTAGAATACTGAAGAAATTAAATAAGTAAGTATAGAAAAGTATATTACTTATTAATAATTAATCATTAAATAATTAATAAATAATTATTTGGAAAATAAAATTAATTATTTTTAAATCATAGAAACACATATTGGGACCTTTTTAAGACTAAATAATGCAATTTTTGAGTATTTTCCACAGATTTTCCGGAAAAAATTAATTTTTAGTTGTTTTACTAATTAAATTCATGATTGACCGGAAAATACTAAAACACGACACCTAACACTACCAAGAAATCACATTTTTCCGTATGTTATTAAATTCGATTAAAACTCGCCGAGATAAAAAATTTTGAAATTGGTCATTTTTAGCCATTTTTGCCAATAGAGTAAAAAGTGTTTTATTTGCCCGTATTCTTTTTAACCCGTTTAAGCATATTCGAATTGTAAAGCAACTGCTGATTAGTTAACAAACTAATTTGTTTGGAACAATGAATATTCTACTAACATAAATTATATATATATATTTTTTTTTCACCAATTAACTTCTCTTGGTCCAAGGCTTACGAAAAGTACAAACATGTTTGGTCGCATTGACATTTTCAGTGATTGGTCTGTCATTTTAGTTTTTCAAGGGATTTACCGCTTTCCTATTATAATCTTTAAATAAAAAGTTTCTATTAATTGAAATAGAAAGAAAATTTTAGTCCCATTACCTATACTGAAATATTTACTACCATGTTAATTTTATTTTGTCTTTAACACGTAATTTTTAGTGATTTAGTATTAATTTCTTGTGTTAATTTGTTTTTTTAATTACTTTTTTTATATATTTACTCTTGCTTTAAATAATTTTTCATTTGTTCACTACTTTTCACTTTAAATATTTTCCATTAACCAGGATCAAAATTATAATAATAATATTAATAATTATAAAAATTATATTTGTTTAGGACAAATAACAGGTAAAGAAATAGTTAATTTACATTAACTTAAACTAAATATCTAAGCAAATTCAATTAAATATTTGCTCGATTTCATCTTAAATGGATTAAATTTGTTTTCATTTCTTATATCTGCAGGTAGCTTTTGGAAGTTAATGACCTGTATGTGATATAAAATATCATGATTTATAATGACTATTAGTCACTTGCAAATATTCAAAATATTAATATATAAAAAGTATTTACAAAAGCACAAATCATAATAAAGCCTTTTTTTTAAATATTTATGTAGCACGGATATCTAATATCCATGATCGATAAATAATTAGTAAAATTAAGAATGTTATGGTTGTACAATGATTTATACATATAAATCAATAATAAATATAATAATCAGTTTTTGACGTTTATACATAACCAAACATTTAATCGTAATCAAAATGCATGCACAAAATATTAATTCCATTATTCAATATAAGATAAGGAATTTCTTAAATAAAAAAAAATTAGAATATAAATTAAATCGAAAATTATTAAACTACGAATAATGGACGACAAAGTGATTTTAGTCAAATTCAATTGTACGTCAAAAGTAAAAACAAATTCCATTCAACTGAATAAAAAAAAACTAACCATTTATGTTTTAAATATTATCAATGTATTTAAGCAATTCATAAGTATAAGGTAAATGTACCATATTACGGGATGTTTAGGCATAATGCACTTTGAAGCTGATTATTGAAATAAATATAAATATTTCCACTACAAAAATTGGTTTGTCGTATAAAATGATTTATTGAGAATTAGTTTTGATCATTTTTTCACTCCAAAGTCCTTAATTTATAGTATTAAACGTTAATTTTCTGGACTTCGAGTTTGTCTTTGATTCCGTGATAAAATTTGGCTTTGAACCTGAAATGCAAGTACATAATTCCGGGATACACACTTAACATAGGTAAATTAAAAAATTGTTTTGTTTAATGTCATTAAGATAATTGAGTATTATCATATAAAATTTGATTGAAAAATAAAAATTTTTAATTTTTAATTAATTTAAAAAAAATTATAACATATTGCGGAATACTAATGACAATAAATCACTTGTATTATAAATATTATCGTTATTCAATTAATGAAGTTAGTAGAATTGTTATTTTTTTAAATCCGTTTAATATTAGTAAAAGTTATTTTAACATTAATCATCATCACAAATTAATTTAAATAATAAAATAAAATCAAGTTTCAATTTCCTCCTTTACAATGTGATACTCCCGGAATTGTATACATAAGTAAAAACTCTGCTCATTATTCCGGGAGTTAAGAACACATTATATACTTATCATAAAGTCAAGTATTTAAGTATAAATTATGCCAAATTAAAAAAAAAAAATCATATCCCGTAATTACCTCACAAAAATCTACGGTATCTACTGCTTCAATCAGTAAAAAATATTTTAATAATTATAACACCAATTTTAAATGAGAGATAAAAATAATTACTTCTTATTTTCCCTAATTACGGTAGACTCCCGTAATATGGTTCACTATCACTGATTTAAAAACATAATTCCGGGAATCATAATTTTACAGAAAATAATTAATTAAAATAATTTGAAAAAGCTTTAAAACGATTTATTTATTCATTCTAATCAATATTATTACATATTCAAAAATGATAAACTTACCAGTAAACCAAAAAAAGCTTAACAATCTAACACTGCCATCTTACGTTTACAGACAACATATTTGTTATAAAACCAGATGTGATCAATTTTTCGATTGATATTAGTATTTATGTGTGATTTGATTTGTTCAAAAGTCGATTTTTTTTGTTCATATTTTAGTGCTAGATGCTCTGTTATTTTTTTTAATTAAAAATTTATTTAGTGTTTCTAATTTTTTGATTAAAAGAAAAAACTCCCGGAATAACGTACTAACCCTTAATAATGTACACTTACCTTATATTCCACGAGTCGTTAAGTCATTATTTTGAAATATACTTTTAAAAGATTCTTTTCGGCCAATATTGAATATGATTCTTAATATCTTTTTTTGTGCAACAAGTACCTTATTTGATTCTTCGCTTCTTCCTCATACTCGTATACCGTATTTATTAGTGGAAAATGCGTGTGCTTAATAAAACATGAGCAGCTGTTTGTGTTCTACGTACTTTCTTAGCGTTCTGATTTGAAATACAAATTTCTTCAATTTTTTGCATATTTCCTTGACTTGATCTGTTAATTTTAAGTAACAATCTATGTAAACAGCTAGAAATTTTGTCAAATCACTTGGTTTTAATAATCCACAAGCACTACATATTTTCAAGTTCACATTATATGGCCTTTTTAATTTTAAATCCGCAAGAGTCGTTTTGTCCAGATTAACAATAAGTTGATTATTGTAACACCAAGCTTGAAATTTATTAAATACTTCGTTCGCTAAGCTCAAATCGTTCACGAAACATATAAAAAGTAAAGGCCCGAGCGTACTTGTGGCACCAGTACGCTCGGGCCTTTACTTTTTATATGTTTCGTGAACGATTGGCAACAGCTTTTAAATATTGGCCAGTTAAAAATGTACGCCAACGATGTAACAGTGCTTGTATCTGCACGCAGCCTCGACGATGCTAAGAGCTTAGCGAACGAATTATTTAATAAATTTCAAGCTTGGTGTTACAATAATCAACTTATTGTTAATCTGGACAAAACGACTCTTGCGGATTTAAAATTAAAAAGGCCATATAATGTGAACTTGAAAATATGTAGTGCTTGTGGATTATTAAAACCAAGTGATTTGACAAAATTTCTAGCTGTTTACATAGATTGTTACTTAAAATTAACAGATCAAGTCAATGAAATATGTAAAAAATTGAAGAAATTTGTATTTAAAATCAGATCTTTCCAAAACTCGAGTTTTGCCCGTCAGTTTCCACAAAGAAAGTTCTGTTTAATAGGTAAGATTTTATCAAATCATAACCTACACATCTTATTGCCATATTATGTAATTTCTCTAAAAAGAATTTAGGATTGACGGTATCAAAAGCCGCGCTTAAATAAAAAAATAAACCAAGAACCGGTTGACCATTATCTAACGCCCTTGATATGTGATCAGAGAATTCAAATGTGGCAATAGTGGTAGAGTAATTAGCTCTAAGGTATTGGCACATTTTTTTTATATATAGGTTTAAATATTGTAATTTTAAGTTTTTCTGGGAAAATCCCTTTTTCTAATATTAGATTGACTGTTACGAATTTCATGGATCGTGAAGCGATGCTACTAAGGGTTACGAATATTAGATGTAGTAATTTAAAAAAATAATGTAATGAATTTCTTTAATTACGATACTTAATTACGATACCATATTCCTCCGCAACCCCCAGAACACAGATTGATATTTAGCTAAAAAAAATATAAATTAGTGTTCTTAAAGGGAAACATCCCGGTTTGTAACATTTAAAAATAAAGAATAAGTTTTTCACTAATGTTCGAAACCGGAACAGATAAATTCGCGTGCTAGGCCCAAAGATAACGCCGAAGGCGATTACCCCCCAGAGAGTCTTTAAAAAAGACAGAAAAAAGTCTACGTTTAAAATTAAAAAAAGAATTAATTTATTTTATCAAATCAAAGAATATAAAGTCTGGCATAACTTAAAACAGAAAATATTAATTTACAAGGCGTCAGCCATTTTGTGACTGACATGAAATTTTACATAGTTGAATATAAAAATAAAGTTATAAAAATATCTTATGTTAATAACTTTAGAAAAAAAATATAATAATTAAAAAAAAAAAATGTTCCTGTATGCTGTTTGTGCTCACAGTGAATTCAGTTCCTTAAAATTACATTTTATAAGAAACTGAGCTCACAGACAAATTCTAGTCGTCACCAAAAACATACTAAGAAAAATAATATTAAATTACACAATCTTAAATTATGCGAGAATGCCCTTTTACATTCCACGGAATTGTGTGTATTTAATAAAACGACATTTAACAAAAATATTTGTTTATATTGTCGTGTTGATATCGTGTTATAAAAATTTAAGTAATATAATTACTGCCACACGCAAAAATGTGTATTGAAAAATATGTGAATCCATCTTGGAATAAATAATTTAAATTAATTATTCCAAGGTGCTGCTTCTGTGACGGTTAAAATTCAAGAGAGCGATTTAAATGGAAAACGAAACTCAACTTAGTTAGGGTACCGACTGGTGCCAATTATATAGAACTTTCAGTTGAAAAATAAAGTACAGTCACAGACAGAGTAAACTTTTCAAATGAATAGGTACCGTCGTAGACAGATTTAAAAATGTTTGGTATTAACATTATTGTTTACATAATTCATTTCTAATTAATTAATTTTAATTAATTTGCCAACAATTTGTAACATGACTATTGGTAATAATGTTTGAGTGAATGTTAGTGCATTGTGCTTTCGAACTTGCGCAGGAACTTCATCGGCACCTGTGGAGTTTTTATAAGGTATTCATTATAATATTATAAATTTCCCTTTCATATGTAGGAAAGAGAAACATGAATTTATGACAATGTAAAGTTATAGCTGTACACCTTGTTGACAACGTCCGACCGAAATATTCGAGGAGGAGTTCAAGAAATAATTCCGAAATATTTCTAGAATATTCATCAAATTGTCGACCACCTTGTTATTCGGAATTTATAAAATTTTATTATTAGTCTTATTGCCCTTATCAAGTAATTTATTTATTCCATCCCAAATGTCTGTTTGATTGTAAACCTTCAGATCAATATCTTTAAACAATAAACGCTGTTTAGCCTGACCGATGTTAAATTTATGTACTTTTTCCAATTTTACATATGATGACATGAGTTCACTGCTTGAATTGCGGATTTTGAATAAATCCCTCAATGCTTGACCCTCTTCAATAATTTGTTCAGTTACCCAAGATTTGAATTTTTGAGCCTTAATTTTTTGAAAAGTAACTGGAAAACTGACATTAAAACAATGCCTGAAATTATCAAAAAAACAGTCTACTTAAAAATTTACATCATCTGATGACAGCAGCAGGCCAATTTGATTACGTGTTTTAATATGTATTAAAATATTATTCTCCTCATTGCTTGTGTCAAGTGTAATTATTTGACCTATGTGGTCTGATAATAATGTGTTCAGAATTTTGGAACTTCGATATTTTTACCAGTTCACCATCCGGAACCCTTTATATTACGCATTAATAAAACGTTTCATTGCTCGCCTTTAATTCTATTCCCGCACATTCAAATAATTTGTCCTTACAGAAATGTTTTATAATTAATATGGTTACTTCCTTCAATAATATGTTTGTATATGCCTACACCCACATGGAGAAAGGTTTCGCGGCAGTATTGTGCACAAAACACATAATTTTCTAATATAAAAGTTTCCAAGTTAAAAGTTGTACACCAATGCTCAGTTAAAAGAACAACATCAAATTGTTCGCTTTTTAAAATTACTTCCAAACTGTTAATTATATTTCGGATACATTGTATATTTTGATGCAGAATTTTCAGACCCTTGTTACTATTGTTGTTTTTTGAATTATTATATGATTCAACCGTGCATGATTTCACATTACTGTAATCGTCTCTTCGACGAAAAGAGTATCTCTTGGTAATAGATTGTTTCGGCCAAAAACTTGCGTCATTTATCTTTCTTCCAACTCTCTGGGAGCAGAAACTTTTCAACAAGTATTTGTACTCGTTGTTTCCAGTTTTTCCACATCGATGTGCTGATCGTTGATTTGCTTGTTTAGAAAATTAAAAACTGCTTCTCGTGTTGTGTCGGCAGCCATCCTTCCCAAAAAGATCCAAAACTTCTGTTCTACTGCTAAGAGTGACCCGGTTTCATGGGAATTACCGATTATGACGTTTCTTGTTTTTTGACGATTCTCTACGGCAATACCATCTATGTTTTCAGCTACATCAATTTGTGTATCCTGGCTAACTCTGTTGTTGGGTGTTTCTTGTATCATGGTTTCACATGACGTTTGATACGATCCTTGATATTCGGTTTTATTCTCTTCAACTATTCTTTGATCTTGCAATAATATTTTACGAGACTTATTGTTAACTTTTTAATCGCTGGAGCTTGGTTGCAACACCTTTTGTGCATAACTGTCATTTATGGTTTGTTTCTTTACTAAATTCATATCAGTTAATAATTTATTATTTTATTTTTTTATTACAACAATTTTGTTTTGCAAAAGTTCATTTGCAATAGGTTCTTGTGGTGACATCTTTTGTGAGTTCGTTTTTCCCATTTTGGTTTATTTCTTCAATATTTCCATGTCATTTAGCAATTGAAGGTTAACTTTTTTCAACTCCAAAATTGAATTTTTTTTAAAACTTCTGTATGAACTTCTACTATATTTGTTTAAATATTACTTAGCATGTTTGAGAATTCATCACTTAACACAGCACTAGTTATGCATATAACAAATTCCGTTCCATCAATATTAGCAGTATTAGCAGTAGACATCACTACGTAGATGTCTAGCCGGTGCAATTTTTTTATAACACACGTCTTTATATGATGAGATGTACTTAAAATCCAATCTCTTTTACTGCCAGTTCGCTACTCTCCTGTACCCAAAGTACCAACGGTCTGCGGTTACCAAACAAAATATTTTGTGAAAAAACGATGCAAAATTTTATGTTTGCAACTCAGGTTTACTCACCCAAACTTCACTTTGTACGTGATAAATAATGCAACCGAAAAGGAAATCGATTATAATTCTAGAAATTTATTTTAAAATTGATACCAAACTTACTTGAAATATTTATATTAAGAAAAGAGCGCATTAGCTAAGAGAGTCTATCTGCATTGTCCACCATGGATGAATGACGTCAATAGCCAAACGATTGATGAAATGGCAATAATGTCAATTCAGCAATAAATTAGTATGTAATCAAGAGCATCTTCAAACTTAAATCAGATTAAGTTCAGATCAAGTTCGATATCTAATTGAAGGGTTAATTACGGGACTATAGATAAATTAAAAATTATTATCTTCAATAAAAGTATTTTTCAATTAAAGTAATAAATTCAGTTATTATAACTAAAGTGAACTTCTCTCATTTAACTTTATTAGAAATCACGTAATCTTATAAATTCAAACAAATTATTGTAACTGCAATTGGGCATAATAGTATTTCCTGGACGGAGAATTCATCTTCATATTGGGACAGTGCTATTCTATGGACGCAACACCAATCATTCAATAATAATAATAATAAGCGTCATGTTTGTACATTACAAACGTTGACCAACATGCTCTTCCATTTAGCTCTATCGTATGCCAGATGAATAATTTGCTTGGCGTTTGCGTTTTCACATGGCAGGCTATCTAATCGCCTTCCCCCTCGTTTCTTACACCCTTTTATCTTTCCTGATAGAGTTACAAATTCTAATTTCCCTTTCCTAAGGATATGCCCCAAAAATTCCAGGTGTCTTTTGTGAACACTATTTAATAATTGTTTTTTCAGTCCAACCTTTCTCCACACTTTATCATTCGAGGTATAATCAGTCAATTTTATTCTCAATCTTCTACGCCAATACCAAGTTTCACATGCTTCCAAGGATTTCCAAGGAATGAGTACTGTGATTTGGAAATTGCATAATATGTTTACGAATTTGTACTTTGAACAAATGGTCCAGTGACACCGCTCTGCCTAAAACCGTACTGATTTGCCACAGCGTCTATTGGTTACAACATAAAATTTGGTGACAACGGTGGTATTGTACGAAAGCATCAGAAAATATCAGAGGGAACCGGTGTGGATCTAGGTATTGGTTAGATTTTAATACTTCGTGTATAATCAAGAATTCGTCCAAAGACCGGAGTAAGTACGCACATTATTCGGCCAAAACACCCTGCCCAATTCACAATTTAAAAACGAAAATATATTTATATATATATACATATATATATATATACATATATATATACATATATATTTTATATATACATATATATAAATATATTTTCGTTTTTAAATTGTGAATTGCAAAAGAATAGATAAAAACAGTTTTGAAATTACCGATCATTGATTATATAAGTCCAACTTGCAAATTTCTGTTTTTTTTTAATAATATGTTTTTTTTTTGTAAGCTTTTAGTTTTAGTAGTTGTAGTTGTAGTAGTAGTAGCGTAATAGTATAGTTTCATAGTTGAACCGAGTTAGTAAAACGCATAGATAGAACTAATTCATAAAGAAAATCATCAAAAATCATTAAATTCTTAAATTATAGTTACACCGCATAGTATATTAATTAGTTTTTATTTTTATTTTGTGAATATTAATTGAAATTACGTGTACGTTAATAGTTAGAAGCCTTAGGGTTTTGTGCGCGATTTAGACACGTGTATTATAGTGGCTAAACCCGATTTTTCTCCTTATTCCAATTACTATCCTTACTCATTATAATGCCCACATGGTTGACCTGATATTCCACAAAATCTAAGGTGAGTGGCAACATCTTTTTCGTAAAATAATATTGGAAATCATCACCGGTTGAGAATCAGCTTTACTTATAGAAACTACAGTTCACATTATTGACAATTAAAAATAAAATTAGAAAATTATAGAACCAATACCAAACAATTTTGGTGCCTTCAAGCGCAGATACCTATTTAGAGATTTTAGAAATTAATATTCACAATAATTATCATAGTTAGACATTCTGTGTTTCAAGAAAGGTAATTATTAATAATTATTAGTTATAGTGTTAATACAGGTACAATAAAATATTCATTTATTTGATTATTATAAGCATACAGGTGCCTTATTAGTAAATAAATCATTTAATTATTTTGAATTTATATAGTCAGCTGAGTCGATATTATTTAATCAACAACAATTTCCAAATTTATTTATTAAATATAATATTTTTTATAGTTTTGTATACAAAATGTCTAAAAAACAACAATTAAAAGTTTTGACAGCTAAAAAAGAAACTCTATTTAGTCGGTTACAAAGAGTTTATGATGATAGCAAAAGGATACATGAGCAGGCAAATTTAGTAAATATTAAAATAAGATATGCTACGGTGGAAGATACACGAAAAGAGTTCGAAGATCTCATCCATAAAATAAATTTATTATCATGGCAAGTAGACGAAGACTATACACCCGATTTTGCAAATTTGGATACTGTAGATGAACTTTATTGTCATATACAATCGGTTGCGAAAACCGTTTTTAAAAACCCAGAAACTAGTTCAAATAGTGATAGTGGAAACACAACGACTATTAGCAAATCAATACCTCGCTTACCAAAACTTTCATTAATTAAATTTTCAGGCGAAATTCAAGATTGGCCCATATTTTATGAATCATTTCTTCTTTATCATCCGTAGATAAAGTTCATTATTTAATATCCAGCCACATTTGTGCGGGAATCCCTCCCATTGGAGCAAACTATACGGTTATATGGGACACATTAGTTAGAAAATATGAGGATAAACGTTTATTGGCTACAAGTTATTTAGATAAAATTATAGATTTGAAACCATTACAAATACAAAGCACCGACTCTCTTAACAATTTTTTAAATCAGTTTGATGCGACTGTTCGAGCTCTTAAAAAACTAAACATTGACGATTTGAGCGATTATACTTTCGCATATTTAGCTCTAAAGAAATTAGATAGTGAAACAAATAGACTGTTTGAGAATACTCGTCGTGATTCATCATTGTCTTCATATGCGGAAGTAATAAAATTCGTAGAAGAACAATCTAAAATTTGTTCACGTTCATCTTATTTAACGAAAGGAAATGCATCATCTAGTAAGAATTTATCATCGATTAGTCCAAAATTTAAAACGCATTCGTTTGTCAGCGTTCAAAAAGATTTTGATACTTACAAAATCAAATGTCCAATTTGTAGCAATTCTCATACAATTAGCACTTGTTCAAAGTTTGTACAAGTGGAACCATTAGAACGATACAAAATAGCTCGTGACAAAAACTTATGTTTAAATTGTTTAGGTAATCATAAAATATAAAATTGTTCTAGTAAAAAAGGATGTAGAATATGTGGTTTGAAACATAGTACATTATTGTATTTTAATCAAAATAATAGTAGTCAGCAAGGCAAGGCCATTCTCCAAATAGAGCAAATGTTTCTTCGAACCTCAATAATTGTAAACCCATATTAGACGATGAGGTAAAGCAAAATAGTTTAATTTGAGTTTCAAAAATGGTTCCATCAAATAGTAGTAGTAACACATTAAGTTTATGTTCAACAACTAGTACACAAAATTATCCAAAGTCAAATAGCACGATCCTTTTAGGTACCGCTCTGGTATACGTGCTTGACAAAAATGGTAATCAACACACTGCTAGATTTTTGTTGGATTCAGCAAGTCAATGTCATTTTCTTACCCGTATGTGTTGTAGACGATTAAATTTATCCATCTCAAACAACTCGTCGACAGTCCAAGGCATTGGGAATGGAGTGAACCTAGTTAAAGGTGAAGTTCATTTAGTTTTTTCGTCACGTTTGAATGAAAATTATCGGTACCCCATAGTAGCTTTAGTAGTAGATAGAATCACCGATAAATTACCCCATTCTTTCGTCGATATTAATACGATGCCTCATCTAATGAATTTATCATTAGCGGATGTAAATTTCCATACCCCGGGCGAAATAGATGGAATAATTGGAGCTGAACTATATTCTAATATTCTCGGTAACAATAGAATTATGGGATTAGATAATTTTCCAGCCGCTTTAGAAACCACTTTAGGTTACGTTGTCATGGGAAAATCTCCTGTTTTAACCAATCTGAATTCACTTCATAGTTTTTGTACAACAATAGAACCCCCTCTGGAAACATTAGTAGAAAAATTTTGGAGTTTAGAGGAAGTTCCTTCTAAACCAATTCATAGTCCGGACGACATCCATTGTGAAACAATATTTAAAGCAACGTATAAAAGACAAGCTTCTGGTCGATACACAGTCGCTCTCCCATTTCGCGATAATTGGTTACAATTAGGTGATAGTTACTTCGTGGCTTTACGAAGATTTCATGCATTAGAGAAAAAATTTAGACAGGATCCTCAATACAAAATTCAATACAGCCAAATCATCAAAGAGTATTTGAATGAAGGTTATTTGAAAAAATTAGATAGAAATACCGATGTAGTAGAAAGTGCTTATTATATTCCACATCATGGAGTTATTAAGCTAGAATCCGAGAGTACCCCACTTAGAATAGTTATGGATGCTGGTGCCAAATCCAATAGTTCGTACTCTCTCAATGATTTATTGTATAGTGGTCCAAAACTCCAGGCGAATGTTTTGACATTGTTTTTAATATTTAGATTATTTGAAATAGCACTCACTGCGGATATAAGACGTATGTATCTGCAAATAGATATGGCCAAAGATCATAGGCGTTTTCAAAGAATATTATGGCGTGATTCTGAAGACGACGATCTTTCGGTTTACCTATCCTACCCTACCCTTTAGCGTCTAAAGTGGCACGCAACCACATGTTTATGGATGACCTCATTACTAGCGTTCATTGTCTATCCGAAGCAAATGAACTTTATAGAGAAATGATAGAATTTTTCAAAAGTGGTGGATTTGAAATAGTAAAGTGGGCTACTAACTCTAGGCAGTTACTCGAAATAATTCCGGATAGTTTACGAGCAAACAATCCGAAAAATTTTGATTCGGAATTAATGAAAATTTTGGGTCTCCAATGGCAACCTAATAGTGATATGTTATCATTCAATCGAAGTTTCGAAAAGGTGACATGTACCAAAAGAAATATTTTTTCGATAGTGGCACGGCTATTTGATCCATGTGGATTTGTTGCGCCTGTTACTTTACAATTAAAATTATTTATCAAAGAATTGTGGACATATAAATTAGATTGGGATCAAACACCACCAAATAGTTTTGTTAAACGATGGGAAGATTTTGTGATATCCTTCATTTAAAACAAAATAGAAGTTGCTCTGCCTTCGTACGCAAACTCAGGCCGTTTATTCATGATGGATTACTTCGAGTTGGTGGTCGCTTAGTGAATGCTCAATTATATTTTAATAGTCAACATCCAGTATTACTTCCTAAAAAGGACGTTTTTGTAGATTTGCTGATACTTCATTATCATCAAATAAATTTACATACTGGACCAAATTTGTTACTTTCGCTGTTAAGGCAACGTTACTGGATCCTTGCTGGACGAAACGTAATTCGAAATATTATCTCAAAATGTAATTTTTGTTTCAAATCTCGGCCGCCTCAAATACAGTATCCATTGATGGGAAATCTTCCTTCGTCAAGAGTACAACAAGCTAAGCCATTTCTCAATACTGGCTTAGATTATGCAGGGCCTATTAGTATAGTTTTTAATCGCCACCGTGGTGCGCGATCGCAAAAGGCCTATATTTGCCTATTTGTGTGTTTGTCTACAAAGGCAATACATTTCGAACTTGTCTCAGACCTTTCCACTGCCAATTTCATACAAGCATTGAAACGGTTTTTGGCGCGTAGAGGTCTCTGTTTAACATTATGGTCAGACAGAGGAACTAATTTTATTGGAGCAAAAACAGTTCTGAAAGAGGCATTGAATGGAAGTTTATACCAGGGCATTCACCTCACATGGGTGGTTTATGGGAAACTAATATAAAGGCGGTTAAATCGCATTTATTAAAAATTGTAGGGAGTCAGTTGTTAACATATGAGGAAATGAATACCTTATTAATACAAATTGAAGCTTTGCTAAATTCACGCCCGTTGTGTATGTTAACATCCGATCCGTCCGAACCCCTTGCTTTAACGCCCGCTAATTTTTTGACACTCACTCCCTTGGATAAACTACCCACAGCAGATCTGACCCAACAAAATTTAAATAGATTAGATCGATATCAACTAATTGACCGAATGATCCAAGATTTGTGGAAGCGCTGGCATATAGAGTATCTCCATACTCTAAAATTTAGAGATAAATTGAATACGGATACAAACCCAATTAAATTGGGAACTGTAGTTTTATTGGTACAACCGAATGTATCCCCTTTGAAATGGCCCTTAGGGCGTATTGTAGAGGTATTTCCTGGTTCCGATGGCATGGTTCGTGCAGTATACAAAGGCGGGTACGTATAGTCGTCCAGTTGTAAAGGTATGTCCTTTACCCACCCAATAAATAATTTAGGAATTAGGAATATTCTATCATCACTAATTTTTTTGAATAGAATCCTATCATTTTTTATTTTTCCATTTGTTTAATTTTTTGCAATACTATCATAGAATTAGTAAATTTATTTAGTACTTAGTGGAAGTTGATAATATATTCCAATGGTTAGAATTTAAACATTTATTTTCATGGAATTTGTAGCCCAATTCTGAAACATTCTTTCAGGTGCGGGGGAATGGACGGTATTGGACATCTATGTTTGAAATAAAATTGCAAAAGAATAGATAAAAACAGTTTTGAAATTATAGATCATTGATTATATAAGTCCAACTTGCAAATTTCTGTTTTTTTTTTTAATAATATGTTTTTTTTTGTAAGCTTTTAGTTTTAGTAGTTGTAGTTGTAGTAGTAGTAGCGTAATAGTATAGTTTCATAGTTGAACCGAGTTGGTAAAACGCATAGATAGAACTAATTCATAAAGAAAATCATCAAAAATCATTAAATTCTTAAATTATAGTTACACCGCGTAAAAGGAAAATAGTTACACCGCATAGTATATTAATTAGTTTTTTTTTTTTTTTTTTTTGTGAATATTAATTGAAAAAACGTGTACGTTAATAGTTAGAAGCCTTAGGGTTTTGTGCGTGATTTAGACACGTGTATTACAGTGAGTAAACCCGATTTTCCTTCTTATTCCAATTACTATCCTTCTCCATTATAATGCCCACATGGTTGACCTGATATTCCACAAAATCTAAGGTGAGTGGCAACATCTTTTTCGTAAAATAATATTGGAAATTATACCCGGTTGAGAATCAGCTTTACTTATAGAAACTACAGTTCACATTATTGACAATTAAAAATAAAATTAGAAAATTATAGAACCAATACCAAACAATATATATTTCAATTGAATTTCTTAACACTCATGATTACTGATTTAAGTTGCGATCGAAAAGAAGTTAATAATTTCTCACAAAACGTTAATAACGCTTTAGACCTAGCTTCTCAATCACAAAGATGACCATTAGAACTCATTTTTTCAAAAGTTTCGCGTGAGGTAAAAACAAAAATTAATATGAATGACATGACTAAATATACCGAACTTAGACAAAAACTATTAGCCATTTGTTCACTCGTCGAATCATAAGACTTTATAATGAAGCAACTTGAAACGACTAAACAAAAACAAAATGAAAGTATCAAAGAAAATAACGTTAGACTCGACAAAATAATCAGTAAATGACTACGTGCGACAGGCAAAGAAACCACTGGTCACACTCGTGATAGCGAAAAACGAGTCACCAAAGGAGCGCTTTAAGACGATTTACCTATCATACGGTGACGCAAATATTACAAATTCTCCGCAAAAATCCATTCAGCACACTGAATGATGACTTCTTGTAAGCATGCGAAGAAGAAGCGTACCTGATAAATGAAGGACGATTGAAAAACCTAGCAGAAATACAAATACTTATCAAAATAATTAAAAATACTGTAGAAACTGTAGAACAAAAACGCACAATACACGAGATTGTCGCAATAAAAACTCATATTACTGCTTAAATTCAAGAAATGGTAATTCAAACTCAAATAATACAAGTAGTTCCAATTCAGATTAAGGTTAGGTTAGGTTAGATTAGGTTAGGTTATATTGGCTGTCCAGCAAGGACACACTCAGGCGATATAGCCCATTGTGATATCATATATGTGTTGTACCACCTTTCTGCTGATAATTTTTTTATTAGTTCCTCAATTTCAGAGGCTGAGTGCACCTCCTTCACGCAATATAACATGCAATACACCAGCCCATCACAACTATCAATTAAACTAATTTTGTTGCGACGGCGGGAATCGAACCCGCTACCCTGAGCATACCGCGAACGAAATTGGTTACGCATTAACCAACCGAGCTAATAGGGCGACAATTCAGATATAATAAAAATTAAGTCAAAATATTAACCCTTACCCTCATATAGTCCAACAACACAAGAAAATCATAATCATTTAAACTCCTATCAGTCCCAGAGAGAGGCCACCTCTGCGGAAAATTCTCAATCAACGGGCAGCACAAGCAACCAAATTCATTACATAACATCCACTTAAGTAATGGAGTAGGTGACAAAAAATTCAGTTTTGATTACCCACAGTCCATAAATAAAACATTCAAATTTCTTGTAGATACTAGAGCTCAAGTATCAATAATTAACACAAATAATTTAATTTATAATTTAATAAATAATAATAACAAATAATAAGTCGATCACAAATCATGCTCTCAGGCAAAAGTGGTGGAATCAAAACCCTCGAAAAAATCAAAGTAAAACTCTTCATACCTAACGATGATTTTACTTTCGATTTTCAAATAATCAATAAAAACTACCATACGATGGTATAATCGGAAATGACTTTTTAAATAAAAATTAGGCAAAAATAAATTACAAAGACAATACAATCACTTTTCATAAAACTATTGGCATACCTCTGAATTTAATTGCCTAAGTACCCATTCAATTACATTCATTTCATTCATTACAAACAAAACAAATAATAGAGTAATCACAGCGCATCTTGAAGATGATAATATGTCTGTACCTAACCATATATTAATCACCCCTCAAACTCAGTCTTCCCTGTTATAAATAAAAATCCAATAAAATCATTAAAATTTAAAGCAATTAAGGTGCTTGTAAAACAGTCATATTGTTTTCAAGAGTTAAATAA
Organism: Chrysoperla carnea; assembly: GCF_905475395.1. NCBI lineage: Eukaryota > Metazoa > Arthropoda > Insecta > Neuroptera > Chrysopidae > Chrysoperla > Chrysoperla carnea. The sequence goes on along the minus strand of NC_058342.1, from coordinate 3,370,214 downwards.
TAAAAACTTAGAACATAGACTAAAATATTTACATTCAAATTTTAGATTAGGTCATTGTAACAAAGACGAAGATTATTCAGTAATAGAAATTATTTCATAATGCAACGACATATTTTCTTAAATCGGAACATGCTTACCACAACCCTCACCATAAAACATGAAATTAAAGTTACAGACCCTGCTCCTACAGCAGTTAAGTCTTACTGCATTCCTAAAGTACACAAACAAGAGGTCTAACGACAAAATGATCAAATGCTTTAACAAAAAATCATAGAACCAAGTGACAGCCCATAATTAGCTCCAATATGGGTCGTACCCAAAAAGAAAGACGCATCATGAAAACGAAAATGGCGTGTTGTAACAGATTACCAGCGATTAAATGTCGTCACGATAACGGACAACTTCCCTCTACCCAATATTGAGGAAATATTGGACCAATTAGGAAACGCGTCTCACTTCAATGGGCTGTATCTTGCTTCAGGGTTTCACCAAATCGAAATGCATGAAGATGATAAAAAAAACAAAAAAAACAGCCTTTTGCACCCTTCGAGGTCACCATCACAACAACCGCATGAATTTCGGTCTTTGAAACGCACCAAGTACGTTTCAAAGGCGCATGAACACAGCCCTGATCAATAACTTAGATCATGATTGTTTCGTATATTTGGACGACGTCGTTATATTGGCTAAAGATCTAAAAGAACACAATCTTAAGCCTACTAGGGTGCTTAACTCATTACGCCAACACAATCTGAAACTTCACCCTGACATATGCGAATTTCTACAAAAACAGGTAGCATATGTTGGACACTTAATATCAGATAAAGGAGTCGAGTCTAATCCTAATAAATTATCTGAAATATTAGCCATAAAAGCACCTCGCCACGTAAAAGATATTAAATCTTTTCTGGGCCTCACTGGATATTACAGAAAATTCTTAATTACTTCTAAAACAGGACGTTAAATTCAACTTTTACTAAAAATGTCATGAATCATTTAATAAATTTAAAACAATACTAACTTCTTAACCACTGTCACAATACCCCGACTTTAGCAAGACATTCAAACGTACATGCGACGCCTGAAATTATGCAGTGGGTAGTGTTTTGTCACAAGGTGAAATAGGTAAAGATTTACTTATCGCTTACTATTGTTCAACTCTTAACGACGCAGAAAGCAAAAGAGCAGCTCGCTATAGTAAAAAGCTGTAAATACTTTCGTCCGTATTTATATGAGGTGGATTGTTAGCGATCACAAATGCTTACAGCGGCTATTGAACTGCAAGGACCCCTCTCGCCGTTTAGTTAGATGGCGTTTAAAACTAAGCGAATTTCAACATAAAATTATCTATAATCCGGGCAAAGCTATCTCCAACCCAGACGCCTTATCTCGCCCTGTTCTGAATGTTACATCATCTCCTTTATCATATGAAGATTCTAAACTATATCACCAGAAAAATTTACACGTAGAAAATTATTAAAAAAATTAACAAACCATTCGCCGAAAAAGTTTAGTTGTACCGAACTCAACTGGTTTATCTCAAAATAACGCTCATTCATTCTTTGTTAATACTGAATGTGAATTATCTGCTATAAAAACTAATAAAATAAGTGAAATAGCTAAACTAAAAACAACAGTTGAAATTCAAAACCTGTATTTGATGTTTGTAAAAATCAACATAATAAATAAACCCCAAATATGTAACAAAATTCAACAAAGCGCGTTCGAATCAATGCTACAACATTTTAATCGTCAGAAAATCAAAGTTAATTTAATCAATGGACATTAATTACATCCAACCAAAGAACAACGCCCCAAAATAATAAAAGAGAATCATTTTTTCAAGAGAATCAAAACGTTTTATCCGGGCACCCTGCTATACATTGTACTTTGCAGGAAATTAAACGTAAATATTTCTGGCAAGGAATGTCACAGGACATTGAAGCCTATAAAAAAAATTTCCAACGTGCCAAACTATAAAGAAAGCATATTTAAAAACGCCTATGGGCATCTCGACCAACGCAATAGCAATTGATATAATGGGACCATATCCCCTCACTAAGAATAACAATAGATACATCCTAACATTTCAAAATGAATTAACAAAATTCGTACAGGCCTATCCTTTTGCCGAAACTTCAGCTCTTGTGCAACACACTTAGTTTAATACTGTGCGATATTCGGATTTCCCGATACTATTTTAACAAACCAAGGAACTTCCTTTTAAATAACTTATTTAAAGAAATTAACAAGATTTTGGAAATAAAACACAAACTTACTACTCCATATCACCCAAAAAGTAACGACAACCTTGAGGGATCTCATGCTCCCATAAAAACTTGTCGAATGGAATTTAGAAAACTGGAATGAACTAGTATATTTTGCCTCCCATTCTTACAATACGCAGGAAACCGGCCAAAAAAGGAGCGAACATGCACCCTAGTCATTGGAAGGGAACCAAAAATCCCGTATTCGTTATAGCTTCCAACCTACCAACAACTTACTCAGGACATTCTAAATAAAGCGAAAACCATAAGACAAGCCGCTAAAGAAAATCAACTTTACTCCAAGGAAGTTCATAAACACTATTATGACAAAAAACTAAGGAAAGTCAAATAAAAGAAGGCGATCTAGTATTGTTGTACGATGCCAAACGACAAAGCCATCACAATTTAAAACTAATGCCAGTTTATAAGGGCCCATATAAAGTTGTTCAAACACAGCTACTATTAGACTAAGTAGACAAAACTACGAACATACCATCTAAACCAACTGAAATTTCTTGTTTCAGATGAATACTAGGTGGATAATGTTAACATTAGACTCGATGAAAAACATCTGGACCCTGTCGCAGACCGCAGCAACATTTTATATTCAGCCCATAAACAAATCAGCTGAAATATGTTTAAATCATATTGGCGAAGCCAAAATATCCAATCCATACATTAGCTTAGTTCATTTTTACGTTATCTCTAAAATTAAGTTTATGCTGAAAGTTGCCCAAACTACTTGTACAGATTCCGTATCGTATTGTTATTTAATAGGAATAAAAGACGCAGGTACGTGTTAAATGACGTTAACACTTCTACACCGCCAATGTTAGCGACGTGGAAAGTTAGTTCGACGACATTAAATTACAACTTTTAAATAATAAAAGAAAGCGACGAAGACTTATCGATGGCGTAAGCAATCCAATAAATGGCTATTTGGAATATCTGACGTAGGCGTCGCTTAGTTCTATAGAGTATCAATTGACGACGTTTGTAATGACCAAAGTCAAACTCACGTTATAATGCAAACAAAACTTAGAGTAATCAGAGAAAGCGTTAGAAATATTAACCACACAATGTTAAAACTAAACAAAATAGAAAACAAACTTAACAAAAATGTTAACACATTTAATTCTTATATGAAAGACAGTTCCAAAATTGTTAACAAAAATTATCTACAAATCGACTTAATTGCTCATTTGATATTTATAAAACAAATAAATAACGAAGTAAACGATAATTAAATGACTATACTACCTCTTTAACATTATCTAGACATGGAATAATAAACTACCGAATCTTACCACCAAAAACCTTCCTTCACGAACTTCAACAGTCAGTCCAATTTAATTTACCACTCGAACCCTCTTGGCAATATTTAGAGTCATATTATAGAATTATTAAATTAAAATCATTTTTAACTCACGACAAATTGGTAATCATAATGAAAGTACCAGTAGTCACTTTAGATCAATACAGGGTATTAAAAATATATCCATTACCCACACCAGGTAAAGAAAATCCTAAAATAGTCACTTTCCTCTAAATAAATCATGATTTCCTTCTTGTGTCAAAAAGTAGATCACAATTTGCGTTACTCAAAAATTTAGAACAATGTTAAGAATATTTGGATCAACAATTCATCTGCAGCGAAATTACAATATCATATCAACAACCTGAAGAAAATTGTTAAACCGCATTGTACCTAATGACAACAAATCAATACCTTCAGTTTGCGAAGTAAACAACGTTTATACAAACATGGAAGTATGGAAAGATCTAAGTCACAATCGATGGTTATTTGTTACAACACAAGATGAACTCAAATACGCACAACACCGTCTTAAACAATTTGACGAAAAACTATAACAATAAATAAATAAATCTTTCTACATACAATATGAAAATGGAATCCTGCATTACGCCAAGCAGTTCATTACCAACCTTCCGGACCAATACACGAATTAGTCTACCACAATCTACGAATAACCACATCAGACGACGACAGTTCAAATCCAAGTTGTTCTCCAGTACATTCAAATATGAACATATATCTGCAATCTCCGCCGCAACAAGTGGTGGCAAGGAAAACCAGATATTCAAAATCGCTCTCTTCAGTACCTACCCAGGATAACGAAAAGTTTGTCCTTAATAAAATATGAGCCAAACTTTCAATGAGGGGGATGATTTGTAGCATCAGGAACATCTACATTGTCTACTTGGATAAATGACGTCAATAGTCAAACGATTGACGTAAATGGCAATAATGTCAATTCGGCAATAAATTAGTATATAATCAGTAGTAGCATCTTCAATGCTAAATCAGATTAAGTTTCGATCAAGTTCGATATATAATTGAAGTGTTAATTACTGGATTATACTCAATTTTGTAAACAAATTGTAATTAATTAATAATAATTATATTCAATAAAAGTATTTTTAAACTAAAGTAATAAATTCAGTTTTTGTAACTAAAGTGAACTCCTGGCATTCAATTTGATTAGAAATCAAGTTACCTTATAAAGTCAATCAAATTATTGGACGAATTATTGCAATTGCAATTGGACATGGAAGTATTCGCTGGACGGAGAATTCATATTCATATTAGGACAGTGTTATTCTATGGACGCAATTAGTATTAGAGCAATTGTCATTTAAGTGAAGTTACACGAGTTTGGCTGCGTGCACACTTGAGTGTAACGAACTTACGATAGTTATAAGTTCTATAACTATTGTTGTAAATAAATATTGTTAATAATATATTATTAAATTTAATAAATTGTCCTTTTAAACTTTTTGACATCGAAAATATATTTGGCGCAGCCGGTAGGATAGTGTCGTTATTACAGCACTATCGGCGTCCATCAGAAAATCACGTACGTAAATCGGCTCAGTGTTTACGGATGCATTTCTAGCATGGATCGAATCTACTATCAAACAAATCCGATTATATTTTTGAATAAAAAAAATGTCTTGGAAAGTGAGAAGTATTCTGATTAATTGTTGAATACTTCAAGTGGATATTGAAGCAAGTGGAATTAATTTGATTCATCAATGAATGCTAAATTGTTAAAACATATAGTGGATGCTGTTCATGATCTAACTAAATAACATTAATTTTGATTATTGCTTATAACATCCTTAAAGCCCGAATTCCCCAAAAGACGCAAAGACAAATCTTCCCCTGCTGAAATACACAAATCGATATCCTAAAATGATTCGGACTTTTCAGACACGGATTTAGACGCTGACTCTATGGATTTAACAAATTATAAATCAAATGCTTATATACCGATATAAAAAGCACTCATATAAAACGAAATAACAAACCAAGTTGAATCGATTAAATTAAACGATAATAATAGTAACCTTAGCCTTAATATTAGTAACGAAATTACAGCAATGGCTCCCACATTAACTGTAATGGATTTTTTGAAAAACATTTCAAATTTTGACGGTTCACCTGGAACTTTAAACCAACTTTTCCGTAATGCAAATAGAATATTTAACACAGAAACCAATTCTACAAATAAAGACATAGTCACTGACCTGGTACGAAATAAGATAATCGGTAAGGAGAACGACGTATTAGTTTCTATAGGAGATCCAGCTAATTGAACAACAATCGAAACACATTTCCAATCTCAGTTCTCAGACAGACGTGCAGAAAAATATTACACCGACTAAACACTATTTCGCAAGGAAATAATAATTTTATTTTGCAGAAGTATCAGTCCTACAAACGGCGTTGCTAAACTCAATAGGTCAAACGAAATCCTCCGAAAATATAATAGGACAAACGGATATGAATGTAATGATTATGCTTAAATCATTCATAGTAGGTTTAGATCCTAAACTAGGATTCATAATTAGGACTAATAACCTTTCCTCAATTAAAGACACATATGATATATGTTTGAATGAGTAAAGCATGCAGCAATCGAGTTGAGACAGATTTAGGATAAAAAATAGGCAAACTCGTTATAGCTCAGAATCAATAATTCACAGGAGACCTAATTACCCAAAACCCATCATGCAACAAAAAAAATACAATTTCACTCCTAAAATCACGAGATCCGTGATTTTAACCACAAAACTAGCGGTATTAAGATAGATAAGTAACGATTCTTAATCGATACTGGAGCTGACAAAAATTTTACTGACGCAAAATATATCATTTATTTCCCAGCAACTATTTCAACTAATGCAGTCGTAAAAACTGCATTGACAGAACACAAAATAACGCAAAAAGTAAGAGTAGGCTAGCAAATTTAAACAATGAAAAATTATGCTTCTTTCTCATATTTTAACTCCATCATTTCTTTGACGGAGTAATCGGTAGCCTTACAAAAACTAAAGGAAATAGAACTAAATGGAATCATAAAAAAATTACATTAACAATCCCCCGACTTGATAGAACAAGTTAATATATTTATAAACGTGGAATAGACACTGAATAATAAAGTGAATGCGATTGTCAATTCGCTGTTGATAATTTACGTAGATATCAATTGAACGATGATGTAAGAAGTAACATCCTTAAGCTCTGTTCTCATGAAAGAGAAATATTTCATAAACCAGACCATGGTGTGATTTTCACTTCAGATGTTAAACACTTTACATACATCAGATAATATACCAATTTATACACGGTCATACAGATACTCTTATATGCACAAAGACTAATTAACTCGAGACATAAACGGAACGTTGGATAAAAATATGATTAGACGTACAAACTCACCTTCGAGTTCAACAATCTGGATAGTAAGCACAAAGGCCGACGCGTCAGGAAAAACAAAAAATTGCGTATGGCCATAGACTACGGAAAACTAAACGAAAAGACTGTCGATGACAAATATCCCCTACCAAACAAAACAGACGTTTTCGATAAGTTAAGAGAAAGCCAATACTTCACCTCTTTAGATACTGCCAGTGGCTTCCATCATATCGAAATGGATCCAAAATATATCTCAAAAACTGCATTTTCCGTAGACAATGGTCATTATAAATTCTCTGTGTATCGATAATTTATAATGCTCATTATAAATTCTCTCGAATTAATTTTAGCTTCAAGAACACCTTTGCTACCTTTCACAGAGTAATGAACAATATGTTACGCGAGTATTTAGGTAACGGAGTATTAGTATATATGGACGATATCATATTTACTCAGATTCACTAATCGAACATATCGGCATGTAAAGCATTTGACAAACTCAAACACTTCAATCAAATTTTGAAGTACAGCTAGACATATGTGACTCTTTCCATATAGAAATCGAATGCCTAGCATATGCAGTATCTACGGTAGATATAAAATCTAACCCTTAGCAACTTAACGCTGTTAAGAGATTCCCAATCCCGAGAACAGTAACAGGAATAAAATCATTCTTAGGATTGATCGGTTAATATAGACGCTTTATAAATAATTTTGCCGAAATAACTAAGCCTAAGACAGAATTCCCAAAGACAGGCACAGTCATTATAATAATTGATAGAAAATACAGGGAATGCTTTGAATATTGTAAAAGAACAATTTTAATTAATGACCTTATATTACTTTACCCTGATTTGGAAAAACCAATTGTTTTAAAAACAGATGCTTAGCAACTCTGTCTTATCCCAAGGAACGAAAAAGCCAGAAGAATCACAGAAATCAACAGAAAATAGAAACTTTAAATAACCCATCTACATTTTGATGGGCTAGTTAGTAGAAAGACAAACCACCTGCGTAAAGGAAAACCAAAGAAACTCCAAAATACTACCCACCATTGGCAAAGTTAAAGAATAAAAGCATAAAAAACTAGCCATTAAAACCAATAAAAATAGAAAGCATTATTAATTTAAAATTAAAGCAAGAAAATCTTCTTTGCAGGCTCGTTATGCGACCAGTCAACAGATTGCATTCTATGACCTGATGCATACACAGGGGCATTTAACCTAGAAAAACCCTTGTAGCTACTCACTACTATAATCTTATCCATAAAGTAGGCATAAATAATTTAGAAACTACAACTTTAAAAGTTAAGAATATTTTAACCAACTTAGAGGCTAACACTACATTTTTATAGAATCCCCAAAACCTGCATCATTGTATCCCAAAACTATTGCATACAATTCACTCTCTAAAAATAAACCACCTACATATCCGTGGTTAAATAGAAGGACAAGGTTATGTAATTAAGAAAATAAGGAATATGGACAATGATGACTTTCTAGAAATAAACGCACTGACTTTTGATAAAGGATTCAATTTATAGCCAACATAAACTTACCTCTCAAATTATCGAACGTCTCTCTAATATAACTAGACTCATAAATACTGAATAAGCGCGATTACAAATTGTATCAAAGTCAAAAAAATCTTACAGTAATATCGAGCATCAAATACTCACCACCCAAGTCTTTTTTTTCATATTTCAACAGTACGAATCTAATCTTTTTTCTACAAATCCCACAAATGACTAATAAATCATACACAATTTACAGACTAAGACTTCTACCCACTAGTTACAATACAATAATTATTTCAAAATCCATTTACGTACTCCTCAATCAAAAGCAGTATGCATTCGTAATCGAGCCTTGCAAGCAGATAGATCAACTCTATATATGTATAGTATATATATAGATAGACAGATACATAGATAATTTATAGATGCAAAAATATATAGAGATTGTATTTTAACCGGAGGTGGCAAAGATAATAAATCCAACACATAGTCAAGTTGCTGGACCCATTTTGAAATCTTCTCAGACGTACTAGATCTGTACCTAGTAGTCAGGCGCACAAAACAACAAAATGATAGTAAATATTCGATTTATTGAATTTCTGAAGAATTTTTTTTTTTTTTTAAGACAGCAGATCAATTAATTAAGTACTATGTTTGATTTACAAACGTTGGAGAGCAATTCCATCCGTCTCTGTCGTTCTCGATGAAGATTTTCAATATTTTGACATGTTTATTTTAAGCTTTTAAGGTAACTATGATATTTTCTTTGTCTCGCCAAAGATCCAAAAGGATATCATATTCTATTCATATTCCTGGATGAGACTAGTGAGGAAATTAACATCATAAGCATCTGCATTCTAATTGAGGGTGCTCCAGATGCTCTAGATGTAGCTCGGAAGCCAAAGCTCGACAAATGTAACCAACTTGTTGCAGAGTTATCTTCGCAAGGCCTTAGACCCACATTGGATACTTTTTTCGGGTTGCGAAATCACTGGATATACCCCCAAAGTATACGCAGACCATGGCAAGATTGTGGCGTCAGACACGACCATGATTTATGTATCGAACATCAAACCGGGCAGAGACAGAACCATGATCAACCACTGTGACCCGCACACAGGTATTGGATGGCCGTAATACATGAGCCATCCCTCCTAAACACCTTCTGTGATATCCAAGTACTTGTGATATGTGAACTGTGATATTAAGACACTTTTTTTTTTCAATAACTTCTTGTTAATTATTTATTACTAATTGCTTTTTTAAATGTGTAGTCCTACTTTTATTTTCTGATTAATTTTTTTAACTATTACATATTTTATTTCTTTTTACTCACTTTACTGACTATTTTTGCTTTTATACTGTATATTTTATCTTTTGAATCAGTTTTAAGATTATGAAAATTAACGTTTGTCTATTAAGTTGTCAAAATCTGGTGATAAAATACTCGAATATTATTGGCAAAAAAGTATCACGTGATTATTGTTATGAGGGCTGATGCCAACATAATTGTATGCAGATGGCACCAAATTAGCAATGAGTAACATACGCTATTTAAAACAAATTCATATTGACAATGATTACTCGGTACTCCAAATACGCATTTGTATAAAACAAAAGTTTATCTAGAATATGGGACAAAATTCGAAGTTTATTACGATTACACTAAAAAAAAAATTCAAATAATGACAGCCCTATCTTGTAGTTGACCATTTCATATTGAAATAAAATTACTTTCAAACTATTGCCTAACGATTGAAACGAGTACATCTAAATATTTGTATTTACAACAGAATGGGATTGAATTTCAAGTGTGAATTCATTGATACAAAATCACTGAAGTTAAATAAACAAAATCATTACTTCTATGATGGATAATTGATTTTAGTTTAAAGTCATGCATTTTATTGATGGATAATAAATGTAACCGATGAATTAAAGGAAAATTTCCTTGCGCTTGCTTTAAATAGAGGATTTGTTTATGATGATCGCATATCTATCATGGCTAGTCCATATGCGATTAAGCTAGCTACATGAAGATTGTTGTTATTAACTTACAGAAAGTTTAAAATACTTTCTGATCAAAAACTTATTGATCATTTTTATAATATATACCGTTTTTTGGTATACACGCAACAAGCATCGATAGCGCAGTTGGTTGGGATGTAGACTTAAGACACTAAAACAATATTAATCCATATATCGCTCATTCAAATTCGACTCGAAGAAATCAAATTTTTTTTTAATGAACCTATGAGCAGGTATGAACCTTTTATTTTTTTACCTGATCATGTGGTTGTGACAATTACGTCCCTATTTTGTATTATAATATTTATAGGTGGTGGAACCAATAAAAAAAGATTGTTTAAAACTACGTTGAATTTCAAAACAACAATATTTGAAATATTTAAGAAAGTATATTACTTTCATACAAACAACTCATGCATTTGTGTCAACTTCATCAATCAACCCCGTACGGTATTTGTATCACGAGACAACCTCATATCGATTGGTATTAAGAATTTTATGTAGTGTTTGAATTGCAGCAAATGGTTATGTTTTCAGATATATATTTTCTGAAATTTTAATAAATATTCTGAAAATATTGATTATCATAGTTCTTGATCAGTAGGTCCAAATTTTTCAGAGGCACGGAGTTTCGAGAACACAATATTTTGAGATATAGATCGTAACGGTTCAAAGACAAACAATAACGCCCACGAGACCGTATATTTCTTCTCAAGCTAATTAACGACAATGAATAATTAATGTGTGAACTTTCACCCCGCCACATGTCTCTACAACTTATGTTCTTAGCTCATTGTATCCGCAGATTCTTTTGGTCTTCTAAAGAACTGTTAAAATCCAAAATTTTTTAAACTGAAATTTTTTACATAAAAAACTAGAATCATTTACATGGCTCGAGTAATCAATGTCATAGGGACGAAAATTCGTCTGTCACCAAAAATACAGATATGCGTATTTTTAATCATTGTATAATATCAAAAACAATACATTACATATTGGTATAATTCTTTGGTTAAAAAAATTGTTTAAATTACAAAAAGCTTTCAAACCTGAGTGAGCTAACATTAAATTTTTATACCATCGTTGTTGTATATATACCATACATAGGTATTGTATTTATTGTGGACATGTTTCGGATTATAGTATGATTGCTTGAGGTCAGATTATAACAAAATTTTTATATTTAATCGAAACAATGAAATAAGAACTGACTTCAAAAAAAGCATAAAATGTTATTATAGTTTTGAATAAACGTTTCAACGTATAGTTTCCCTGGTCAGAGTATCTTAAAATAATTTTTTAATATTTTTTCATTTATTTAAAGTCCGTAATATTTTTTGATAAAAAAAAAAAAAATAATAATAATAATAATAATAAAAAAAAATAAAATAAAATTTTTTTATTTTCAAAAAGTTTCATACCCACATATCCTTATTTTATTATTGTCTTTCCCTTTAAAGGAAGGATTTTTTCTTCAAATTTATAAAAAACCTCCTGGAATTACTAACATTTAAATATACATAATGATTGGTTTTTGAATTTCATCACTAATTCTCCACCCCCTTATATCAAGAACCCACCCAATTATTCAAGAAACATGGCCATATTAAAATCACAAAAATTTTTTATTTTTCCACAATTTATATTACTGATTTTTGTACACCCTCTTCTTTTCCTTAAGTGTGAAATTTCCTCTGCAAATTTAAACGGGGTTATCTTTTGTTCTAAGGCCACTAAAAATTTCTAAATTTTCAAAAAGTTTAATATGTAAATTTTTTTATGTCCTCCTTCATTAGATGAGATATTTCTTTCTCAAATATAAATGAGATCACTCTGAAAGTATCAGCAATCCAATAAAAAAAGGATAATGAAAATCAATCCATACTTGGGAAAGTTATCGTATAGCATATTTATACAAGATTTAGCTGAATAAATAACCTCCTTCGCATTCGGTTCGGTTAAAGCTTTCATCTGCTTTTCCTATCTAACGCGGTTAACACGTAACAGAAAAAATATTGGAATACTGAAATAATAGGAAGCAATGTATCATAATAAAACAATGTAGCTGTTTTAAGAGGATTTGCTAGTGAAAACATCTTGCTATCTATCAACCTTTACCAATTTGTAATTGCTATCTGTAAATTTAAAAAAAAAAAAAAAAAAAGAAAAGATTTTTCTAAATGTATGATGCGAAAATGGGTTTTTTGTTTAATTGTTGAATATATTTTCTATTTATTTTTTCAAAGTTTCAACTTTTGCTTTCAAAATTAAGTCGAAATACTTTCGAATTTTTTTGTCAACATTGACATTGAATGTCATTTACGTAAAAGGATTTTACAACTCGATATTAAATTGTTCTAGAGTGAATTTTCAAATAACCATTTTATTTATTATTTAGACATTAATAAACTAATAAATTCTAGCAAAATAGATTGCCTTAAAATTTATTTAAGATTATAATTTCCATTTTACTTCTATAAATTGGGAAAGTCTTAAGTTTAGAGTAGGGCCTATGAAGCCATAGCCGAAAGTTACAATTAACAGTCTACGTTACGAATGTTTCAGCTCGAAATATGTTTTATATTTAGGCTACCGTGTTAAGGAACTTGTGACGAAATATAGTATTATCCTCTTTATATATTTCTTTTACACGAGTTACAAAATAGTCAAAGAAATAATTATATTTAGGATTTGAAGTTTATTTGACTACCATGTAGCCGTCATCAACATGAATTAGTTAATCTTAATTTGTCTTTTAAATAGTGTGTGCATGCCACTCTTATTGCTAGTTTGGTGTCTGAAATTTCTTAAAATAAAAAGTGGATCTTCGAAATTGGGGAAAAATCCGAATTTAATTTAAAAAATCCTGATTTCCGACAAGAATTTCAAATAAAATATGTATTCCTATTTAATAATCAGTAAATTTACTGTTAAGAAACAATTGTATACAATTTTTTACAATTGCATTGAATATGTACGCATTTTACGATTCAGAATATTACATAGTAAAAATAAAAAATAAATAAATAGTAAAATACTAAACAACGACAATAAAAATTCTGTGCAAAACAATGAATATTTTCTAAAAGAAAGAACGAAAAAAAAACATAATAAATGTATAAAATTACTAAATTAAGTTTAATTTATTCCATATAATAAAAAATCGAAATTGGGAATTTCAGTAAGAGGGACATCTTAATTTTTTTCCAGTGTAAATGCTTTCAAAGGCCAAAAATTTTAATTTTTTGGATCGTGGTATGCCATTAGAAACTGGTAAGCACAATTCAATTTTCTTACGCAGTCGAAACGTTGGATATCCATCACATTAATCTGTATATTGTTTATAGTGAATATTTCAGTTCTTGTATGATCCATAGCTTGACATTCTACAAGTAAGTGAAAAAGGTTTTCTTTTCCTTGACTGCATATGTTGCAAATAGAGCCACTTTTCAATTTAAATATAATATTTTTTATGTACACTGAAGTTTGATCATAATTTGAAGTCCTAAGTTGACTGACTGCTCTTATTTTATCAAGACTTACTTTAAATTTTAAATAATCTTCGCTTTCATAGTTTTTTTTTTATGTCTTGATACATACTACAGAAGATGGAGTTAATTGCTTTGGTTTCTTAGAGCGTTTCAAATACCTTGTAGCATTCTTGGGCTTGGTTAGGGTTTTGTTCCTCCTAGATGTTTTTTTTCCCTACGAATATCAAAAAGTTTTTAACATTCGTAGTCCAATTATACTTGACTTGAGTAGCTTGTGCTTCTATCAAATTCCAATAGCCATTTAAAACATATTTTTAGTAGTCTGGATTTCGACATTTTTAACAATTTTAACCACCAATTGAAATCCATTCTAAAAAGTTGTAGTTCCAAACAATAAACACCTGCTTCCAAGCGAACTCTATACCCAGGCTAGTTTTTTGCCCGAAAGTACAAATTTTGGAAAAAGGCTATTTGGATTTTTTCGACTATGCTCAGATACTGAAGAGATCAAATTTCCCTGGTATATAAAAGCACTGAGACAGCCACGGACCTATATACCTGAAGTTTGTTTTCCCAAGATTCTCCTTTAGCCTTTATAAAAATATCTCGAAAATCTACATTTAATTTTTCCTCGTTATAAGTGAATTTATACTTTTCTTTGTTTATTCTACATTTGTGAAAAATCATAACTGTTGTCTTTTCAGTGTTAACAAGTAGCTGATTCCCCTTAACTTTTTTAAGCAACAAATAATTTCGTCTACATACGACTGCATGTTGTCGGTATCTTCCAATCTGCTTGATATCAAACTTCAAAGCAATCCAATTTTCCATGACAGCCCCTTATCCTCGCATAACCTTTTGAAGGTACTCCAAATTTCCAATGCTGTATCGCAAGAATCAATGTGAGCATAAATACATGATTCAACACTCAGCGACAGCAATGCCTTACAGCTCTCCAGTTTGTCCGCCTTTGATTCTGTTACTGGATCGATTATACAACCAGAAAAACCTTTGTATGCAATCACATTCTTGATTGCAAAACTCCAGGTATGACAATTTTCACTCCCATTTACTTTTTGGATACCAAAATCTGTCGACATTATTCTTTTTCAATATTTATGCACAATATATTAAAAAATCCGAATTCCAAAAATAAATTCCAATTTCCAGGGAGAATCCAAAAATTATTTCCAACTAATAATTTAAATACAAAAATTATTTTTCCAAAAGAGGATTCTTAAAAAAAAAATTTTACCACAAAGAAGAATTTAAATAATTTTTCATAAATTAATTTTCCACAAAGTAATTTTCACAGGAATCCAATAATTGAAGAATCCAAAAAAATTCTTTCCAACAAATAATTTTACCATAAAAATTATTTTCCAAAAATGATTCTTGAAATTTTTTTTTCCATAAAAAATAATGAAATTATTTTACCACAAAGAAGAATCAAATAATTAATTTTTCTCAAATTAATTGCCCATAGATAATTTCAAAAATTATTTCCAAAGGAATCGATTAATTAATTTTCCAACAATTAATTTTATTCAAATAATTATAAAAATTATTTCCACAGGATTCCAACAATTAATTTTCCATAAATTAATGATATTCAAATAATTACAAAAATTATTTTTAGAGGATTCCAATAATTAATTTTCCACAAATTAATTCCATATAAATAATTCCAAAGTTATTTCTGCAGGAATCCACTAATGCAAATAAATTATTATCAAAATTATTTCTGCAGGAATTTACTGATTAATTTTCCATAAATTAATCAAATAAATAATTACCAAAATAATTTCTGCAAGATTCCAAATAAATTATTTTTAACACAAAATAAAGTTTAGAATTGAAAGTTTTATATCTTTTCAAGATAGACCTCTAATTTTAAATTAACCACAACAATTAGACTTTAACTACGCTTAGTTATGTTAGTATGTTGAGGAAATCGATATAAAGCCCTTGTGGTTAAATATTTAGAAGTAGTTTACTATGTAGGTCTATTAGTCTAGTTAACATCCACGATTTTTTCTAATTTTTTTGTATATTCTCCGAAAATTACGAAATAGGTGTCATTCGATTCGAAATTTTATGTAGAAAGTTTACTGAAAAAAATGAATTGGCGCTAAAAAAAATTGCAAAAGTTATAAACAATTAAGTGAAAAATAAAATGGGGGGCCCAGTTTTTCTTGAATAACTCAAAAAATATTGAAAATTTTCGAAATCTGAAAAAAGATCCAAAAAGATGAAGAAATTTCCTAAAATAACGTTTTTGTTGCCGACTAATTATTAATATTAAGAAATATTATTAATTTTTTAAATTATTTAATTGTTTTAATTTTTTAAAGTTAAAAGCTACATAAAAATAATTTTTTCAAATTTTTTACTCATAAACAATGTATTTGTTTATAACAATTTTTTAAAAAACAATTGTAAAAAATTTGAAAAAATTATTTTTATGTAGCTTTTAACTTTAAAAAATTTAAAAAATTAATAATATTTCTTAATATTAATAATTAGTAGCTAAAAAAGATTGTTAATTAACAAACGCATTTTTAAGCAACAAATAAATTTTTTGAAGAAAAAATATTTTTATTTTAAATCATAATTTGTGTTAATGAACATATTGCAAAAAAAAATTTTCGATTTACTCATAAACAATGTATTTGTTTATAACAATTTTTTAAACAACAATTGTAAAAAATTTAAAAAAATTATTTTTATG
The DNA here is from genome assembly GCF_905475395.1 of Chrysoperla carnea. Taxonomy (NCBI): domain Eukaryota; kingdom Metazoa; phylum Arthropoda; class Insecta; order Neuroptera; family Chrysopidae; genus Chrysoperla; species Chrysoperla carnea. Next base: position 3,353,458 of record NC_058342.1, on the reverse strand, counting down.
TAGCTTTTAATTATAAAAAATTAAAACAATAAAAAAATTAAAAAAAAATATTTTCTTTCATTACTTTTTTTCATTTGTTAATATTCAAATGTTAATAACAAATTGAAAAATCAAAATTTAAAAATTTAAAAAACGGTAATTTATTTGTAAGCCTAATAAGAATAACTTCACGGAGGGAAAAAAATTCTGGGGTTTTAATTTTATAATTATCGGAGATTTTATGTTAACATTCTATATAGAAAAAATTGTTAGTTAACAATTACTGACTAATGGAAAAATAATAAAAAAAAATTTTCAACAACGGATTATTGTTTATTCATGTATCTCAAAACTACATTAATTTTTTTATTTATTAATATTCATATTTTATATGTTTAAATAATTTTTTTTGTTAGTAGGTCTCAAAGACAGAACGAACGCGATTAATATCTTGTAGACCAGATATTTAAATAAAAATTTATTTATTTAATTAAATTTACAATTCAATTTACACTTGTACAAAATGTTAAGTAACAACAATTAAAAATAAATATTTTAATGAAACAAATTATCTAACAATCCGAACATATGTCAAACGATTGTAATAATAAGTATTATTGAAACAAAGTTATCCGAACCCGAACATGCGTCAAAAAGTTTGGATACTAAGTATTATTTGTACATTAGATAGTTTACTTTATATATGCTTTTAAAATACTGCTTAGTAATTAAGAGATGTGTTTTTAAAAGATCCTTTTTGTAATATGATCTTTTGTATAACACTTGTGACCGTCCAGATGGTATAACATTAATATTATTAAAGGTCAACTTTCTCGTAATACTTAAAGGACAGTTTTCTGAGAAATATTTGAGTATAGAAATATTTAAAATAAACTTTCTAAAATAACCATTCTAATTTATGAAAGCTAATAAATAATTATTTAACAAATGCGTAACATGCACATGTTACTTTATAAAATGGTTTTAAGTATCTAAAAAGAAATATAAGTAATAGAGGATATATAATTCCTCCCTTCTAAGAATAAACTACCGTTGTTTACTAGGTAGTTCGATCAACATAAAGTTTCGGTATCGGGATTCCAACCATTTCGAATTGATTTCGATTAATTGCAGGCATTGGTACAGCTTGTGTGTTTTGATCCCTTTGACCATACTTGTAGAGAATATAAACTATGCTTGCTATTATTATTATTATAACAATAATTAATGACCATGTTACGGGATGTTTATATAGTTTATTTGCTATAAGTTCCAAATCTTCTGTATTTTCTAAGTCGTAGTTAGCTAGTTTTTTCATTCTAATATCAGGTTGTTTATAGGAGATGTTTATTTTATTGAATAATATTTGTTCCACTTCGATATTAGTATATGTAGTTTCCACTGTTCCATATCGTATACCATTAATTTCCATATAACATTGATTCAGGGTAATATGAAGTTTACCAACAAAATTGGTAATGTTTTTTCCACATGACGAACTAATATTTAAACCGGTGTTTGTAAAAATTATAAAATGATTAGTAATTAGTTATAATATAATATTCATTTCGTCTGTCTGCTCGTAAATGCAATGTCCAATACGATTTTCCAGTATTTCCATTTCACATGTATTACGTTTTCTGTCATGAAGTTGCGTTGGGTAACAAATGTAGTCTTGTTCTATTCATTTGTAATTATCATTTCTTATAAATGAATATTCGTTGGGGTTATGTAGGATTAAATTAGTTTCGGGATTTATTTTACTATGATTTGTAGGGATAGGATATATAATCGTTAAAGAAAAATTAGCTGAATTGAATTTGGGAATTTGCACTATGAATATAATATTTGAATCATTAAAATACGCTTTCAATCCTAATAACTCGTATAAATGTTCTACGTTTATTAAATTAATATGTTGATCTAACTCATTTTTTATTAATTTCAATTCGTTATAGCTCAAAATATGTTTAGAAATAACGTTTTCTCTGGCTAATTGAATAGCAGTAATTATATTGTCTATGTGTTGATCTAAATATCTAACTTGAAATTGAATAGAAAAGTAATATTGTGATTGTAAGATTTGTTGTTGCATTACGTTATAGTCATTAAAAGAATTGAATTTGTGCTTTAACTTTGCTTGTTCTGCATTTATAAAATTTGTAATATTGCTAAATCGTTTGATCATTTCTTGATTTAAGGAATGTTGATTTGTTTGCCCCTGTTTTAAAATCAATTCATTGTCTTCTAAGTTCCTAATCTGTTCGTTTATGCGTATAGCATCATCGTTATCCATATTCCCCGAGATACCTTTCATTAAAGATCCTAGTCCATTTATAAGCCCTCGTTTGTTTCTATGAAATGGCATTAAACTATTAACTTTATCAATTACTTTATCTATTTCTACTAGAAGCATTGTTGTATCTGTCATAGGGTTAGTGATGAGATTAGCTTTTTCGTGTACTAAGGTTTGTTTAATTTGGTTAGCTGATTCGATTAATGGATTAATATTATCTACGTGAATTAAATTATTATAATGATTGATTAATTTTATAGTCCCTTAATTCAACGCGAATAGTCCTTGAGTACTGCTTATGTCGTTGTAAGTAATTTTCTGCCCAGCAACACATAATCTGAAACAGATTATTTTTTTCTTACTTTAATTTTTCCTTTATGGTATTTTTGTACTTTCTGAGCATTTCTAACTTTAAGAGTTTTACCCTTATTTTCTAGTACTTTATCTTTTGTATATTTGGGTGCTATTTTTTTTCGTCTATTTTGTTTTACAAAAACATTTTCACCTACTGTTACATTTGGAGGGTCAATTCGGTCTTTGTTTCGGACTTCCAATTTTTGCTTTAATTTATTGTTTTGTTTAGTGATTAAATCTTTTATAATTTGTATTTCTTCGGCATGCTTATTAGCATAAGTAGAATATATATTATCGGTGGTAGGTTTTAAAATTTGATTATCTCTGATTCCATTTATAACTTCAAAGGGTGTAAGCTTGGTACTTGAATGTATGGCATTATTATAAGTTAATAAAGCCATATCTAATTGCTCTACTATTGTTAGATTTTTATGAGTAGTTTTTAATATTGTTATTAATTCTACTAAAGTTGAATGAAATCGTTCAACTGGTGAGTTGCCGGTTGAATTTCTAGCACAAGTAGTGTGGTTACCAATATTATAAAGATTAAGAAAATCTTTAAAATCATTACCTTCGAATTCCATACCGGGATCATGAATTATAAGATCAGGAATACCGTGCCTTGATAAATAATTTCTCAGTGCATAGTCTTTTACATAACCTCTCAGTACATAACCTTATCAGATGATTTAGTGTTTCATCAATCCCACGATAGATTGACAATTCGTGATAGTACTTTATCAGTTTCGTTTGTTCATCTATGTTTTGAACATCTTGGAAGAATTTAATACACCGAATGATTTTTAATTTTGAATCAAAATGTTTTACATATGCTCTTTGAATTTCATTGAAGATATTTATTGTCTTCTGTGCAGATAGCGTTTTGCTTATTGTCAACAATTTCTGTTTTTAAAATTTTAATAGCTATGGATTCGTCTATTTTTGGTATTGTTAATATAACATGTTGTCTTGTTTTAAATAATTTAATTAGTTTTCTTTCATTTTTTGTTCCTAATTTAATTGTTATTTGGTGTGAAAATTCATTTAATGCACGTTCGGATATTCTAATACCGGGATTAGGATTTTCTTCGGCTGAATGTTGGGTACTATTGCTACTTAAATTGTTTATTTGAACCCTAGATAATGCGTCTACATTTGTATTTATTTTACCAGGTTTATGGTCTATTTTGAAATTATAGTCGAGTAATTTTATTTTCCATCTCACTAATTTCGAATTGACCTCTTTTAAGGAAAATACCCATTTTAAAGGCTTGTGGTCCGTTAAAATATTAAACTTTTGCCCGTACAAATAGGGCCTAAACTGTTTACATCCCCAAACGATAGCAAGTAATTCCTTTTCAATTGTGGAATAATTTTGTTCACTTTTGCTTAATGTTCTAGAAGCATAGCAAATTGGCTTGTCTGAACCAACAGTACCTTGTGATAGAATAGCTCCTATCGCAAAGTTAGACGCGTCTGTAGTTAAAATAAAAGGTTTTGTAAAATCGGGATATTGGAGAATTGGATCTCCTTTTAACAAAGTTTTACAAATTTCAAATGATTCTACATAGGCTTTTTTTTATAATCTACTATTTTATTTTTACGAAGTTGTAAAGTCATCGGTTTTGTTATTTTAGCAAAATCTTTAATGAATTTACGGTAATATCCGATTAGTCCTAAAAATGATTTTATTTCGGTGACAGTTTTTGGAAGTGGATATTTTTCAATCGCAGCTATGTTTTTTGGGTTAGGTTTAATTCCCTCAGTTGTCACTACATGTCCCAGAAATTCAATTTCTTTACGTAGAAATTCGCATTTGTCTAATTGTATTTTAAAATTGTGCATTCGTAATTTAACAAAAACTTTTTGAAGAGTTTCAATATGTTCTTGTAAAGAAGAAGAGAATACAATTATGTCATCCATATAAACTAATACGTTTTTTCCAATGTATTCACGAAGCATGTTATCCATATCTCTTTGGAACGTTGCAGGAGCGTTCTTAAGGCCGAAACACATACGAGTATACTCATAGTGTCCGTTATCTACAGAAAATGCTGTCTTCGCCATATCTTTGGGATCCATTTCTATTTGATAGTATCCCGAAACTAAATCCAGACAAGTAAAATATTGACATTTACCTAACTTATCAAGAATGTCAGATATATTTGGCAATGGGTATCGATCGTCAATTGACTTTTCGTTCAGCTTTCTATAGTCGGTTACTAAACGAAATTTCTTTATACCGGAAGAATCTGCCTTTTTACTCACGATAAAAACAGGAGAATTCCAAGGGGAATTCGATGGCCGTATGATGTTTTTTTCCAACAATTCGTTGATTTGTTTTGTTACTTCTTCTTTTTGAGAGTGTGGTAACCTAAATCCTTTAGTATATATAGGAATTTCGTCTTTGGTATGTATGGAATGTTTTACATCGGACGTGAACGTCATGCTTTCTGTTGTTGAGTAAAAAATGTTTCTATACTTAGAACATAACTGTATTAAAGCATTTATTCTTCGTTATTAAGATGACTAACACGTAAATTCTGAATAGGAAATTCGTTATCTGATACGTTATCAAATTGTTCGTTTATGTTGGTTAAAGTTTGGTAGCGATTTAGAATTTCTGCTGTAAGTGGTTGACTAATTATAACTCTCTGTTGTGAATCAGAATTATTAACTAATAGAACAGGTGCTTTATTGTTTGTCACGGTGTACAAGCCGTCTATTAATTCTACGAATTCGTTAAGTTTAATGCATGGTAAAAACACGTTACCTTCTTTTACGTTAACTGGAGCCTCTATATATTTTTGTTGATAAGGTTTCAACTGGTATATTTGATACTGATGTAATGTTTTTTTATACAATTTGTTTTGAACTCTACCAAAAATTATTGTATCATTTTTATAATTAATGTTACCACTTAATTTTTTTAAGGTATTACTGCCTATAATTCCATCAAAATAGTGACGAAATTTAAAAATTAAAAATTCTAATGGTTCTGGGTTATCCAGTTGCGGGATATAATTAACAATAATTTTCTCAGTAATTTCATGATTTTTAAGAGCTGTTGCAATAGTTACTTTAGTTTTAAATTTTTGGGAATTATAAGTATGTTTAGGGTCTATAAAATTTGCATCTGCTCCTGTATCAATTAGAAAGCGTAAATTTTCTATTTTGATAAACGGTAACGAGCTATGGTGCATATTATTTAATTCTATGTATCCGGAAGATTCAAGGCTTTTTGGGTAAAATTTTGATCATTCGATATTTCTAATTTTTCTGAATGTTGTTCTTCAGCAATTTTGTTATTGTGGTGATATGAAATGGAGTTATAGGGATCTACAGGAATTTTATTATTTTGGTCATATGAAATAGAGTTATAGGGATCTACATCATATGAATAATATTCGTCACTTGCAAAACTATCAAAAGAATCGTTTTAAAAATATTTGTTGTTATCAAAAGGGTCGTTTTGAGAATATTCGATGTTATCAAAAGCGTTAATATTATTCATTCGATGAAATGATTGTCTGGTATTTCCACTTGAAATATCCATAGGTTCAGGTCTAGGTACTTGAGGTTTATATATTGGTGAACTATTAAATCGACTTTGTTGGGGTTGAATTTGATTTTGATTCCAAGTTGGTCGAATATACTGTATGGGGCGGTAATGATTCGAGTTACGAAAGGGGTTGTTTTGAATTGGTTGTGCTGGTCGTAGTTGCATACGATTTGTTGGAAAATTAGGTACTTTATAATTATTCACATAATTCTGTATAGGAACACGATTGCTATGAAGATAATTATTAAGCCCTTGTCTAGGTTGGGAATTTAAGTTTGATCGAGAGATTCTACTTCTATCTAGATTAGATTGTTGCATCGAAATTTCGTTGACACAAACATCCTATGCTTCTTTTATTGTTTTTGGTCAATTTGATCTCACAATATATCCTAAATTTTGATTTAATCCTGCTATAAAAGATTTTAAAACAATATTCAAATATACTTCATTTTGACCTGTTATGAATTCTTTAGATTTTGTTCGATCTACTGAATTTAACAAAACGGTTTGTAAATCAACTACTTCAGTATAATAATCTTTTAATTGTTTATTTCCTTGAAAAATTGTGTTTAATTTATGAAGAATTGATTCTATAGTTCGTTTGTCTGAGAAATGTGTTAATAATATTGCTTTAATCGTTTCCCAGTCCGAAGGGGTTCCAGAAGCTGTGAGAGCATCTCGTGCTGATCCTCTTATTTTTTGTTTTAGCATGTTAATTAATATAGAATTGTTAGCATTTTCTCCTTGGAGAACCGTATCACCCATTTCTATGAATGTATTTAACATTCCTGGACAACCTTCGCAGGTGTCCATACTTCTAATTATTTCAATCACTGTTATACTAGTAGCCATATTAGCGTTATTATTTTCTAATTTTGAGTTATTTGAATTATTTGATAAAGAATTATTTAAAAAATTTTCGTTAGTATTAATTTTATTCGAGTTTTCCAAATTATTATCAAGCGATATTTTATTGAATAAATTTTCTATTTGTTGTAGTTTAGAATTGTTTTCTCTAATTGTTGTTAAATCTTCGTCCGTATCTGAGTCGGAGCTAGAATTTTTGAATAATCTGAAGTTCAGTTTATTCTTTACTTTAAATTTAGTAGGATATTTAGGCATTAAGGTGTAGGTATTCGAATATTCAACAAAGAAAAATTTACTTACATCAACCACATTGTTACGTTTAAATTCCAGATAATTCCAAAAAAGAATACCATAAATCTTCGATATGCAGTCGAAATGGATTTAATCAGTTCCAATGTTGCTTCCAATCCAGTAAATTTTATTTTGTACTCTGGTTGATAATAAAAATTTATTTGGAGTGTAGATACGTCCCAAAGACTTAAGAGCCACTCGTAGAATTTACACAAATTTACGATGGACGCGATAATTTTCGAAAATATTTTTCTGAAATTATCCTACCGGCTGCGCCATTAATATCTTGTAGACCAGATATTTAAATAAAAATTTATGTATTTAATTAAATTTACAATTCAATTTACACTTGTACAAAATGTTAAGTAACAACAATTAAAAATAAATATTTTAATGAAACAAATTATCTAACAATCCGAACATATGTCAAACGATTGTAATAATAAGTATTATTGAAATAAAGTTATCCGAACCCGAACATACGTCAAAAAGTTTGGATACTAAGTATTATTTGTACATTAGATAGTTTACTTTATATGTGCTTTTAAAATACTGCTTAGTAATTAAGAGATGTGTTTTTAAAAGATCCTTTTCGTAATATGATCTTTTGTATAACACTTGTGACCGTCCAGATGGTATAACATTAATATTATTAAAGGTCAACTTTCTCGTAATACTTAAAGGACAGTTTTCTGAGAAATATTTGAGTATAGCAATATTTAAAATAAAATTTCTAAAATAACTATTCTAATTTATGAAAGCTAATAAATAATTATTTAACAAATGCGTAACATGCACATGTTACTTTATAAAATGGTTTTAAGTATCTAAAAAGAAATACAAGTAATAGAGGATATATAATTCGCGAGAGCCAAACTTGCCATATTTTGCGCTATTTTCAAGGCTCTGTAAAAATTATAAATATTAGAGATACAATTTTGGCAACAAAAACTTTATTTTAGAAAATTTCTTCATCTTTTTGGATCTTTTTTCAGATTTCGAAATTTTTCAATATTTTTTGAGTTATTCAAGAAAAACTGAGCCCCCTATTTTATTTTTCACTTAATTGTTTATAACTTTTGCAATTTTTTTTAGCGCCAATTCATTTTTTTCAGTAAACTTTCTACATAAAATTACGAATCGAATGACACCTATTTCGTAATTTTCGGAGAATATACAAAAAAGTTAGAAAAAATCGTGGATGTTAACTAGACTATATATAAATTATATTTTAGATTTCGAATGTATTAAAAAAAATACTTTATTTAATTTAACAACAATACAATGTTAAACTTATTTTAATTTAAATACAATAACAATTATACAACTTATAATTCTATCGCTAGTTCGCTACAATCAAGCGTGCAAGAAGCCGAACTTGTGTAATGAAAAAGACAATCGTTATCAATTTAACGATGGCTTATATACTAAATTTTGGTTTGTTTTTAGAAAGTATCGCTAGATTGGAATGCAGTTTGATAAGGGTGTTTTAGAAAGCTGTCTATAAATGATGTATGTGAAATACGTCATTAGATTGGAATGCAATTTAATAAGGATGTTTTTAGAAAGCTATTTATAAATGTTGTGTATAACATACGTCATTGCATATTTGTTAATAACGTCCTTGACATATTTTATATAAGTATACTAATTAGTAGTTTAAGTGAATTTAGGATATATAACTCCTCCCTCCTTAAGATGGAGCTTTAAACAGAAAAGTTATTGGGGCTTTTTGTGTAAGCTCCACTGGCTCTTGGGGTGCTGAAGGCGTATATTTTATCTTTTCGATAATTCTAGCACGATTCTTTCTATTTTTATAATATTTAATATAACTAAAAATAAATATTGCAATAAGAAAAATAATTAAAATAATAATATTTGTAGAAATGTGAGTATAATGTTGATATTTGATGAGTTCCAGTTCATTTGTGTTTTCTAGAGTTTTAAAGTTTAATACATCCAGTGTAGAATCGTTGGATAATTGCGTTATTTCCATGTCGTTGTAGATTATTTGCTCCAATTTATAAGTAGAAGTACTTGATGAGATGGTTCCATAAATTATACCATTAATAATAACCATACATTTGTTATAATGGATATACAGTTTTCCAGTAAAATTAGTGATGTTTTTTCCGCAGGTTGTATTAATATTTATAGGTTTATTAACGTAAGCAATTATGTGGTTATTTTCGACTTCTTCTATGAAACTTGTTTCGACAGTGTGATGTAACGTGCATTGCGCTGGTTCGTTTTGTAGGATTTTTACTTCGCAAGTATTAATTGAGTTATTTTGTAATTGTAATTGTTTACACATATAGAGTTGTTCTATTTCCTTGCAAGGTTTAGTTACGAATGAATATTGTTTTTTATTAAGGAGCAGGTAGTTGGATTTTGGGATAATTATTGTACTATGATTTGTGGGTAGAGGTCTTAGTCTGTAAGTTGTGTATGATTCATTGGTCATTTGTGGGATTTGTACAGCAAAAATTAGGTTAGAATTGTTGAAATACGCTTTTAATTCTAGGATTTCATAAATTTGTTCGTCATTATAATTTTGAATGATTTGTGGGAGTTTGCTTTTAACAAGTGATAATTCATTTTTATTTAAAATGTGTTTTGATAATAAGCCAAGTTGTGCCAATTGCACTGATTGGATAATGTTATCTACATGATCGGTAAGTGTAGTGATTTGGGTTTGTAAAGCAAAGTAAATTTGAGTAGCAAGTAGTCGATGTTCGATATTACTGAAGTTTTTTTATGGATTCTGATATAATTTGTAATCGCGTTTGTTCTGTGTTTATGAATTTAGTGATGTTCGAGAAACGTTGGATCATTTGGGAGTTTAGTTTATGTTGATTGTTAATTGAATCTTGAGTCAAAAGGGAATTGTCTTGTAAATTGCGTATCTGTTTGTTTATTTCTAGAGCGTCGTCATTGTCCATATTTCCAGTAATTTTCTTAATTACACTGCCTAATCCGTCTATTAATCCACGGGTATGTCGGTGATTTATTTTAAGTGAGTAAACTTTATTTAATAGATTTTGAGCAGATTGTTGAAGATCAGGGTTATAAAAAAATGTAGTATTTTCTTCTAATTTATTTAAAGTATTCTTAATTTCTAAAGTTGTAGTTTCTAAATTATTTAAGTCTACTATATAGATAAGATTATTGTAGTGGGTGGTTACCAGGGTTTTTCCTAAGTTAAGTGCTAGTAGTCCCTGTGTATGCGTCAAGTCATGAAATTCTATTTGTTGGCTAGTCGCCATTGCGAACCTGCAAAGAAGATTTTCTCGTTTTAATTTTTGATTTATGATACTTCCTATTCTTATTGGTTGTAAAGGCTAACTTGTTATCCTTTTGTACTTTGACTTTGTCAAAAGTTGGTAGTAATTTAGAATTTCTTTGGTTAACTTTTACGTAAGTTGTTTGTCCTTCTACTAGTGTAGGTGGGTTATTTAAAGTTTCGTTTTTCTTTTCGATTCTTTTGAGTAAATTTTGGTTATTTTGTTTTATTAAATCTTGAATTAGTTTTGATTCATTTAGATGATGGGAATTGTAATCGTTAAGGGCGTTATTAGTCTTAGGTTCAATTAACGAATTTTCTCTTATACCATTGATTACTTCGAAAGGAGTTAATTTAGTAGCAGAATAAATTGAATTATTATAGGTCAAGACGGCTAATGTGACCATTTCGTCTAGAGATAAATTTTCTTTCTTAACTCGTAGTACTTTTAATGTTTCTACGATTGAAGAGTGAGATCTTTCAATTGGTGCGTTTCCTTGTGATGTTCTAGCACAAGTAGTATGGTTCGTAATTTGGTAGATGTGCAAGAATTCTTTAAAATTAATGTTTTCGAATTCTAATCCAGGGTCATGAAATATTTTAGATGGTATTCCATGTCTGGCTAGGTATTTTCTAAGTCCTTTTAATACTTCTATACCATTTTTGGATGGCAGGGGTATTAGTTCAAGAAATTTAGAAAATTTATCTATGATAGATAAATAGATAGATTTTTCAACAAAGAAAAGGTCTATATGTAGTATTTCGAAAGGCCTTGTTGCTTGTTCAGTTTGATTTTGTTTAAGTTTTAGGGGATGTCTTTCATATTTTGCTTGAGCACAAACTTCACACGAATTTATGTATGTCGATATTTTTTGTTTCATATTATCGAAATAGTATCGTCTTTTTAAGTGTTGTAATGTCTCATCGATACCTCTGTGTATAGATATATCGTGATAGTTTTTTATGAGTTGGGATTGTTCGTCGATATTTTCAATGTCTTCAAGTATTTTAGTGCAACGTATTATTTTATAATTTTGAAAGTATTCTTTATGAATGTTTGTTATTGTAGAGAAAGTTTCGTCGTCTGTGTAGACAGCGTTTACTTTATTAGGCGAAAAGTATTGTTTGATAATATTCGTGATTGATTCGTTTTTAAAGTGGGGATTTTCAAATACTTGTCGTTTTCTAGTATTTTTAAAAAATGAAAGATTAGAATGTTTGTTACTGATGGTTTTTTTAAATATTATTTGATTGTTGAATTCATTTAAGGCTCTTTTTCCTATAGGTATGCCTTTATAGAGGTTTTCGTCGGCTGAATGTAAGTAGATATTTCAACATCAACAGAGTGAGTTTCGTTGTTATTTAGTTGTATGCGAGATAATGCATCTACATTGGTATTTTGTTTCCTTTGTGAGTCGTTAGTCACAAGTACTTTAGCAATGAAGTTATTTGCTTCGTATACGCCAGATAAGATTTTTATGTTATCGTCAATTTCAACATGGGGGATAAGCACGTCGCCATTCTTTATGTTGGTTTTTATGGAAATAAACTTTTGTTCGTTTCCGTTAATAGCATGAATTTGGGGTCTATCAAGGGGTTTTAAATGCAACTTGTTTATGATTCCGTTTAGATTTATAGTGTTTGAATCATAATCAATATTTGCTTTGAGTTTTTTCAAAGTTTCGTTACCGATTATTCCGTCAAAGAAATGATGGAATTTAAATATGAGGAAAAATATGGGATTGTCATTATTTAAATTTGCTAAATAATCAACTCTGACTTTCTGCGTTATTTTATGTTCTTTCAATGCAGTTTTTACGATAGTATTTGTTGGAATGGTTGTTGGGAAATGAATAAGATGTTTTGGGTCGAGAAAATTGTTGTCAGCTCCAGTATCGATTAAGAATCGTAACTTATCGATTTTAATATACGGGAGAGTACCGTTGGTTTTATGGTAATTTAGTTCTAACAGTCCGGAGGATCGGATGTCGAGGCTATATTCGTAAAATTTTCATTTAAATATTCGTTCGTATCGTATTGATCGTACGGGGGGTCATAATATTGATGGTAGTCAATTAGATCGTCTTGGTAATCGTCAGTTTCGGTATTATGTAATACTTTTCTTGTATTACCTGAACTAACGTCCATTGGGGTTGGTCTATATGATTGTTGTTGTTGTGGTCTATAAGTATTGTTTAAGGGTTGGTTTGATTGTTGTGGTCGGTATTGCTGTTGTGCAAAGACAGGAGGTCTTTGATGGGGGGCTTGACTTTTACAAAAGGGGTTTTGGTTGTTGTACATTGGGGAATTAGACTGGTGTGGTGGCTTAAAGTTACTATTGTACGTATTATTTTGAGAATTTAGTGGTGGTTTAAAGGTATTTAAATTATTTGGGGATCTATGTATGTAAGACGGGGTGTAGTTAGTTTTTCGTTGTGGTATCATGGGTTTTGAGTTATGAATAGGTCTCCTAGAGTTATCAGAATTATTATCAGAATTAGGTTGCCTATTGCTAATCCTAAACCGGTCTAAATTTGATTGTTGCATACTCAATTCGTTCAAGCATATATCGTATGCGTTTTTAATCGAAGTTGGATTGTTAGCCCTAACTATGTATCCTAGTTTGGGATCTAATCCTGCAATAAATGATTTTAGCACAATTATTACAATCAGGTCTGTTTGTCCAAGGATATAGTCTGCTGATTTTGATTGGTCGATCGAATTTAGAAATGCCGTCTGTAAATCAGATACTTCTGTAAAATATTGTTCCAAAGGCTTATTACCTTGTGAAATAGTATTGAGCCGATGAAGAATTGTTTCAACAGTACGTCTATCAGAAAATTGCGTTCTTAAGTGTGTTGCAATAGTTGTCCAGTCAGCTGGATCTCCTATGGAAATTAACACGTCATTTGCTTTACCGATTATTTTGTTTCGTACTAAATCAGTGATAACTTCTGTGTTCGTAGCATCGGTTGCTGCATTTATAATTCTGTTTGCATTACGCAAAAATCGATTTAGGGTTCCAGAGGAACCGTCAAAGGTTGAAATGTTTTTCAACAAATCCATTACAGTTAATGTAGTAGCCATTTTGTTACTAATATTATTTCTTAAATTTAGGTTATCGTTCAATTCAATTGATTCAACTTGTTTTATTATTTGGTTTAACACTGGTGAATAAGTATTTAAATTATTATTTGTTAAATCCACAGAGTCAGCGTCTGAGTCTGTGTTTGAGTCCGAATCGTCTGAGGAAATCAATTTTCGTATTTCAACAGGGGAAGATTTGGGTTTTCGTGTTTTGGGGAATTTGGGCATTAAGGGTGTTATAAACAATAATCAAAAGTAATATTACTCACAGTTGGATTACGAACAACATCCACATTATGTTTTAACAATTTAGTGTTGATTGTTGGACCAGAATTAACTCCACTTGCTTCAATATCCACTTGAAGTGTTCAACAATTAACCACAATGCTGCTTACTTTCCAAAACACAATTTTCGATTGAAAATATAATAAAATTTATTTGTTCAGTAGATTCAATCCATTAAGCATTAAAATGCACTCGTAAATTTCACTAAGTCGATTTTTGTACTTTTTGTTGTGATTTTACGATGGACGCTGATAGTGCTGTAATAACGACACTATCCTACCGGCTGCGCCAATTATATTTTAGATTTCGAATGTATTAAAAAAAATACTTTATTTAATTTAACAACAATACAATGTTAAACTTATTTTAATTTAAATACAATAACAATTATACAACTTATAATTCTATCGCTAGTTCGCTACAATCAAGCGTGCAAGAAGCCGAACTTGTGTAATGAAAAAGACAATCGTTATCAATTTAACGATGGCTTATATACTAAATTTTGGTTTGTTTTTAGAAAGTATCGCTAGATTGGAATGCAGTTTGATAAGGGTGTTTTAGAAAGCTGTCTATAAATGATGTATGTGAAATACGTCATTAGATTGGAATGCAATTTAATAAGGATGTTTTTAGAAAGCTATTTATAAATGTTGTGTATAACATACGTCATTGCATATTTGTTAATAACGTCCTTGACATATTTTATATAAGTATACTAATTAGTAGTTTAAGTGAATTTAGGATATATAACTTATATACTAAGTAAAAATGCATTCAAAGCAAAACTATTATACAAATAATAGTTTGACATGCATACATATCGCGTACTAGTTCAATGAATTAAGCAATATTCTAATTACATATTTTCAACACTTTGTTCCTCCGGTATGATATTATAATTTTCAGCCCATTCATGAATTCTATTACTGATTATTCGTGTGAAAATTTTGGTAACGGTTTTTATTATAGCTATACCCCTGTTTTTTTCCGGATTTGTCTGCTGTCCTTTCTTGAATATCATATTTAAGAAGATCTTCATCCATTTGTCTGGGACATATTCTTGCTCAAAAACATCTTTTAGTACATTAAATAGATAATTCACTCCTATTTACGGTATATTTTTCCAGAACTCGTTTGTAATTATATCGAAGAACTCGTTTTATCGTAGCCCGGTGATTTATTGTTTTTTAATTGTCGTAAGGCATACTAAAGTTCTTGTATTTCAATTTGTTTGTCTAGATATGTGTGTTGGAAATCTGCAAAATCTAAATTATGATTTAAGTACGTTGTTGAGTAGTTTTGGATTATATAAAGATTCTATCTACTTCCTTTGTATATTTTCGTTTCGGTTTAAATATCTTTACTGCTTCCCAGATTTCGGATGAATGTTTGAACTTTTTTCTGATTTCTGAGAAGTACCTTTCCCCTAACATCTTGTATTTCCTTATATTCCCTTTTAAGTTTAAGGTATTTTTGGACTTCTTCTTTATATTTGCAGCTTCTACATTCATTAAGGGCTTCTTTGGTTTTAATTTTGTATTCTTTAGAGTTTTGATTAAACCACGCCTTGTTTATAGTTTTCTACGCATGTTTCGATTTTTTTTTTCATTGTTGTGTTCTTTACCATACCCGTCGTTCCAGCATCCTCAAGTAATGCACTTTCCAAAAACTGGTAGTCGTATGTTTCACATTCTTCTAATTTCTTTGCCATTTCTTCCTGAAACGCATTAAATTTGTCGGAATTTCATTTTAACTTTGTTTTTAACTTATGTATTTAGTATCCGCTCCAAATGGATTTTCTATACTAAGTATACATGGAAAGTGATCTGAGTTGAAAGATTCATTGAATATGTGCATTTGTTTCACCAGATCGACATTTGATATGTTCATAGCTCTCAGATCAACAATACTTTTTCCTAGAGGACCTAGAAGATAAGAATAGCATGCAGGCACATCCCCTTTTCAACGTCCGTTTAAAATTAAACATTCTTTGTTTTCTAGAAGATATACAAAGTCTTAACCTTTCTTATCTAATTTTTTATCTAGGGTATTCCTGACAGAGTTAACATTCCTTTTACCCTCCACAAATTCTTCTTCGTAGTTATTTAGATTGCCAATATGAAAGTTCATATCCCCTCCAAGAATAAAATTTTCGGCTGTTTTTTTTTTTCTAAGATATGTTCCATTTCTGTTGCACAAGTGTCAGAATTCAATGTTGGTGGTAAATACACTGTAGCTTTAATACATTTGTGCTTACCAGTTCGGATGGTCGCCACAATCCCCATTTCTGAAATATATAAAGAATTTGTTTTAATTTTTGGTTTTTTCTTAACTAACATTATTATTCACTCTTCACTTCAACACTCTTCTTATAGCAAAACTAAAAATAATATTATATTCTGAAAATTCATCTTCTATTTTTTCTTTGCTCATAGTCCATGTTTCTGTTAGCCAAATCGCGTCCTATTTTTAAAAATTCATTTTTGACTTCTAATGCATTTCTTATTCCATGAAAATTCCAAAGCATTATTAAAAATTCATCCGAATTTACTTTTTTATTTTGGCATTTCTAAATTTTTTATTTTCTTGGATTATTTTTCCCGGAATTGTTTTTGCTTGAGCAGTCGTTGTTTTCTCATTTTCTGCTGATAATTATTGTTCTAAGATTCTTTTCCGATTTCGTTCTTCCTCGACTTTTCTTTCTTGCACTCTTTTTTCTTTTAGTTTCAATCTAATTTCGTGAGATAAATCGTTGTTGATATAAATAAATATTCGTTCCTTTTTAATTTTCTTTTACCATTTAAAAATTCTTTTTTTCTTTATATTTTTGAGACACAGAATTTCTTCCTTTTTTCCCAATTCGAAATAATTCTTCTAAATCTTCAGGTTCACATTTAATATTTAGCTTATTTTCCCTAAAATTAATAACCGAGTCTTCTAGCTCATGTTCATCTGTCTCTTTTTCATCTAAACCATGTATGATAATATTTTTCTTGTTAATACTTTTTTTTTCAAATTAATAATAGTCTTTTGTTGTTAATTTACTGTACATTTTAGTTGATATTGATGTGCGATTATTATAATTAACATGATATGATGGTAATAAATAGTTATAGGGACAAAACCTTCATGTTTCGGCTACTTTTTTACATTTCGAGTAACTTTGTCTACCTTTGATCAGCTGTATCTCGGACACTAATGAGTCTAGAAAATCCTTTTAGATACCAAATTTTAGAAAATTTAATGTTCTACAACTTTGTAAGCGACTATAGATCACAAAGACCTCCCCTTCAAGTTAGCACAGGATTCTCAAGGTCCAAAACTTATTATAGATATCCTAGAGTACCCCCAAATAGCCTGTAAAAATTTCATTAACTTCGGAGTACTTTCCAGGTAGAAAGTACATGTCTACTGGAGTATGTACATTGCATCACATTACGTGCAATGAAGGCTTTCAAAACCAGACGCTTCTTTTGTAATGCTTATAGTTCAAAAACTACTTGACGGATTGTCAAGCAATTTTTTTTATTTTGTAGCTAATATAATCAGGTTTTATTTAAATAAAAAAATATGTGACCATATCATAGGATATTTAGTTGTTATTTTCACTAGAATGAAAAAATTTATGGAAAAATTACACATTTTTCTTAATATTCGCCCGCCATCTTTATTTTTTTAAATGGTATGTTTTTCTTTTGATTAGAGATGTTAATAGGAATCGATTGACACCTCAATCACTTAAAGCGGTGCAACCGTTTTGATTCTATAAATTTTTTAAAGTATGCAGACGCCATTTTGGAAAAGGTCCGCCATCTTGAATTCCAGTGGATGAAATTTGTGTTTCCTCGGATAAAATCATTCATATTGGTCCCTAGTATCACTGCGTAAAGTGGCTTGCTTTCTGCATAAAATGCAGTTTCATTTTGCTAAGCCCTATGACTAAATATATAGTTGCGCCTTTACCGATTGCGCTACCACAACTATTACTTAGTGAACAGATTTTAGCAATTACTTAATCAAGTCCGATAAATTGTTTAGTCGATATTTTTTATTTTGTTATCAGACAAAATGACCCAAACCTCACATACACCAAATTTTTTAATTTAATAAATAAACTTTCATATTCAGAACTTTCAATATTATCACAAATATACACTAATATAAAATATACTTTAACCAGTAAATCAGTTTAAAAGTTTAAAATAAATACTAGGTTAAAAACAAGGGATGTTGACTGCCCGCGACTTAAATGATATATTATTTTTGTAATAACAATTATTATGATAGTTTTTTTACGCTCATTATTTATTTCAATTTCCAAATTAAGAAAATTTATAATAAGAAAATTATTATTATTAATTAAAAAATTAAAAAAAAGAAACACACGCAGTCTAAATATTGTGATCTATAACGTGTATCGTATCATACATAAACTATTCATCTAATAGAGGGTATATGCAGCAAATCTAACTTATTAACCTATACCCTCACTGTCGGCATGTTAAAAGATAATTATAAATTTAATTTTCGTATGTGTGTTAAATAAGCGAGTAATATAACATTTGTAATTTGAAACTATAGTATGTATTCCTATTTACATAGAAAAATTCTAGTATTCCAAATTACTTGTTGTATACAAAGGGTATTCAAAAAGAACAGGTGAAGAACTCGTAAAATACAGGTTTTGAAAAACGAAAAAAGACATAGGGGAAAGGTGCCTCGGTAGTTACAAAAATAAGATACATAATTGTAACAGTACCTAAAGTCAAATGTTACAAATCATGAGCGACTTTAACATTTGCCACATCAGAAGAGAAATATGTAACAGTACCAAAGACTCAAATTTTACACATCAACTATGACTGTTACATTTGTCGCACTGGAATGGACACTTTTAACACATCCCTGAGTAGTAGAAATATTATACATAAAGTACGACTGTAAAGTATTCTGAAATAATAAATATTCAACTGATAACAAGAATCGCCCCCGCAAATTCATCATCAACTTCCTGTATACCATTTCTTTCCTTCTTACGTTATCAATCACTTCCTATCACAAGCTTAAGCGACTGTAGCGCCACTTAAGTGTCCAAAGCGATATAAGTATCCAAATTTGGAGGCTTGGTACGCTGTGATAATTATACTAAATACGATCTTGAGTTTGTTGTTACGAAACAAAAGTGGCAAATTGTTTCAGAACAAGTTGATTATTAGTAAACATCAAGAGGGAAGCAACATGGCGCCAACCATTGTGTGTCCATCGCCATCCATAGTGAATCAAAGAAAGTGATTATTAATTATGAATGAAGACTATCAGAAATAATCAAAGGATAAGTTTAAGGTGAATTTAGTGCCTTACTAAAAAATTTATTGGCAACTGCAGTGGAAATAGCTTTAAAGCCAATTTTATGCGAATTAAAGGAGGGTAAAAAACAATTAGCAAAAATGGGATACATTTGTTATGCAAATCAATCGACTCAGCTGACCACATAGTCAATAATAATCAAGGCCAGAATGCTAAGCACGCAGAAATCGTTAAATCAAAACGGAACACTGATGGAATAACAAAATAAGAAACTATCACTAACAATGTTATGAAAGTTAGCGATCAGGAAAATTGTAGTACAGTTCAACAAAATTACTCCACCAATAAAAAACCTAATGAAGATGATGGTTTCATTTATTAGAAAAACAGTAGAGGACAACGGCATGTTATCATTGGCAAAAAGGATAACTTGACCGATAGTGATGAATTTCTAGCTGCGAAAAAAATGCTTATATGTAGAACGTGTAGACAATCTCAAAAAATAACTAGCATTTTTCAAGAAAATCTATTCTTCGCATTCTTTTGACTGTGAGATGTTAAACAACAAAGAAAAAAAATATAGAAGCTGGAGTTTTAAAGTAGGAGTTCTCAGAAGAACTAAAGAACTAGTTAACCGACGCCAGAAATTGACCAAAGAAGTTTTAATTATGTGGTTTCTTTTTTGTCTCCAAACGGCTTCATTTTAAACAGTATTTTAACCCTAGAAATTATAAAGATGGTCATTCATAGTATAACATCAATTTTCAACGTTTAAGGATTAGTAGGTTGGGCCATTCATGTTTATTGCTAGAGGAAACTCAGGCAAACATACTTTTCAAATCAGAATATTGGCTCAAGATAAGTGAGGATATGATTTTTAATTTTAAAGGCTATAATACCTTTTATAGGACATATTAGGGTGGGGGGGTTTGTTTGCATATTTCTCAAAGAAAAATATAAATTTGAAGAACTATTAATTCTAAAAAACTTTATTGAGGAAAACATCTTTTAATGCTATGGAGTAATAGTAATTTATGATTAGCTAAACATAGTCGTATTATGTTTTTATATTTAAATCTTTTGTGCGACAAAACCAATAATGTTGTTTTAAAAGGGAATTTTCACATATATATTTTAATTTTAATAATAATTACCAATTACTTTCTAATATTTGAAGTGTTGCTCATATGGGACTGAAAATCTCAGAGTCTACACGAATTTGTTCAACTTCACCCGTAATTGATAACAACGCTATTATTATTCCAATTTATCCTGGTAAAGTGATCAAAACTATTTTTTCTGGCCATTTTGCTCAAGGTTGTGTATTTATAAGTTAGGAATAATTGTTACTCAAGACAACAGAGTCTTGTGTAAATAAATTGGACCAGAAATAATTGATTTCGGAATTGATAATAAAGGAATATATAAAGTATGAGAGTTGCTGTTTGTTATTTTTTAACGCGTACATAATCAAATTTACCCGGCATTACATTAAAGCAAGTGATAATGTTACAAATAAATAAACGAAGAAACTCGGTCATATGTACTGAACAATGAAGGTTTTCTTGAAAGTTTCAACATTTCTATGACCAATTGAATCAAAATTTGACACTAGTTTTCCCAAAACTACACGATATAAAAAATCCTGAAAAATGAAGCATCTTTCAGTTGGGTAGAACCTAAAAGGATTGGAAAGAACTGCCTACAAACTATCTCACCAACTTATCGACAAATATAAAAAAATTAAATCGGATTCCTATTGGCTTAAGTGGCTAATTCTAATTTAAAAACGCGACCATAATCAGAATACTATTCAGAATAGCAACAATAAAACCTAAGCTTTTTGAAATATGGTCAAGAGTGAACTAGGACCAAAAAAATTAAAATTGAAATTCTATTCAACTGGAACACAATACTAACTGATGAGAAATCCTAAATCTGTTACGGACTTTAGATCGACCCCATCCACTCAATTCAGCAGAAATTCTTGCTCATTTTAATTAACACTTGTAACTACAAATGGTCAGGCTGTGACGAAATTCCTAATTTCAAATTCGCGCTAGCACTTATTTATCAATACCACTACCTCACTTAGACAAACTTTCGTATGTTAATGGACATTTTTTCGACTAGTTAAGAATTGTAAAAATTACACCAATTCAAAAAATATCCAAATACAACATATGCTCGGATTTTGACTCATTTCTCTGTTGTATTCGATTTTCAAAATATTTTATATCTTAACAATTATCAATAATCTAATAAACAATAATCTTAATTAATCAAAAACACTCGGAATTCACAAATCATCATCCTCTTAAATTGACATGCTTCTGTGACACTCAAAAGGCGTTGGAGCTTTTCTCTAAAATAGGAGTGGAAAGTGAAGATGAATCGGTCTCATTTTGGGGACGAAAACTTCGATTCAACAGGAATCTAGGTACTTGATCGAAAAACGGATGAAAGTGGTTCAAATTAATCTCCATTACTCGAAAGCAGCCTCTGATGCACTCCTCCTCCGCCGCCAACAAAAGGAGGAGGACCTTATTCTAGTCTAGGAACCATGGATTGTTGGAAACCGGGTTTGTGGACTAAACATGAAAGGTTACAACACCATCTACATCCAAGGTAAAGGTAATCCAGTGCATGTATTCTTGCAAAGAAAGAGTACAATTATTTCATTTTGCATAATTTCAGTGATCTGGACACGGAGCGTGGAAGTAGAATTAAGAGCTCAGACTCTCTGGCTACTGTCTTCCTACACGGCCCACAGAGATTCTCCTCCCCCGGTGTGCTTGCAGAAAGCGGTAGCAGAAGCGGAGAGGAGAAGAATA
The DNA here is from genome assembly GCF_905475395.1 of Chrysoperla carnea. Classification (NCBI taxonomy): domain Eukaryota; kingdom Metazoa; phylum Arthropoda; class Insecta; order Neuroptera; family Chrysopidae; genus Chrysoperla; species Chrysoperla carnea. The sequence goes on along the minus strand of NC_058342.1, from coordinate 3,331,313 downwards.
CCAATGACCAATGGGTCCGACGCCAACGCTCGCCATTTGACGTGGGGAAGCATGGACACCAACGAACGACGTGAGTTACTATTTGAATATATATTAAAAATTTACTTCCAGTAAGGGTTCCAGTCCCTCCCACCACAAATGAAGACCTAGACTAATTAGTGGGAACCCTCACTACGTTATGCAATGAATCTACTAGAGCATCATGTCCAAAAGGAATAACCAAGGGGAAATCAAAACCTCCATGGTGGTCTCCCAAAATTGGCATCCTCAGGAAAAAGTGCCGACGCTATATGGCCTATAAGGCCAGCTTGAATACTTTCAAAAGAGCATTAAGGCTCGCTAAAAGGACCTCTTGGCCAGACTTCTGCGAGAAAATAGAGGCAACCTCGGAAGCGAGCCGACAAAGAAAAATTATCTCCTCAAGTCCAAAGGCCCCAGGATATTTGGAAGACCCTTTCATTGGACAATGAACGGAATTAAGCCTTGGCTCTCTGGAGCTTCCAGTTAATCACCATTTCCCTGGTTAAGAGCAGCGGGAGTATGATGGCTTAGAGGCTGCAGCAATAAAGAAAAGATCAAATGGGCTATCCCTGAGTTTGAGCCATAAAAATCGCCAGGATTAGATGGCAACATCCCAGCAGAAATGCAAGCGATATAGATGGCTGGAAGTCATCTACAAGGCCTGAATAGACTTGACTAACATTCCCAAAAAATGAAGACAGGTCATGGTCGTTTTTCACCCAAAATGGACCGTGCCTCACAAAGTATCTCCAAGGACTTTCGACCCATAAGCCTCTCATCATTTCTACTGAATATATTGGGGAGGCTCTTGAATGTCCATATACGCAAAAGCATGAGAACAGGAATTATATCCGATTCACAAAATGCGTACTGTAAGGGCAAGTCTGTCGAGACAGCTCTGCATTCAATTGTGGGTACAATAGAAAAATCATTGACCCTTAAGGAATACACTTTGGTAGCCTTTCTAGACATCCAAGTGCCTTCAATAACATCTGGCCTGATACTATAATCAAAGCACTGTATGATCTGAATATCGGAGAACCTACCACTGAGTTTATTATTCTTTTGCTTTGAAGCAGAGAGGTAACCTCCGAATTGGGCAATTCGGTCATAAATCAGTAGGGAGACGTGCACCTCAAGGTGGTGTTCTTTCACCCCTGCTATGGAACATTGCATTAACTGAGCTTCCCATTATACTTGAAGGCTTGGGATGCAAGATAATTGCGAACGCGGGCGATGTAGCGATAGCAGCATCATGGAAATTTCCTGATACCGTATCAAACATGATACAATCTACACTAATGCTCTAACTCTGGCCTTGGGATGAACCCCAACATAACAGAGTTGGTACTCTTTACAAGGAAATATGAAATTCCCTCCTTTATCCTACCAAAGGTAGGTAAGGAGATACCTTAAGTTATCGGAAAAACACAAATATCTCGGTATCATCCAGGAGAAAAAGTTGCTATGGGGACCCAACGTCCTGGAAAGGTCCCGAGAGGCAACTGTGGCAATATACACCTGCAAAAAGGCCATGGGGAAACATTGGGGCTTAAGCCCGAAAATGGCTCACTGGCTATACATTGCGGTCATTAGAACCATACTATTCTATGGGTTGCTAGTATGATGGACACTAGAAAATGAAATCCACTAAAAGATAGTAGGTAAAACCCAACGGTTAGCATCCATGATCTCGGGATACCTAAGTACAGCTCCATCCAAAGTACTTGATGTAACCCTGCACTTCCTGCCAACTGACCTCTTTGGAGAGAAATTCTTAGCAAGTGCTTCTCTCTTAGGCTTAATCTGGTCTCACCCTGGACTGAGATTCATTATGGTCATGCACGGATATTACGAAGATATTCACTTCCAGTATCCGTTGACTACGTTTTGCCTTCTCCTAGCTTCGGGAACAGGTTCTCAGTAAAGATCCCCTTCGGACAGAATTGGGATGAGAACCTGGTCAAGCCGAAGGGCGTCGACTTTTACACTGGCGGATCTAAGTTAGAGAATAAGGTGGGTTTTGGGATCTTTGCTGAAGATCTCAATCTGCGTCTATCATTTCGGCTGTCAGATCACTGTAGCGTGATGGCTATTCATGAGGTATGTGAATGTATAAGACTGAACACCCTTATGTGCAAGGACATTACAATCCTCACCGACAGTCAAGCAGGTCTGAAATCCTTCAGCTTACTCCACCTAACGGAAAAGGTACCACAGGACTGCCGTACGTCCTCAAATGAGCTAGAGGACCAAGTGAATGTAAACCTGGTATGGTTACCGGGACACAGGGACATTCCAGGACATTGCGACGCCGATGAGCCTGCCAAAAATGGCACGATGCTGCCGGACACAAGCATCAATAAATAAATATCCGGCAGTTCCATTTGCGAACGGCAAGTTGCTTCTCAAAGAGGATATCTTAAAAAGGGCCAATCTTAGATGGAGGGAGGAACATACTTGTAACACTGCAAGACAGATATGGTCTGAGCACAATTGAAGAGTTCCAAAGATCTTACATCATATCCAAATATTTTAGTTGATTTGTTTAATTTAGTTATAAATTTAACATATTAGATCCACATTTGAAAATTACATTTTTTAATATTCTGAAACAAATTTTGCTACTGGTGGATGCGATGACCTTAGTTGTCATGCGCTTACCCCTGGTTGTTTTCAAATTAGCTAATCGTAATGCTTTTTATATTATTTCAGTACATAATTCTAAGAGTCAATTGATAATCATTTGTTTAAACGAATTACTATAGAAAGTCGATTTGTTATTCTATGTTGGTTTTTGTAGGCAGTGATAAATTACACAGGTCTGCGACTAAACAACTGCATAGGATTTTTTTAAATTTTCTTATAGATTTTGGCCTCACAAAAACAGGAAAACTATTCAAAACATTCTATCACATAGGTTTTCATAAATATCAGTATCAACATAAACTAGTCTTACAGTAATATTATATAGTATTTTATAGTAATATTATATAAAACTAGTCTTAAAGTAGTAAGATTCCACAATCAAAATAAATTAGCTTCGCTTCCAATGGGTTATTCTGTTCATATGGAACAAAACTAACTATAACAATTTGGCCATTACCCTGGAAAGAATCGAATATCAGGACCATCACTGGATGGTAGAGCTAGAACAGCACTGGACTAAAAGTGATTGGCCACCCCGAGAAACTTTACAAACCCTGGGATAAAAATGTTATCAGTACTACTTTGGTGCCGCCAGAAAATGTTTTGTTGCCACCTCTCCATATCAAATAGGGGTTGATGATACAATTTGTGAGATCCATGCAAAAGGATGGAAACTGTTTTCAATATCTACGTACAAAATTCCCGAAGCTGTCACAAGCAAAGTTGAAAGAGGTATTTTTCACTGGCCCCGGCATAAGAAGGCTTTTAACTGACACCCTCTTTGTAGAAAGTATGATTGAGAAGGAAAAAGAAGCTTAGGTATCGTTCAAGGATGTAGTGCGAAAGTTTTTGGGAAATAACTAGGATCCTGACTACAAAACCATTGTTCAACTAGCAGCATACGAAGCTCAAGGCTACAAGAAGAGCCTGGAGGTCCATTTTTACACTCCCACATAGAATATTTTCCTGAAAAACCGGGAGTTTACAGTGAAAACATGGGGAGCGATTTCACCAGGATGTCCGCGATATCGAGAGACGGTACCAAGGAACATGGGATGTCACAATGCTTGTAGGCTACTGTATAATTTTTATTAAAAAGTGCTTTTACCAATTTTTTGTGTTTCAATTTGCAAAAAGACCTTACGTGATAGAAAAAAATGGCCATCACTTCGGAAATCAGCGCATTCTAAAACATATAATTTAGTAAAAATATCTCATGCAGCTAAAAAAAATTTTTTTTTGCAGAACTGTGTTTTGTCTGTTGCTTAGATTTTACCTCTAATTTAAATTCCTAAAAATGTAATTAACTTTTTTGTTTGACATGGTTCAAATGAATAAAAGGTAATAATATTTAATAGGGGTGTACAAAGAAGAGGATCAATTTATTGATTACAAATTTAAATTCAATCTGTAACGAAAGTGTGATTTATTTTTTAGTACTTCGATTGATGAAACATTTTATATTTATACTAGATAATACTTTATTTTAATTTGATTCAATTTAAAAATATTATTAAAAAAATTATTCGTTATATATTGTCGTAACCAAAGATGATTACTCAGGCAGGGGTCGCCGTCACCAGAGCATTTGATCGGAGTTCAAATTCGTAAACTCTTTTGATAAAATCGAAGTCCACTTGAAAGTATTGAAAGTTGCGTCCACGAAATAATAATTCCACTTAATTACCAATTATGATTTCAATGTCCAATTGCAAGTTCCAATATTTCGTCCAATGATTTTATATTCGTTGAGATAACTTAATTGTTTTATGAATTAAGTTACCGAGACCAATTCACTATTTACTTTCACTTGTTGAAATGATAACAATTAACTTGAATAATAAAAAAATGTGTATTTATTAAAATATAAAATTACTATTTAATACAATAATTATAAAATCAAGTCTAATTAACTTTTCAATATTATCAGGTGTTACGTAAATTAGTAAGTCTGAATTGAGTCTGATTTGCATTGAAGATGCATCGGAATATATACTATTTTATTGCTGAATCAGCATTATTGGCTATTGACGTCAATCCTTTGGGTTGTGCGTCATTAATCCAGGTGGTGATTGCAGATGTTCCTGATGCTACACATCCTCCCCCTTATTGAAAGTTTGGCTCATATTTTATTAGGGACAAATTTTTCGTTATCCTTGGTGGGTGCTGAAGAGAGTGATTTAGAGTATCTTGTTTTTCTCGCTACAACATTTTGCTGTGGTGAAGATCGCAGGTATATATTTGTACTTGAATGTCTTGAGTGTATTGGAGAACCACTTGGATTTGAACTGTCATCGTCTGATGTCATGTTTCGTGGGTTATAGTAAACCAATTCATGGTAATGTGCTGTTTGTCGGCTACGTTGACCAAAACAACAATTTATGAATGTATTAGAAGATGTACCATTTGGTTTGATTTTCTTCCAACAATATTGAATAATTTTGAATCGTATTAATAGATAAATGGCTGTTAATATGGTTGCGGAGATTCCAATAACTTTTGCGTAGTGTAGTATACCATTTTCATATTGTATGAAGAAGGGTTTATTTAATTCTTGTTGTAATTGTTCATCAAATTGATTTAGACGGTGCTGTGCGTATTTAAGTTCGTCAAGGTCCAGGTGAGTTAATTTTACTGGATGTAGTGCGTACATTTTTAGCATGGTTTCATTAAGTTTGTTCGTTTTACAACAGTCATCTTCAGTAAGATCGATGTCCGGAATAAAATCTTGAAATGTTGAATTTCGTATTAGCGTTTTAGATTCTAATGTAACGGTGTCGGTAAATGCTTTACAGTCTTGTTTAAGTGTGATTATTCCCATTTTATTTATAATTGTAGTGTAATCGTCTGATTCATTTTTACACAGGATTGTACAACGCGTGTCTTGTGTAGTAACAAATAACCATCGATTTTGATTTAGATTTTGCCATAATTCCATATTTGTGTGTACGTTGTTTTCTTCGCAAACTGATGGTATTAGTTTTGTTGTCATTTGGTACAGTGCGGTTTCACAATTATCATCAGGTCGTTGGTATGATATTGAAATTTCGCTGCAGATATATTGTTGGTCCAGATATTCTTTACATTGGTCCAAATTTTTAAGTAACGCAAATTGTGATCTGCTTTTTGACACAAGAAGGAAATCATGGTTTATTTTTAGGAAGGTCACTATTTTAGGATTTTCTTTACTTGGTGTAGGTAATGGATATATTTTTAATACGTTGTATTGATCTGTAGTAACTACCGGTACTTTCATTATGATTACCAATTTGTCGTGAGTTAAAAATGATTTTAATTTTATTATTCTATAGTATGACTCTAAATTTTGCCAGGTAGGTTCGAGTGGTAGATTAAATTTTACTGATTGTTGAAGTTCGTGTAATAAGGTTTTGGGTGGTAAAATTCGGTAATTTATTATTCCATGTCTAGATAATGTCAAAGAAGTTGTATAGTCGTTTAATTGTCGTTGTACTTCGTCATTTATTTGTTTTATTAACATCAAGTGAGAAATTAAATCGATTTGTAATGTGTTTTTATTAACAATTTTTGTATTGTCTTTCATATAAGAATTGAATGTATTGATATTTTTATTAAGTTTGTCTTCTATTTCGTTTAAATTTAACATTGTGTGGTTAATGTTTCTAACGGTGTCTGTAATTACTCTAATTTGTGATTGCATTAAAACGTGAGTTTGAGTTTGATCGTTAATAAGGTCGTCAATTGATGCTTTATAAAATTTTGCGTCGTCTGCGTCGGGTATTCCAAATAACCATTTAATTGGATAGCTTACGCCGTCGATAAGTCCTCTACGTTTCCTTTTATTATTTAAATGTTGTGATTTTATATCGTCGAACTGACTTTGTAGATCAGAAATTTGGTGTTGTAAAAGTGTCAATGTCATTTTGCACGTACTAGCGTCTTTAATATCGATAAGGTTACAATATGATAATGAGTCTGTATAGGTAGTTTGAGAAACTTTAAGCATATACTTAATTTTATAAATATCGAAAAAATGAACTAAACTAATATACTGGTTAGAGATTTTGGCTTCGCCAATTTGATTATAATAGATTCCAGCTGATTTATTTATGACTTGTATGTCGAACGTTGCTGGGACCTTCTCCAGGGTCCATGTGCTTCTCGTCAAGTGTAATATTACTATTAACCAAAGGGTTTTCATCTGAAACAAAGAGTTTCAGTTGGTTTAGATGATAAGTTCGTAGTTTTTGTCTACTTATTCTAATAGTAGCCGTATTGTTGTTGTGTTTTTGTACCACTTTGTAGGGGCCTTTATAAGATGGCATTAATTTCAAATTATGATGGCTTTTTTGTTTCGCATCATACAGCAGTACTAAATCTCCTTCTTTTATTGGACTTTCTTTCGCTTTTTTATCATAATAGTGTTTATTTACTTCTTTAGAAGAAAGTAGATTTTCCTTAGCGGCTTGTCTAATAATTTTTGCTTTGTTTAGAATATCTTGAGTAAGGTTTTGATAAGTCGGAAGTTGCTTGGGTTTTTCCAATGAATGTGGAATTCTTGGCTCTCTTCCAAACACGAGAGTGTATGGTCGTTCTTTTGTTGATCGATTTTCATGTGTATTGTAAGAGTGTGAGGCTAAATACACAAGTTCATCCCAATTTTCTAAGTTCGATTCAACATAGGTTTTTATGAAGGTTTTAATTGAGGCATGAGATCTTTCCAAACTTCTATTACTTTGTGGGTGGTAGGGAGTCGTAAGTTTGTGTTTTATTTCTAGGATCTTATTTATTTCTTTAAATAGATTATTTAGGAAGGATGTACCTTGATCCGTTAAAATAGTGTTAGGAAATCCAAATATTGTGCAATATTTTACTAAGTGAGTTACACAAGTTAGCGCTGAGGTTTCAGCTATAGGATAGGCCTGTACAAATTTCGTTAGTTCATCTTGGAACGTTAATATATATCGATTATTGTTTTTTGTAATGGGATACGGTCCCATTATATCAATTGCCACTCCATCTCCGAAATCGTTTGCTGTGGTTGAAATTACCATGGGAGTTCTTAGATTTGTTTTCTTAACGGTTTGACAAGTAGGACACTTCTTTATATAATTTTCAATGTCTTGTTTCATTCCTTTCCAGAAATATTTTCGTTTAATTTCCTTTAAGTTCGATTTATACCCGGATGTCAGGATAATACATTGTCGTGATATTCTTTTAATATTTGGGGACGCTGTTCTTTTGTTGGATGTATTAAATCTCCAATAATTAAATTAATTTTTATTTTGTTTCGATTTAGATATTGCAGCATTGATTCAAATGTATTCTGTTGAATTTTATTACAGACTTGAGGTATATTTATGAGATTTATTTCATTTTCATTATTAAAATTCATTAACAAAAATAGATTATTAAGAGATTTGTATAAGTTTTCGTACGTTATTTCATCTCTAGCTTTTTCTTTCACGAACATTAGGTAGAAATTTTGATTTTCGACTGTAGTTCGTAGTTTTGCTATTTCACTTATTTTGTTATTTTTTAAATTAGATAATTCGCATTCAGTATTGACAAAAAATGAATATGCATTATTTTGTGATAAGTCCGTTGAGTACGGTATTATTAAAGTTTTTATTTCAGAAAAGGGTTTATTAATTTTTTGGTATGTTTCTATATCTAAATTTTTCTGATGATATAGTTTAAAATCTTCATATGATAAAGAAGTGGGTGTTATATTTAAAACAGGGCGTGATAAAGCGTCTGCGTTAGAGTTAGCTTTTCCAGGTTTATAGATAATTTGGTATTGATATTCACTAAGTTTTAAACGCCATCTAACTAAACGACTAGAGGGGTCTTTGCAGTTCATTAACCACTGTAAGCATTTGTGGTCGCTAATTATTTTAAATTCTTGGCCATAAAGATAGGGACGGAAGTGTCTACAGCTTTTTACAATAGAAAGAAGTTCTTTTTCTGTTGTACTGTAGTTACGCTCTGCGTCGTTAAGTGTTGATGAGTAATATGCGATAGGTAAATCTTTCCCTATTTCACCTTGTGATAAAACACTGCCTACTGCATCGTTAGAGGCATCACATGTAAGTATAAATGGCTTGTTGAAGTCAGGATATTGTAGCAATGGTTTAGAGGTTAATATTTTTTTAAATTTATTGAATGATTCGTGACATTTATCATCGAAATTGAATTTTACGTCTTTTTTTAGTAGGGATGTCAATGGCTTAGCCAGTTGAGCGTAGTTAGGGATAAATTTCCTGTAGTAACCTGTTAATCCCAGGAAGGATTTAATGTCCTTTACGTTAAGTGGTGCTTTTCTGTCCATTATTGCGGCTATTTTGTCCGGGTTTGGTTCAACACCTTTATCAGATATTAAATGTCCGAGGTATGCTACTTGTTTTTGTAGAAATTCACACTTATCTGGTTGCAGTTTAAGATTGTGTTTACGTAATGAATCAAATACACGGGTTAATTTTAAATTATGTTCTTTTAGATCTTTGGCAAAAATAACGACATCGTCCAAGTATACGAAGCAATCCTGGCCTAAGTTATTAATCAGGACTGTATTCATTAGCCTAGAAAACGTGCTAGGAGCATTCTTGAGTCCAAAATTCATACGATTAAAATGATAATGACCTCGCGGTGTGCTGAAAGCTGTCTTTGGCTTATCGTTTTCATGCATTTCTATCTGGTGGAACCCACTAGCAAGGTCCAGGGTCGTACAGTAAAACGCATTCCCTAATTGGTCTAATATTTCTTCGATATTAGGTAGAGGAAAGTTATCTGTGATTGTGACGTCATTCAAGCGACGGTAATCCGTTACCACACGCCATTTTTGCTTTCCCGAAGCATCCTTTTTCTTAGGGACAACCCACAATGGTGCAGACCATGGGCTATCTCTTGGTTCAATAATTTTTTGTTCAAGCATTTGATCAATTTGTCTTTGGACCTCTTGTTCGTGTACCTTGGGGAAACGATATGATTTAACTGCTATTGGAGCAGGGTCCGTGACTTTTATTTCGTGTTTGATCGTTGGGGTTGAGGTGAGCATGTCGCCGTTTAAAAAGAATATGTCATTGTATTGTATGCATATTTCTACAAGCGATTCTCTTTCCTCTTTGTTACAATGACTTAGCCTGAGATTTGTGTTTAGTTCTTTTAGTCTGTCTTGTAAATTTTTGTTGTTAGATACGTGAAGACAAATTGCTTGCTCCACAGTTGCGTTGATTGGTTTTAGTTTTAATTTTTTCCACGGGTTTTTGTTTATTACTGGATAGTATTCCGTTTTAGGGGTGATTATTATATGATTAGGTACAGCGATATTTTCATCCTCAAGTGTTTCTGTTATTACTGTATTATTTGTATTATGGGTTATAAATTGAATGGGTACTTGAACTATTGAATTTGGAGGTATTTCAATAACTTTATGGAAAGTTATTGTATTTGTTTTATAATTAATTTCGGCTTGATTTTTAGTTAGAAAATCATGACCGATTATACCATCGTATGGTATATTAAAATCTTTATTTATTAATTGAAAGTCGAAGGTAAAATCATCGTTTGGTTTATATAATTTTATTTTGATTTTTCCGAGAGTTGTTGTGAAGTATCAACGTCAGTTAGATCGAAGATGAAATTATTTGTTTTAATGATAGATACATGAGCACCGGTATCTACCAAAAATTTAAATGTTTTATTTACAGATTGTGGTGAATCGAAACTAAATTTTTTATCGCCTACTCCATTGCATAAGTAGATGTTATGTAATGGATGTGATTGTTTGAGCTTGTGCTGGCCGTTGGTTGGTAGTTGTCCACAGAGGCGGCCTCGCTCTGGGGCTGATATAAGTTTAAATTATCGTTATCCTGTGATGCTTGAGCAATACGAGGATTGGGATTTAGATTTTGATTATAGCGTTTTTTCCGGCATTCGGATTCTAAATGTCCGCGATAATGACAGAAATTACACTTCTTGATTTCTGAATTTGAATTATTTGTATTGTTTGGGTAAGTATTACCATTTATTGTATTTGTAGTTTAATTTTTACTACGGTTTAATTCCTACAATATTTGTTATTTTGGTTAGTATTTGAAGTAACGTTTGGTTTTCTTAATCGTCCTTCATTTATGAGGTACGCTTCTTCTTCGCATGCGAGCGAGAAGGCTTCATTCATTGTATTGAATGGTTTGTGGCGGAGAATTTGGGAAATTTCCGGCACGGTGTGAATCGTCTCAGTGCGATTCTTTGTATTACTCGTTTTTCACTGTCGCGAGTATGACTAGTAGCTTCTTTGTCAGTCGCTAACAAACATTTACTTGTAATTTTGTCAAGCCTAACGTAATATTCTTTTATGCTTTCGTTTTGTTTTTGTTTTGTCGTTTCAAGTTGTTCCATCAAATAGTCGTAAGATTCTACAGGTGAATAAACAGCTAACAATTTTTGTCTAAGTTCAGCGTAAGTTGTAATGTCATTACTGTTAATTTTTGTTTTAACTTCACTCGAAACTTTTGAAAAAATAAAGAGTTCTAGCGGCCATCGTTGTGATTGCGATGCTAGTCCTATTGCATTATTAGCATTTTGTAAAAAGTTATTTAATTCTTTTGGATCACCACTAAAATCAGTAATCATACGTGATAAAAAGTTTAATGGAATATCATTGTTATTTTGATTTGATTCGACTGTACGTATTGATGCGTTATCAGTACCATCCTCAGATATTTCAGCAGGTAAATTGTCATGATTGTTTTGGATGATTTGATTGTTGCCGTTGTTAATTTCGTTTTCGTTTGGATTCGACATTGTATAAAAATTTTTTAATAATTGTGAATAGGATATGATGTTAGGAAATTGTGTCATATAACAAAAACAAAATGCGTACTTACTGCGGTCTTTTGTTTTGAAGGGCAAGTTCTTGATTATACGTGAAGTATTGAAATACACCAGCTAACCAATATCTGAATCCGCACCGGTTCCCTCTGATATTTTCTGTTGCTGTCGTATAATCCCACCGCTGTCACCAATTTTATGTCGTAACCAATGATGATTACTCAGGCAGGGGTCGCCGTCACCAGAGCATTTGATCGGAGTTCAAATTCGTAAACTCTTTTGATAAAATCGAAGTCCACTTGAAAGTATTGAAAGTTGCGTCCACGAAATAATAATTCCACTTAATTACCAATTATGATTTCAATGTCCAATTGCAAGTTCCAATATTTCGTCCAATGATTTTATATTCGTTGAGATAACTTAATTGTTTTATGAATTAAGTTACCGAGACCAATTCACTATTTACTTTCACTTGTTGAAATGATAACAATTAACTTGAATAATAAAAAAATGTGTATTTATTAAAATATAAAATTACTATTTAATACAATAATTATAAAATCAAGTCTAATTAACTTTTCAATATTATCAGGTGTTACGTAAATTACTAAGCCTGAATTGAGTCTGATTTGCATTGAAGATGCATCGGAATATATACTATTTTATTGCTGAATCGGCATTATTGGCTATTGACGTCAATCCTTTGGGTTGTACGTCATTAATCCAGGTGGTGATTGCAGATGTTCCTGATGCTACAATATAAAAAATATTAGTACATTTTTACACGAAGACACAATATACTGGTAGGCCTTGCAGTTGCTATTTGCTTAGTACATACGACTAGATTCATGACGTGAACATGCATGCAACATACTACACTGATTGTATAGTATGTGTATATCAAATAGTTTTATTTGAGATATATTGCAAAATGTTTTGAATGTTTTCGAAATTAGTATTAGAACTGAGATAAATTTAACAAAATGACTATTAATTTTTTCGAAGTATTTTTCTGTAAATTGAATTAGTATGTAATCGGAAATAAATTCTATCATTATTATCATTTGGTGATTAAAAATAGTCTTTCGGAATTTCTAAAAATTTAATATATTCCCTGATGATAATCCAATTCTATTTTTTTTCAATTTCATTAAAAATTATGTTAAAATTCTGTTGTAATTTTACTTTATACAATCATATTTTATTTTTTTCCTCTATTGCTGCCACCCTTAAGACACGTTTGATTTGATTATATGATTAATCAATTTAAAAAAAAAAAAAAATAAGGAGGATTTGTTGTATTTCTTTTTTTTTTTACTTAACGCAATAAAGTTTTTATAAATAAAAATTCTTAGGTTAATAAATTTTATATTATTACTTTAGTTCGATTAAAATTTCATAAAACGTTCGAACTCTTTCTGCGGATACCTTTTTGTCTAAATTACTTTATACTGAAACTAATACAAATAAATTAATTGTCCCTCAATACGATTTAGCAGGAGAGCTGGTCGTCGCTTTGACTAAGGTACTCACTACAATGTTTTATATGATTGATTTAATTTTAGTTATGTATCAAAACATAATTCTGCCTGGGGTGGTGGTGGTAATATGAAATCCCTCTGATGAGAGAAGAATCTAAACCTCTCTGAATTTGACAAACCCAAAGCAATCATTGGGAACATAAACAGGGACACAGGCAGGTAGGATAGGATATCTCCGGCTCAGGATGACCAAGTAATGGAAAGTAGGAGATGTGATACTGAGGCACAGGAAATGTTATGTTAAATAGCCAGAACACTACCTGTGTAAGAGGCTACGCCACCAACGCTAACTTCGAATGTCGCGTGGACTGACGGCTGCAGTGACTACAGGACCACAAGTCAGAATCATTTTCAAAGGACGCAGCTGCCTTGTGAAGATTTAGGTCTCCCAATGCACCTCTTCTCGTTAAGTCCATCTTATGTCTCGAAAACGTACATCGCCACAACGTCAGTCCTACCATATGCCCTACGCCAGTCCTACCATATGCTCTACGCAAGATCGAGTCCGTCGTCAAGAATGAGAAGTGCATTATTTTTCTTTCGCAACTATCAGTCAGCTCTCCGCTCTTGGCTACTAAGCCTGATAAAGGGCTGCAGTGCCTCACTAGGATACCGTAAAGATAAACGAACTCCCAATTCGGAAGACAGTCGGACCATCGGACGTCGCATGAACTGACGGACGTACTTACATTTTTCAAAGGACGTAGCTGCCTTACGAAGATTTATGTCTCTCAAAGAGATGGGTGGCACTAGGGGGCAACTCTATATCCGCTATCCGCATTAGCAGGCAAGAATAGGTAAGTATTCAAAATAAAATAGAATAAAATAGTAATAGTAGAAGAACATACAGATATTTTTCGTAACGAAACGGGAAGCTATGACTTAAAACCAAATTTTTTACCATTTTGTAAAAGAGTAGCCTTAGTGTGGCGTGCATTCTGGGAGTATACCATGAAGAGGAGGTACAAAAATTTTAACAACATTAAACTATTCAGCAAAATACGATCAACAAACATTTTATTATATTTAATTTACACACCTATACATGAGGAATATAAATGTTGATTTGATTTTAAAATGACACAAGTTAGTGAAGGTACTGGCAACGTATTATTTTACTAGAAACTTTGTTTGACAAAAGTTAGCTGAACGTCAAGTTTTAAATAACAATTGCAGCTGATTAAATTTAACTAATAAATTGAACTATAAATATTAGTGTTTATTCGATGAAAATTCGTTCAAAGAATGTTTTCATATTGCCACGTACCTTGATGCTTCCTGCCATATGTATTGTGTATATTCACTTATTTTGAGTTTAAAATTATTCGTAATCATGTTAACACATACTTTGTCAATATCTGTTTAAATGGGAAGATATCAACTGTATTCAGAATACTTTAAAAAAAAAAAAATTACTTGTGATAACTGACAGTTCATTTAAAATCTTTCTTCGAACCATAAATATATTGAACGTATTATTAATACGTTTAGATTCGAAGGAAGATTTTAAATAATCTGTCAGTTATTACAAGTAATTATTTATTATTTCACAAGTAATCTGAATACACTAGATAATGTAAGGCCCTGGACGGCGTTATCCTTAAAAACTTGTTTGTAACACACTAAATCATTCATATTATTATTAAGTCCATTTCTCTATCGCCGCCTATCTTAGCAAGCAGACGCTTTTTGTCAATTTTCCAATTGTTAAAAATAAATATAAAATAAATGTAAAATTCCATCGTAAGCAAAAAAAACTGACACCGTTTAAATAACAATGTGCAATACTTAAATAAATAATTTAAAAAAAATTTGCAATAGTGTTAAAATACATTTTTAATATATTTGTGTTGAGTTCATCAATTGGTTATGAGGTCAGTGGGTTTTAATGGTTAATGGCATGCATAAGTCCATTAAAGGAAGCCAAATGATTCTAGAAATTTAATTTTTACATCACCTTTAATATGGCCTCGCAAGACATCAAAATCACTCCTTGATGATCTTCTAGAAGCTAGTACAAACCATCAACAGGCGCCAAAATTCTTAAAACTTAGGGCAAACGTCAATGCTTACAATAGTATTACAATTATATTAAAAAATATGCAAACATATCCAGAAGGTTAAGCATGTCATCTCAAGACTCTAAGACAATGAATAATTTTGATATCATAACGCCCATAAATACCATGCCTGCAAGCCAGCAGCACCCATCATGGCAAGATAATGACTTTACTGTTGTCTCAAGAAAAAATAAACGTGGACCTGAGCCGAGTGAGCTTAGAGTTAGGCAGAAAGAAGAGGTGGCGCCCTCTAATTTCACAATCAGAAACCGATTCGATCCATTGTTGACGGCACCGGTAAACGATAATTTAATTGATGAACCGAAAAAACAGCCAGTTAAACCAATCTTTGTAACCAATGTTACCAATTTCAAGGCCTTTCAACAGGATCTTGGTGTCTTTGGATTTGACAAAAAATACACCGTGAAAGTGCTTAATAACCAAATAAAAATCATTCCTAATGACATCAGTATCTACAAGAATATAGTAAAAACTTTTCGATCGAAAAATGTAAGCTATTATACTCATCGATTGAAACAAGAACGTCCTTTCCGTGTAGTCTTAAGAAATGTTCACAGCACCACAGCACCTGAAGATATTATTGAAGATTTGTCCGAACTGTACGTTGTTGAAAACGTCTCCAACATAAAACATAGTCAAACGAAGGCACCACTGCCAATGTTCCTTATCGACTTAAAAAATGATCCTAGTAACTAGTCAATCTACTCGATCAACAAACTTGGCAACAAAATAGTCAAATTTGAGCCACCAAACCGCAAACGGGAAGTACCCCAATGTAGGCGGTGTCAAAGATTCGGCCACACAAAAAACAGCTGTGAGAGGACATTCAGATGCGTGAAGTGCACTGGTAATCATCCCACTAGTGAATGTCCCAAGAAAACTCGGGATGAACCGGCTACTTGTGTTATTTGGGGTGAGCTCACACGCCTAACTGCAAAGGCTGTCAGGTCTACAAAAAAAATATTAGGAATGGAATATCCTGCAATAAGAAAACGAAAAATTGACACACCCATTACAATTTCCAGGGCAACTACACCAAATTTCACCCGAGAAAATTTTTCGTTTGCCCAAGCAGCTCAAAATGGTAATCAAAATAACCAAAGGTCAGCAGCCCAAAATGCTAATCAAAATAACCAAAAGCCAGCAGTTGACGAACCCAACACCATACGCAACGAAGAACAAAATCTCGCTACTTTCATGAAAGAATCATTTCTAGAACTCAAAGAAATGTTTCGGGACTTAATGAAACAGAATAGTGTTACAGTTAGAATCTCTTAACGGCTCTCATTGGTAAAATGAAATAAAATGGTTAAAAATAT
This sequence comes from Chrysoperla carnea, assembly GCF_905475395.1. Classification (NCBI taxonomy): domain Eukaryota; kingdom Metazoa; phylum Arthropoda; class Insecta; order Neuroptera; family Chrysopidae; genus Chrysoperla; species Chrysoperla carnea. The sequence goes on along the minus strand of NC_058342.1, from coordinate 3,314,891 downwards.
CAGCCTTGTACTTTGGAACGCTAACGGATTAATAAACCGTCGCCTTGAACTCGAAGTGTTTCTCATAGATCGTGATATTGACATAGCACTAACTTCTGAGACACGTTTCACGGCGCAAAGCTTTTTAACAGCATGAAATGGAAAAACATGTTTCTGAGCAAATCCAAGCTACAACCGTAGTTTTTGAGGATTGGGTTGGTCCAATAACAGTGTCAGGCGTTTACTGTCCACAGAGGCATTGAATTAGCCAAGAAACTTTTGAAACTTTCTTCAGTAATCTTGGTAACAGATTTATCGCTGGTGGTGATTATAACGCCAAAGATACTTTCTGGGCGTCGAGATTGATACATCCAAAAAGACGAAACTTACTAAAAACCATTCAAGCAAACAATCTTGACCAGCTTTCTATTGGTGAACCAATTTACTGGCCTTCTGATTTAAATAAATTATCCGATCTGTTAGACTTATTTGTGGTGAAAAATATGTCTAAAGCGTACATGAAAATTAAATCATGCGACGAACTCTCCAGCGACCACTTGCCGGTTTTATTATCAATATACAATGAATTTATTCAAAGAGGAGGTGCTGCGTCTTTAACTAACCGTCACACAGACTGGGACTATTTTCGATGGCATTTCGTTAATAACTTAAATCCAAAAATGCTGTTAAAATCAGAAGAGAATATTGGACTCAGCTGTGCAAAAATTCACAATAACTATCCAAAAAGCAGCCAGAGAATCTACCCCTGGTAATTTAAGCCTCAAGCCTGAAAGCTTACTCCCACAAAACGTTAGCAGCATATCTCACAAAAACACAGATTAAGAAGAATCTGGCAGCAAACAAGATTTCCAAAGACAAAAACTGCTTCAGCAAAGCGCCCCAAATTTAAAACGCTTGCTTAAAAAATTTTAAGAAAATTGTATTCAAAATTATCTAGAAAACCTATCTCCAACAGAAGCGATGGATTACTCACTTTGGAAAGCTACAAAACGTTGCAATCAACCGCAACAAGCTCTTCCACCCTTAAGATCGTTCATGGACAAGGAGCAACAAGAAAATAGCTGATCTTTTTGCTCAAGAATTGAAAGAAACATTTTTCAATTCACAAGATGCACCCAACGAAGAAATTAAACAGTTCTTGAGTGCTCCTCTAAAATTATTCCCGCCAATAGAGGCTTTTTCTCTAAGCGAAATAAGCGCGGTAATTAACCCTAGAGTGGGCGCGCTATGAGCATTTTGCCGCCCGCGCTAAAAAACCTTTAATATTTTTTAAAATAACTAGCCGTTAGACTTGCGCTCCCACTCTCGTTAGCAACGTTTGTCGAGAATCTGGACGCCGTCAGTGCGCGGGGGACCGCTGGAGAAGAAGGTTTCTACCATCAGGTGTCGCCCACTCACGTATTAAAAAGTATTATGTAGCATAAGAGAAAAAAAGTCAATAAAAATATTAAGTTTTCTAAAGTCTTTTGTAAACCAAAGTTTATAGAACAAAGTTGAATAAATATGTTGATTAAATATTACTTACTGTTTATTTATTTAAATCCTAAAAGAAAAAATATTAAATTGCTATATTACTAGTCAAAATGGTCAAAGAAAATGAGGCGGCAAAATGCTCCCCACGCGCCTACTGACGTTACGCAAAAAGACGCGCCCACTCTAGGGTTAAAACACCAGGTTTTGATCTTATAACAACTACAATTTTATAGAATTTTAAACGAGTTACCAAAAAATGGGATAATCATGATTCGTAATATTTTCAATGCGATTTTGAGACTGGGCTATTTTCCATGTCCTTGAATATAACAAATAATTCTGATTCCAAAACCAGGAAAGTCAAGTCATATCGACCCATCAGTTTATTACCAACACTATCTAAACTCTTTGAAAAATTATTTCTACAAAAATTAAAGATTATACTGAATGAGTCGCACATCACTCCAGACCAACAATTTGGGTTCCGTGAGAAACATTCAACTATAGAACAAGTGCATCGAATGCTTAACACAATTAACGAAAGCTTTCAAAAAAATAAATTTTGCAGCTTCATTTCTTGATGTGAGCAAGGCGTTCGATAATGTATGGCACACTAGCTTACTCTACAAATTAAAACAACATCTTCCAAGTACATATTATTGTATTTTGAAATCATATCTAGCCTCATGACTCCTGGCTAATGAGATTTTTTCTACACCCGTTGATAAAGTTTGCATCATATATGATACAAACTTTTTAAATTTTAAATTGATTATAAACCATTTTAAATTGATAATAAACCATTTGATACAATTTAAAAACAGGGCTTATCAAAAGTTTTTGTAATTGGAAGTAGTTATGCTTGCATTAAAGACCTGAAACAAGCAAAACAAATTTTGTCTAGAATAAAGAGAGGTAGTCAACTTACATTTATTTTTATGTATCATATATGATACAAAAGTATTCAAGAGGCTAGAAGATCGGCATTTCCAGGTCAAAATTCAAGAAGAGTTATCTGACTTGTTTCCTATTCAATCTGGCGTACCACAGGGCCGCGTTCTGGGCCCAACTCACTACTTGATAAATATCATGGACCTACCAGCCGACTGAAAAAATACCATAGCTGCTTTTACAATGATACTGCAATATTATCCACAGACGTGGACCCAAATGTAGCTTCTCAAAGACTACAAAATAGTATAAATAAAATACAAAACTGGTTACAAAAGTGGCGTATTCAAGTAAATGAACAAAAATCAGTTCAAGTAACATTCTCTTTAAAAAGGGAAACATGTCCAGCTGTAAAAATGAACAATGTCAGTTTCCCACAGACAAACGAAGTGAAATACCTGGGAATTCACTTAGACAGAAGGCTAACTTGGCGCAAACACATCTGGTCCAAGAGAAAACAATTTAATTTAAAATTTTCGAAACTTTACTGGCTGTTAGGCCATAAATCTAAATTACCATTAGACAATTAAGTGCTAGTTTATAAAACAATTTTAAAACCTGTCTGGACTTATGGGTTTCAAGTATGGGGAACTGCTAGTAACAGTAACATCGAAATTATTCAACGGTTTCAATCAAAAGTGTTACGAACAACTAGTGAATCTCCCTGGTATTTGCGTAATGACGACATTCACCGTAGTCTTGAAGTGCCCACAGTACGTGAAGAAATTACGCAGTTCAGTGACCCAAATGTTGAAGAAATCAATCTCTAGTGAAAGACAATAGTGAAAGAGTAAATAGACTAAATAGACAGTGTTCTAGACTCATAATTAAGATAAAAGTAAATAGTTTTAATTATAGTTTACATACTATAAACTCGATGAGGTGACTATCACTGGGTAGTTACCGTTCACGATATCCATTTATCAGACCTATTTATAGTTCGTTTAGGAACTGATAATAGAATATTAGGATACAAAAAAAAAAAAAATTTATAAGTAATAACATTTTTATATTATAATAATCTAATTTGAAATATTGGCTTAGATCCGATTAGTAAGCTATAGTCAGCAAAATTTATTTTGTTTATTATTATTATTAAGCACCTTATTATATTGAATTTCATAATACTTGAATTGAAATCTAATTTGTAATAGCAGCGTAGTTCTAATTATACTTACCTGGTAAGCAAAATTTATATTTTAAAAGTTTTGTATTTAAACACATCGGAAATTGATCAGAATTATACATCTCCATTTTTTTTATAAATCCGTCACTGTTATATTAGGGCATACTACGAGCTTCGTTTCATGTTAATCTATTTTCCTTAATAGGTGATATTTGTAAGTGTATAGGTATTATTTCTCTGCCAAATAAAAGATAATTGAATGATTATATTCCTTCACAACTTATTTAATTATTGTTGATCATTTTATTTATTTTGCAGTTGAATTTATTTTACATCACAGTGTAATTTATGTTTGATTTACTTCGGATTGATTGGGAATCTGCAGTAAAATTTGTTTGCTATCCTTTATATTCGTGAGAGCTACCTCTTACAGGCGTGTGAGGAGCATTACTTTCAATCGGGTGGGATTTTGTACGATTGAATCGACTAATACCTGCCTGGGGAACAAAAAAACGTGATCCTAACATGCATATTTTTAGATTTAACTCATTCAGCCGCTTAGTTAGGACAGACTAGAACCTTTTTATGCCAACTATTTAAAGCTTAAATGATGGTTACCAAGTATGACTCATGTCTCAGTGATAGGCCCGGGCATGAGGGGATCGGATTTCGTCTGCCGTTATAATTACTATGCACTGTCGACTAAGCCCTTGAAGCCCTTCACCCTAACTAATCTTGCCTTGGCGTTTTTTAAAGTTATTTTAATTTCGAAAGGAATGAATTTTGCAGTCCTTATACTGTTATATTATCCCTATTTAAAAAAAGCAATGATAGAAAAAATCCAAAAATATTAAAATAATATTCAAACTTGAACCAACTGAAAAGTGGAGAATTTTACTGTGTAGTTTTTTTCTTGGCATGGAAGAAGTTTGCTCATTATTTTAAAACAACATGCGGTAAACTTCTTGTGTATTTATATGATATGTTCATTTATATGTAATAATATGTGTATTTATATTAACACTTTTAAATACAACAATTTAAAAAAAAATACATACCAAGTTACATCCCAAATATATTTTAACGATGTACGATCACTGAAGCTTCAAGCAGATTATGCGTTGACTTTTTATTTAAGGCAATGCGAATACTTATACAAAAATATACGTTCTTAAAGTAATAAAACTAACCTTTATGCCCCTAGGCTTAAAGAGTTCATAAAATTAATTTAAATAGCTATGAAGAGCAAGTAACATGTATAAAGCAAATGCCTTCAGTGTACTAAAATAAAAGAGAAGCTGAAAGAAGGAGGTAATACACATAACAATCCACCTTAGTGTAAGATGGGTTTTACGGAAAACTCCAAAAATCTACATATTTTGATAGTGTTAGACCCTTTTCACTTGGAATGAAAAAAGGCGGATATAAAAATTTAATAAAAAGTATTATTTGCAATGACTTACATTGAATGAAAGCAGATATCACCGAGCAAATAAGGAATTTATAAGCTGTAACGATTTTATTAGGGGTCCATATAACCATGTCTTAATATTTTAAAAATCTTACAAATATAGCTGTTATTTCAGCCTTACATATATTTATTGTAAGTAATTCAATATAGACGGCAGCAGTATTAGTATTTTAAAAAAATAACCATTACGGTTTCGATATAAAAAAATTAGCAATGGCATCTCTTTTGCGTTTGGAATGTTCAGAGCAGAACATCTAATTAACTTTAATTAAATATGGGGCACGTAAATATTTGAATTCAAGGAAAAATGTTTATTATTAAATTTATTAGGTTTTTTTATATGGAGTGCATAAATTTTCAATTTTATTAAGTGGATGATTAGTGTGGAATAATAGAAGAGTGTCCTTAGATATGTCGATGAATTCATTACACGTGGTCCACCAATGGAAACGTAACAATCTGGAAAACGTAATGTATTTAATTTAATATATTAGGAAACTCCGTAACTATCCAAGTAATGTATTTATAATTTTAATTGTTTAATTTATGTAGGGTTTAATGTTTTGAGAATTAATGTTTGATACCCAAATTTCAATCTATCGAAAACGCTTGTTTTATTGGTATGCAATTTTGTAAAAATAATAATGTTATATCGTTAAGGCTACGTTATTTTAATTTTATTAAGTGTTCTTAGTAATTACTCTTTTGTTAAAATTGATGTATTTAATTATTATTGAAATTTACCATCATTTAATTCATTCTAATAGTAAACTAATTTTATTATTTATTATGTTAGGTTATTTGTACATCTTTAGTTTAGGGTTCTGTAGCGTAAATTCGTGTTTAAGAATAATATTGTTCTTTTTATTTATTGAGAGATTCATTTAGGGTTCAGTAGCGTAACTTCATATTTAATAATCACATAGTTTTATTCAGATATTCTATTTAAGGCATTGTTAGTTGTTTAAAATGGTATTATTTAACTTTGTATTTAAATGATTAGATAGTAGGTTTAATTACTTTTAATAGGAGTAGGAGTAATTAAGTTTGTTAGAAGGTTCAAATTATATATATGATATATATTTATATTGATGTTATTTTATTTGTTAATTTCTAGTTTTCAATTAAAGTTAATACAATAATATATTAGTTAATAAAATTTCAATCGTATGGTTCTAGTATAATCCCAACTATTACATCAGCTCGGAATTTCAGAGTTAAGCTCGCGGAAGGTTTAGGTTGGATAACATATAAGTTCCGCTAGTTTAGCTAAACTCCGCTAATTTAGCTTTGATTGACTCGGTAATTAAATTAAATCAATTACCGCCATAACCATTTCCTATATCCATTTTCCTATATCCAATAATAATATTATTTTATTTATTTTTTATTTTTTCTACATTTGGTAGCACATTTCCGAGACCATCATTTTATTTAATGGTGGGATATACATATTTGACACATATTAATCTTTCTCGTCCATTATATATATTTTTATTAATCAATTCAAATATTTTTGAGGTACATTCAAGTAATAAATACATAGTTTCGACACGTAAATTACACAGTGATAAAAATATGAACCCAGAAAATACGAATATCGTAGAGGGAGAACCGACAAGATCCGTTACTGCTTCAACTTTGTTGATGGTTAGCCAAAAATTAAAGACAGTGGTCGATTGCATTAATCAACTTACCTTAAATATGCAACAACAACAGCAAATTACAAATAAGATGAGTATTAAACCTAGCCGTTCCTCTAATTTTGAAACCTCTTTAATTAAAGACCTCTCCGCAAGAGTGCCTATTTTAAATATTTTAATATTTACATCCGTTGTTGGTTTTTGTATCGAGGTAGATGATTTAATCAATTTAAATATAATATCTCAAAGTAATATATTAAAATTTTTGACATCGAAAACGGCTACGGAGTCTACACAATTGTGGGCATCATTTATCGCGTAGGATTTGTCTTGGCTCGTGATATAGGAAAGATTGTTGGCTTTATTATCTCCATCTGAAATTCATCAGTTAACAGAGAAAAGTATACGTAGAAAACAAGTACCCCAAGAAAAATTTTTTACCTTTGCTTCAGAAGTAACGAGATATGCTAAAATTCTTTGTACACATCTTAGCCCTGTTGATAATATTGAAATTATTTTTTCACACTTCAATCATACAACCTACGATCTATTAAAATTACACCAATAACCCATAAGCTATGATGAACTGGACAAGCTGTGTGCCAAGATTGTAGATATTCGATATATATCTACATATATATATATATATATATATATATATATATATATATATATATACAGTACTATAAATTATTAAAATATTATGTGTTTTACATTTGAAACAATACGCGTTTATATAGTATCAAAGTGCAATTCTATACTTTTTTGGAAAAATTTGTAGTGACGAGCATCACCTGTTGTCACGTTGTTGTTTGGATGACCGGATGCTTGATTAACACTTTTATATAGATAGTCTAGTTAAAATCTACGATTTTTTTTATATTCTCCGAAAATTACGAAACAGGTGTCATTCGATTCGTAATTTTATGCAGAAAGCTTACTGAAAAATCCGAAATGGCGCTGAAAAAAATTGCAAATTTATTTTTCATTACTTTTTTTCATTTGTTAATTTTCAAATGTTAATAACAAATTGAAAAATCAAAATTTTTAAATTTTAAAAACGGTAATTTATTTAAAAGCCTAATAAAAATAACTTCACGGAGGGAAAAAAATTCTGGGGTTTTAATTTAATAATTATCGGAGATTTTATTTTAACATTCTGTATAGAAAAAATTGTTAGTTAACAATTACATAACTAATGGAAAAATTGGGAAAAAAATTTTTAAACCACGGATTATTGTTTATTCATGTATCTCAAAACTACATTAATTTTTTTATTTATTAATATTCATATTTTATATGTTTAAATAATTTTTTTTGTTAGTAGGTCTCAGAGACAGCACGCGCGCGAGAGCCAAACTTGCCGTATTTTGCGCTATTTTCAAGGCTCTGTAAAAATTATAAATATGGAGATACAATTTCGGCAGTTGAAACTTTATTTTAGGAAATTTCTTCATCTTTTTGGATCTTTTTTCAGATTTTGAAAATTTTCATTATTTTTTTAGTTATTCAAAAGTCCTCTATTTTATTTTTCACTTAATTGTTAATAACTTTTGCAATTTTTTTCAGCGCCATTTCGGATTTTTCAGTAAACTTTCTACATAAAATTACGAATCGAATGACACCTGTTTCGTAATTTTCGGAGAATATACAAAAAAGTTAGAAAAAATCGTAGATGTTAACTAGACTAAGATAGGTGTATGCCCGGGTGTATAACTCCTCCCTCCTAAAGATGGTTGTTTAATTTCCCAAGGGACTTGAATAAAGGGCTGATGGTTGAGTTTTGTTCACTACGGCTGGTTGCCTTTATAGCTGCGTTTTCTTTTGGGAATAACATCTGTATATGAAAAATATTAGAATAAAAATTAGTATAAAAATGGTAATAATAAAGGAAATACTGATGTGTGCAATTTGTTGATATTTTAAAAGGTTGAGTTCTTGACTATATTTATATATATATATATATATATATATATATATATAAAATAGTCAAGAATTCAACCTTTTAAAATATCAAGAAATTGCACACATCAGTATTTCCTTTACCATTACCATTTAACAACAAAACCATTTTCAATTTGCTAAAGTTAAGGATACAAAGAACGTTACCAACCATTAGATGTTTCTCGAAATAAACGTTGTAGGGGCAATTACGCCCATACAAAAAGAGAACAGAATCATTCGGATTAATATATATCTATATATATATGAAAAATATCATTATACTTCAAGGCCTGTTATTTAAGAAATAGAAAATAGTATATATATATATATATATATATATATATATATAATAGTCAAGAACTCAACCTTTTAAAATATCAACAAATTGCACACATTAGTATTTCCTTTATTATTACCATTCTTATACTAATTTTTATTCTAATATTTTTCATATACAGATGTTATTCCAAAAAGAAAACGCAGCTATAAAGGCAACCAGCCGTAGTGAACAAAACTCAACCATCAGCCCGTTATTCAAGTCCCTTGGAAAATTAAACAACCATCTTTAGGAGGGAGGAGTTATACACCCAGGCATACACCTATCTTAGTCTAGTTAACATCTACGATTTTTTCTAACTTTTTTGTATATTCTCCGAAAATTACGAAACAGGTGTCATTCGATTCGTAATTTTATGTAGAAAGTTTACTGAAAAATCCGAAATGGCGCTGAAAAAAATTGCAAAAGTTATTAACAATTAAGTGAAAAATAAAATAGAGGACTTTTGAATAACTAAAAAAATAATGAAAATTTTCAAAATCTGAAAAAAGATCCAAAAAGATGAAGAAATTTCCTAAAATAAAGTTTCAACTCCCGAAATTGTATCTCCATATTTATAATTTTTACAGAGCCTTGAAAATAGCGCAAAATACGGCAAGTTTGGCTCTCGCGCGATAAATATCTTGTAGACCAGATATTTAAATATAAATTTATTTATTTAATTAATTTTACAATTCAATTTACACTTGTACAAAACATTAAGTAAACAACAATTAAAAATAAATATTTTAATGAAACAAATTATCTAACAATCCGAACTTATGTCAAACGATTGTAATAATAAGTATTATTGAAACAAAGATATCCGAACCCGAACATACGTCAAAAAGTTTGGATACTAAGTATTGTTTGTACATTAGATAGTTTACTTTATATATGCTTTTAAAATACTGCTTAGTACTTAAGAGATGTGTTTTAAAAGATCCTTTTTGTATATGATCCTTTGTACATCACTTTAGACCGTCCAGATGTTTTAACATTAATATTATTAAAGGTCAACTTTCTCGTAATATTTAAAGGTCAGTTTTCTGAGAAATATTTGAGTATAGCAATATTTAAAATAATCTTTCTAAAATAACTATTCTAATTTATGAAAGCTAATAAATAATTATTTAACAAATGCGTAACATGCACATGTTACTTTAAAAAAATGGTTTTAAGTGTCTAAATAAATATAGGTAATGGAGAATATATAATTCCTCCCTTCTTAGAATGAACTTCCGTTGTTTACAAGGTAGTTCGATCAACATAAAGCATTGGTTTTGATATTCCAAACATTTCTAATTGAGTTCGATTAATAGCAGGTATTGGCACAGTTGTGTTTTATGAATCCTTGGACCATACTTTAGAAAATATAAATTATGCCAGTTCCAAATCTGCTGTATTTTCCAAATCTTCTATATTTTGCATGTGTAGCTGTTTATTTTATTGAATAATATTTGTTCCACTTCGATATTAATATATGTAGTTTCCAATGTTCCATATCGTATACCATTCATATCCATATAACATTGGTTCAGGGTAATATGAAGTTTACCAACAAAATTAGTAATGTGTTTTTTTTTTCACATGACGAACTAATATTTAATCCGGTGTTTGTAAAAATTATAAAATGATTAGTAACTACTAACAGTGCCCAATACGATTTTCCAGTATTTCCATTTCACATGTATTAAGTTTTCTGTTATGAAGTTGTGTTGGGTAACAAATGTAGTCTTGTTCTATTCTTTTGTAATTATTATTTCTTATAAATGAATATTCGTTGGGATTATGTAGGATTAAATTAGTTTCGGGATTTATTTTACTATAATTGGTAGGGATAGGATATATAATCGTTAAAGTAAAGTTTGCTGAATTTAATGCTTTCTATTTTAATAACTCATATACATGTTCTAAGTTGATTAGAATAATGTTTTTATCTAACTAATTTTGATTAATTTCAATTCGTTATAACTCAAAATATGTCTAGAAATAACGTTTTCTGTAGCTACTCGAATACAAGTAATTATGTTGTCTATGTGCTGTTGACCAAAATATCTAGCTTGAAACCGAATTAAAAAATTTATGATTGTAAGATTTGTTATTTATTTATTTATTTATTTATTTTTTTTTTTAAATTCAATATGAATAGTCCTTGAGCAGTGCTAATATCTTTATATATCGTTATCTGTTGTTTCACATAATTCAAATCGATATTTTTTTTCTTACTTTAATTTTTCCTTTATGGTATTTTTGTACTTTCTGAGCATTTATAACTTTAAGAGTTTTACCCTTATTTTCTAGTACTTTATCTTTTGTATATTTGGGTGCTATTTTGTTTCGTCTATTTTGTTTTACAAAAACATTTTCACCTACTGTTACATTTGGAGGGTCAATTCGGTCTTTGTTTCGGACTTCCAATTTTTGCTTTAATTTATTGTTTTGTTTAGTGATTAAATCTTTTATAATTTGTATTTCCTCGGCATGCTTATTAGCATAAGTAGAATATATATTATCGGTGGTAGGTTTTAAAATTTGATTATCTCTGATTCCCTTTATAACTTCAAAGGGTGTAAGCTTGGTACTTGAATTTATGGCATTATTATAAGTTAATAAAGCCATATCTAATTGCTCTACTATTGTTAGATTTTTATGAGTAGTTTTTAATATTGTTATTAATTCTACTAAAGTTGAATGAAATCGTTCAACTGGTGAGTTGCCGGTTGAATTTCTAGCACAAGTAGTGTGGTTACCAATATTATAAAGATTAAGAAAATCTTTAAAATCATTACCTTCGAATTCCATACCGGGATCATGAATTAAAAGATCAGGAATACCGTGCCTTGATAAATAATGTCTCAGTGCATCTAAAGCATATTTTGAATTTCTAGCTTTCATTTCCGTAGCTTCTCCATATTTACTAAATTTATCTATTATAGTTAAAATATTTGTATTATCTACATGAAATATATCAATGTGTAAAATTTCAAATGGTTTGTTTGCCTGTTGTGTTTGTGTCAATTTGATTTTTAGTGGATGCCTTTCATATTTGTTTATTTTACAGATATCACATTATTTATATATTTTTGAATCTTTGACTTCATATTGTCAAAATAATATAACATTTTTAGATGATTTAGTGTTTCATCAATCCCACGATGGATTGACAATTCGTGATAGTCTTTTATCAGTTTCGTTTGTTCATCTATGTTGAACATCTTGTAAGAATTTAATACACCGAATGATTTTTAATTTTGAATCAAAATGTTTTACATATGCTCTTTGAATTACATTGAAGATATTGTCTTCTGTGCAGATAGCGTTTTGCTTATTGTCAACAATTTCTGTTTTTAAAATTTTAATAGCTATGGATTCGTCTATTTTTGGTATTGTTAATATAACATGTTGTCTTGTTTTAAATAAATTAATTAGTTTTATTTCATTTTTTGTTCCTAATTTAATTGTTATTTGGTGTGAAAATTCATTTAATGCACGTTCGGATATTCTAATACCGGGATTAAGATTTTCTTCGGCTGAATGTTGGGTACTATTGCTACTTAAATTGTTTATTTGAACCCTAGATAATGCGTCTACATTTGTATTTATTTTACCAGGTTTATGGTCTATATTGAAATTATAGTCGAGTAATTTTATTTTCCATCTCACTAATTTCGAGTTGGCCTCTTTTAAGGAAAATACCCATTTTAAAGGCTTGTGGTCCGTTAAGATATTAAAATTTTGCCAGTACAAATAGGCCCTAAACTGTTTACATCCCCAAACGATAGCAAGTAATTCCTTTTCAATTGTGGAATAATTTTGTTCACTTTTGCTTAATGTTCTAGAAGCATAGCAAATTGGCTTGTCTGAACCAACAGTACCTTGTGATAGAATAGCTCCTATCACAAAGTTAGACGCGTCTGTAGTTAAAATAAAAGGTTTTGTAAAATCGGGATATTGGAGAATTGGATCTCCTTTTAACAAAGTTTTACAAATTTCAAATGATTCTACATAGGCTTTATTTTTATAATCTACTATTTTATTTTTACGAAGTTGTGAAGTCAAGGGTTTTGTTATTTTAGCAAAATCTTTAATGAATTTACGGTAATATCCTATTAGTCCTAAAAATGATTTTATTTCGGTGACAGTTTTTGGAAGTGGATATTTTTCAATCGCAGCTATTTTTTTTGGGTTAGGTTTGATTCCCTCAGTTGTCACTACATGTCCCAGAAATTCAATTTCTTTACGTAGAAATTCACATTTGTCTAATTGTATTTTAAAATTGTGCATTCGTAATTTATCAAAAACTTTTTGAAGAGTTTCAATATGTTCTTGTAAAGAAGAAGAGAATACAATTATGTCATCCATATAAACTAATACGTTTTTTCCAATGTATTCACGAAGCATGTTATCCATAACTCTTTGGAACGTTGCAGGAGCGTTCTTAAGGCCGAAACACATACGAGTATACTCATAGTGTCCGTTATCTACAGAAAATGCTGTCTTGGCCATATCTTTGGGATCCATTTCTATTTGATAGTATCCCGAAACTAAATCCACACAAGTAAAATATTGACATTTACCTAATTTATCAAGAATGTCAGATATATTTGGCAATGGGTATCGATCGTCAATTGTCTTTTCGTTCAGCTTTCTATAGTCGGTTACTAAACGAAATTTCTTTATACCGGAAGAATCTGCCTTTTTACTCACGATAAAAACAGGAGAATTCCAAGGGGAATTCGATGGCCGTATGATGTTTTTTTCCAACAATTCGTTGATTTTCTTTGTTACTTCTTCTTTTTGAGAGTGTGGTAACCTAAATCCTTTAGTATATATAGGAATTTCGTCTTTGGTATGTATGGAATGTTTTACATCGGACGTGAACGTCATGCTTTCTGTTGTTGAGTAAAAAATGTTTCTATACTTAGAACATAACTGTATTAAAGCATTTTTTTCTTCGTTATTAAGATGACTAACACGTAAATTCTGAATAGCAAATTCGTTATCTGATACGTTATCAAATTGTTCGTTTATGTTGGTTAAAGTTTGGTAGCGATTTAGAATTTCTGCTGTAAGTGGTTGACTAATTATAACTCTCTGTTGTGAATCAGAATTATTAACTAATAGAACAGGTGCTTTATTGTTTGTCTCGGTGTACAAGCCGTCTATTAATTCTACGAATTCGTTAAGTTTATTGCATGGTAAAAACACGTCACCTTCTTTTACGTTAACTGGAGTAATGTTTTTTTATACAATTTGTTTTGAACTCTACCAAAAGTTATTGTATCATTTTTATAATTAATGTTAGCACTTAATTTTTTTAAGGTATTACTGCCTATAATTCCATCAAAATAGTGATGAAATTTAAAAATTAAAAATTCTAATGGTTCTGGGTTATCCAGTTGCGGGATATAATTAACAATAATTTTCTCAGTAATTTCATGATTTTTAAGAGCTGTTGCAATAATTACTTTAGTTTTAAATTTTTGGGAATTATAAGTATGTTTAGGGTCTATAAAATTTGCATCTGCTCCTGTATCAATTAGAAAGCGTAAATTTTCTATTTTGATAAACGGTAACGAGCTATGGTGCATATTATTTAATTCTATGTATCCGGAAGATTCAAGGCTTTTTGGATAAAATTTTGATCATCCGATATTTCTAATTTTTCTGAATTTTGTTATTGTGGTGATATGAAATGGAGTTATAGGGATCTACAGGAATTTTATTATTTTGGTCATATTATGAAATAGAGTTAGAGGGATCTACATCATATGAATAATATTCGTCACTTGCAAAACTATCAAAAGAGTCGTTTTGAAAATATTTGTTGTTATCAAAAGGGTCGTTTTGAGAATATTCGATGTTATCAAAAGTGTTAATATTATTCATTCGATGAAATGACTGTCTGGTATTTCCACTTGAAATATCCATAGGTTCAGGTCTAGGTACTTGAGGTTTATATATTGGTGAACTATTAAATCGACTTTGTTGGGGTTGAATTTGATTTTGATTCCAAGTTGGTCGAATATACTGTATGGGGCGGTAATGATTCGAGTTACGAAAGGGGTTGTTTTGAATTGGTTGTGCTGGTCGTAGTTGCATACGATTTGTTGGAAAATTAGGTACTCTATAATTATTCACATAATTCTGTATTGGAACACGATTGCTATGAGGATATATATGAGTTTGATCGAGAGATTCTACTTCTATCTAGATTAGATTGTTGCATCGAAATTTCGTTGATACAAACATCATATGCTTCTTTTATTGTTTTTGGTCGATTTGATCTCACAATATATCCTAAATTTTGATTTAATCCTGCTATAAAAGATTTTAAAACAATATTCAAATATACTTCATTTTGACCTGTTATGAATTCTTTAGATTTTGTTCGATCTACTGAATTTAACAAAACGGTTTGTAAATCAACTACTTCAGTATAATAATCTTTTAATTGTTTATTTCCTTGAAAAATTGTGTTTAATTTATGAAGAATTGATTATATAGTTCGTTTGTCTGAGAAATGTGTTAATAATATTTCTTTAATCGTTTCCCAGTCCGAAGGGGTACCAGATGCTGTTAGAGCATCTCGTGCTGATCCTCTTATTTTTTGTTTTAGCATGTTAATTAATATAGAATTGTTAGCATTTTCTCCTTGGAGAACCGTATCACCCAGTTCTATGAATGTATTTAACATTCCTGGACAACCTTCGTAGGTGTCCATACTTCTAATTATTTCAATCACTGTTATACTAGTAGCCATATTAGCGTTATTATTTTCTAATTTTGAGTTATTTGAATTATTTGATAAAGTATTATTTAAAAAATTTTCGTTAGTATTAATTTTATTCGAGTTTTCCAAATTATTATCAAGAGATATTTTATTGAATAAATTTTCTATTTGTTGTAGTTTAGAATTGTTTTCTCTAATTGTTGTTAAATCTTCGTCCGTATCTGAGTCGGAGCTAGAATTTTTGAATAATCTGAAGTTCAGTTTATTCTTTACTTTAAATTTAGTAGGATGTTTAGGCATTAAGGTGTAGGTATTCGAATATTCAACAAAGAAAAATTTACTTACATTTGAAATATGAACACCAACCACATTGTTACGTATAAATTCCAGATAATTCCAAAAAAGAATACCATAAATCTTCGATATGCCGTCGAAATGGATTTAACCAGTTCCAATGTTGCTTCCAATCCAGTAAATTTTATTTTGTACTTTGGTTGATATTAAAAATTTATTTGGAGTGTAGATGCGTCCCAAAGACTTAAGAGCCACTCGTAGAATTTACACAAATTTACGATGGACGCGATAATTTTCGAAAATATTTTTCTCAAATTATCCTACCGGCTGCGCCATTAATATCTTGTAGACCAGATATTTAAATATAAATTTATTTATTTAATTAATTTTACAATTCAATTTACACTTGTACAAAACATTAAGTAAACAACAATTAAAAATAAATATTTTAATGAAACAAATTATCTAACAATCCGAACTTATGTCAAACGATTGTAATAATAAGTATTATTGAAACAAAGATATCCGAACCCGAACATACGTCAAAAAGTTTGGATACTAAGTATTGTTTGTACATTAGATAGTTTACTTTATATATGCTTTTAAAATACTGCTTAGTACTTAAGAGATGTGTTTTAAAAGATCCTTTTTGTATATGATCCTTTGTACATCACTTTAGACCGTCCAGATGTTTTAACATTAATATTATTAAAGGTCAACTTTCTCGTAATATTTAAAGGTCAGTTTTCTGAGAAATATTTGAGTATAGCAATATTTAAAATAAACTTTCTAAAATAACTATTCTAATTTATGAAAGCTAATAAATAATTATTTAGCAAATGCGTAACATGCACATGTTACTTTAAAAAAATGGTTTTAAGTGTCTAAATAAATATAGGTAATAGAGAATATATAATTCGCGCGTTCTGTCTCTGAGACCTACTAACAAAAAAAATTTTTTAAACATATAAAATATGAATATTAATAAATAAAAAAATTAATGTAGTTTTGAGATACATGAATAAACAATAATCCGTGGTTTAAAAATTTTTTTTAAAATTTTTTAATTGTTTTAATTTTTTATAGTTAAAAGCTACATAAAAATAATGTATTATTTATAATTATATATATATATATATATATATATATATATATATATATATATATATATATATATATATATATATATATATATATATATATATTACCAGCGCATCCCAAATTAGAAAATTAATAGAAAATTAATTACTGCGCAGAACAACTTATAGCCGGAGAGCTGAGTGGCTTTTTTGAGTACATATTTGAGGCACATTGGAGATATTAAACATAACTTGTGAATGTGTGGATGGGGAAATCGACAACCTGGCTGGGAGGTTGGGGGGCGTTCGTGAGCCGCCCTGCATGATTTGGTGGGGGCTAAATTAGCCTGGCAAGTAATTTTAATTGTGCAGTTAATGAATGTTAATTCAGGGTCGGCTATTTGAGGTTTTTGATAATGAACCGATTTTGATCTAACATGGCTCATTTTGTTCGTAACTGCACTTAAGAAATGCCACTTAAATTAGATGTTGACTTAATTTTTTTTTCGGGAATTCGACTTATATGCCCCAAAACTACCGAAATGTTTTTTAAAATAATAAAAGGCGGTAAAATACCAACCTGAGGGCCTATGGGACCGTTAAATTCGAATTGGACCATAAAAAAGGTGTGAAAATTTCAAATGGCGGCCGGAAAATTATATTTTCGAAGTCGCTGAATCCTAATCTGAGCTTTAAATGTTACAATGGTGGCCGCGCTGGTTAAAATTCAGTTTATAGACACAAATATCCATTTTGCCAGGTAAACAAAAAAAAAAAACAAAACAAAAAACAAAGAACAGCAAAAATAAATATATCACAAATATATTGCTACCTATAGGATTACCGTGCTGCATCCAAATATACTAATAAAATGTCAAAATTCAAAACAGCGGCCGGAAAACTCACTTTTTCGAAAAAAAAAAAAAAAAAAACACAATTTGAACAACCAAAAACACAAAATTAAAGAAGTTTTGCGGTAAAATTAAAAAATTCTGATTATTATCAAGGGTCGAAAGGGGGCTTAAAAAATAAAATCTGTTACTTTATACTATGAGGTTAATAAAGTTCCCTAGTAGCTCTGTCCTGCTCTTCACACATTATGTGTCCTTCAGCCAAAATTCTATAACCTAAAAATCTTATTCCTTTTATTCAAAAATTTAGTTTTTTGTAACTTTAACGAACTGACCTCTAGGACATAATTCACTTAACACTAAATAGCTCATTTTATTGAAGCCTGTATTATCAATATATTTTTATTATCAATCATTGATATATTTACTATCGATATTTGATTTAGTTTGATTCTATCGAAAAATAACAACAATTGTTAATAGGAATTTTCTAGTTTAAATATTTTGGATCGTGTAATTTCATCACTGTCATCTAAAGCTTTGTCATTCAAACACGCCTTTTAAAGGAATAATATTCCCAAATACCATTACTAAAAATTGGTAGATTTTTAAAGCGGATTATAAAAGATTACTATTACGAAAGAAGACAGCTGTTAATGTGTACAGGAGCGCTGGTCGCTGATGGTAGTTGTTCTTTGTGCCCTGAAGTGTCTTCTGTAGACGCAGATGTATTGCTTTCCGTTTTATTTTTAGCTTGTAAACATTTCCATTCCTACTAAGAACTACAAAAGGGCCTTCATAGGATGGCGTGAGAGGTTTTTGAACATGATCTGAACGAACAAAAACGTGTGTTGCCTTGTCCAGATCCTTGGGTATGCTTGTTGGTTGTTTGTTGTGATCCGTCATCTGTCGCGGACGTAAAGCTTGCTTTTTTAGAGTATTTGCGAAAGAGGTCAAGTCATTTAGAACATTTCCTTTAGAATTTATAAAAAAATCTCCTGGTCATCTTAGTTGCTGACTTTAGACTTACTAAAAAAATTCTGCTGGTGAGATTTGTAAATCCTCCTTGATGGCGCACCGAAGTTTTAGAAGTATTTTTGATAACGTTAGTGTCCACTTTCTATTATTTTGGCATTTTATTGCTGTGTTAAGATTCCTGTGCCAGCGTTCAACCAGGCCATTTGCTTGCGGATGTTAGAGACTCGTATTATGTGGCGAATGCCCAGAAGTTCGGTGGTAGGTCGGAACTACTACTGGGTGGATGGTATTCGTTGACGAGTCACAGTACTTTGGCGTCATACTTGTCACTGGAGTTGCTATGATGAAACGATCGGGTGCAAACATGAGGATTTTTTGTACTTCATCGCTCGTTTTTTGTGCATTTCCCAAGGCTTTGAAATCAATAGTAGAAGGAATTAATGTTTCTTCTAGTCTTGACAGTGTATTTGCTGCAGTATTGCTTTTCCCTGGTAAATTTTGAAAATCCGTGAAATATTGTGAAATGAATTCTGGTATCTGTAATAAGTAAGTATCTGGTGTGGCCAGGGGAACTGCGGTCATATATTTGCTTGAAGACAAAAATTATTGGTTTGTGATGGATTTATATAGCTAACTATCGCCCTTCTGATAGAATTGAAATTCTTAATGGTGGAATATAAAATAATAATAAAAATACAGCTTTATTCGTAATTTTTCGTACAGAGTACATTGAATTCGTCAACTACACGTTTGAATTCTATTTAACTATAACTATATATCACTAACAAAAACATAGCGACAGTTATCTAGAAATATACTATTTACAGTTTCCACTGACAAAATTAACAAGATATTAAAGCAAGATTTACAAAAATGGTAGCAATAACTAGAATGGTAACAATAAGAAAATAAATACACGCAAAAATAACAATCAGGAAATTAGCAAAATAATGTCAATAACAAATTAACAGAAATCATAACAATGAAAGCCAATAAAATTTATAACAATAACAAATATAACACAATTGTAGGAAGTAACAAAAAATAAGTAATATTAACAGCTAAAAATAAACTCTTATAATATTAGAAACAACAGTATTTAAAATTTTATGAAATTCTTCACGTCTCGATGGTTCACTTGCTTCGTAGCAAATGAGCAGGTCAGCCTTAAGTGCCTTCGTCCATTGAAAGCGCTGAAGACGACTGTTTTGTGTGCTCGCTCGACTTTCTTGAGAAGTGCCTTGAGATGGCTCTTCGTCGTCAGCGGCACGTCTAGTCTCCGGGACTTGCCTGGGATCCAAAGCCAAATTTGATTGCTCTCCCTCATATCCGTGAGAGCTACCCCCTATAGGTAAGGCAGAAGCGTCACCTGCAGGGGGGCGGGGTTCTGTAGGACTGGGTCGACTACTACCCACCTGAGGACCGAAAAATCTGCTTCTCAAATTTGACATTTTTTGGATTGAAGCAAGTTCACTGACTTGTGGCCGTGTAGTCTGTACGTCCGTCAGTCCACGCGACGTCCGTTGGTCCGTCTGTTTTCCGAGTCGGTGATACGTTAGTCTGTCTAATGTCCTGGTCAAGCAGGCTCCGTCCCTGCACCGCAGCGATGTGGAACCTACTAAGAGAATGAAAAAAAATAGAAAAAGAAGAAAGAAACTTCAAGGGCTGTTACTTGAAGACAGTCTGATGCGATCTCAATGTACGAAGGGTGCCTATAATGACAGCCTTCTGCATAGAAGAGATAAGGTGACGAAGATGAGACCTGCAGACCGGAATTTGAGAAAGATTCGTCTCGAGAGTGGGACGAATTCCGCCTAGACAACCGATAATGAGGACAACCATTTTGACTAAGTAGCCAGGGTGTAGTTGCCGTAGTTCTTGTAAGAGATCAAGATATTTAGTCCGTTTTTGCTCTCCTTCGTAACTATGTTCGTTTCTGCAGGCGCAGAGAACTCGATGACGTACATAGTCTTAGATGAGATATCCTGGAGCACTATATCAGGCTTAGTAGCAGAGAGCTGCCTGGTAGTTGGGAACGAGAAATTCCAGAAGATAATGCATTGCTCGTTCTTGACGACGGACTCGATCTCGCCTGGAGCATATGGTAGGACTGGCGTAGGGTCCACTTCATACTTGTGTCTCAAGAAGTAGTACAGCACGCGGAGGGCAGCGTTATGGCGATGTATTTAGGTGTTCGTGGCATAAGAAGGACATGCCGAGATGAGGTGCATCAGCGTCTCCGGCTGAGATTTGCACGCTCTGCACATAGTGGTGGAGATTGCTTGCTTACATACATACTTTTGGTGAGTTAGCGTCGCTATCACACCATCTTGGGCAGCGATGATAAAGCCTTCGGTTTCGGACTTGAGTCCAGCTGATCGGAGAAAAGAGAACGTAAGATCAACGGAAAGACTACAAGTGTCTAGATGACGGTAGAACATTCCCTGATGGTCACGATTCCGATGATCTTCGAAGAGGGAGCGTATTTCAGCTCATTTCACAGCTGAACGAAGTCGAGATTTGGAGAGAAGGACCACGTTATCATCAAGATCACGATTAGACGGATCAAAAGCAAGGTCCAATTTAGACGCTGCATGTTGTGCTGCAGAGAACAAGAATGCTCCTTTACCCTGTAACTCATGATCGCGCACGAGTTCCATAGGAGGGTCTGAACTATTTATGACCTGACAAGCTATTCCTAAAACTACCTTATCATGTAGACATTCAACGGAATGGAGACCTCTACCTCCTTGCTGGCGTGGGAGGTAATTACGCGGTACAGAAGCACGTGGGTGCAAACTACGATTGACGTTCATGAGTTTGCGAGTGCCTCTATTAAGTTCCTTAAGCTCCTCTATTGTCCATTTGATGGAACCAAAAGAATAGAGAAGGATGGGTATTGCAAGCATATTAGTAGCACGGATCTTATGGATCCCAGACAATTCTGATTGCCAGATTTGTCGAAGACGGTGCCTATACCTTCCGCGAAGAGCTTCCTTGACAGTAGACACTCTTTGAATGTGGTTTTCACCGACACCCAAATATGTGTAGAGCTCTTCTTCATCGAGATGTTTCACGATGCATCTATCTGTGAGCTTCACGTCTGCATCGTAACCAGGGACACGACCCCTCTTACAATGCATGACGGCACATTTATCTAGTCCGAATTCCATGCCAATAGCCTTCGTGTACAGATGGACAGTTTTGAGAGCTGGAGATAGACTGCTCTCAGAAGAAGCATAAAGTTTCAGGCCATCCATATAGAATAGATGAGTTACCTGATGCTTCCTATCTGTCGGGGGACCACAACGGTAACCAGTTTCTTCTCGCAAGCGCAAGGAAAGGGGCATAAGGGAGATGCAGTATAAAAGCGGGCTAAGGCTGTCGCCTTGATAGACACCACGCTTATACGTTACCAGATCTGTTGAGACAGTACGTTTACCACATCTAATGGTAAATTTGGTCTTCCACAAAGGTAACAGCTCTTCGATGCATCTGATGATATCGGGGTGAATTTTCAAACATTTGAGCAGCACCAATATGAGTTGGTGAGAGGTAGTGTCAAATGCTTTCCTATAATCCACCCAGGCCATACTCAGGTCGCGTTGATACTGACGGGCGTCTTGACAGATACATCTGTCAACAAGAAGATTATCTATGCAACCTGATATACCTCGTTTGGAGCCGCGTTGCTCGTATATCATCTGTCAAACCGGTTCTATGGTTGTGAGTATGCGTTCATTAAGAATGGAGGTGAACGATTTGTACAGGGTATTGAGACATGTAATCGGGCGATAATTGCTCGGAACTGAAAGGTCTCATTTCTTGGGAATCAAAACTGTTCGTCCTTCCGCGAACCACGTTGGAAAGGTCCCGTACCCAAGGATGTATGAAGTAAAGTGCCTAGCAAGATGTGCGTGTGTGGAAGTTAAACGTTTCCACTAGAAGTTGGACACAGCATCCATGCCAGGCTCCGAATGATTCTTCTTGCCTTTGAAAGCAAGGGATACTTCATCAGCGGCAACAGATGTTAGGACCGCTTGTTCTGCTAGGCGCGCGTTGCAGA
The DNA here is from genome assembly GCF_905475395.1 of Chrysoperla carnea. Classification (NCBI taxonomy): domain Eukaryota; kingdom Metazoa; phylum Arthropoda; class Insecta; order Neuroptera; family Chrysopidae; genus Chrysoperla; species Chrysoperla carnea. The sequence goes on along the minus strand of NC_058342.1, from coordinate 3,291,963 downwards.
ACCTTTCGAACAGTTTGATTGGTCTTATATTTTTATCTACATTAGTCGACTTTTCATATAAATCACGCCAGTAGCCATCGATTGGATCTATCGAAGGTGGATTCTCGACGAGAGAAGGGGGTTTTGCAAATAAACGGAAAGGATTCGATACATAGATCTTGCTCTCTCGAATATACTTCTCGCGTTTAACTAGCTTTTTCCGTGCGAGAGCTAGTGCACGTATCTTTTCAATGTTTCGCTGCTTGATAGTGAGCAGTATACCCTTGTTGAGTGTGTGGTGTTGGTGCCTGAGTTCACGCGCGAAGGCTCGCACCTTTGGGGTGAAGGGTTTACCAACTTTCTGGTACTCTAACACACACTCGATACGTGATACCGTCTGTCGAAGAGGGGTCAACTTGGAGTCAAGTTGCTCTATACGCTTGCGTGTTTTCTCCTCGGCTGTCTCAGTAGACTTGGGGGCTGGAGAAAGAGCACACATTGCAGCATAGACTGAGCCATCGATTTCGAGTAGGCTACTTGTGTGATTTAGATGATCGTCGACGATCTGGTTGATTAAAGCAAGGTCTTGTGCTTTGGCAAACGTTTTGCGGTACTTGGGACGTTTGCGTTTGGAAAGGTCATTATCGGTTTTGAACAGGATATTTTGAAACCGTTCTTTAAGCTCTTCCAAGCGAGTGTTTGGTGGCTCCGCAGGAAGGAGCGGAGTTTCCTCTACGTTCGCTTCCGTGGTCGAAGTGAGTGGCGTGGCTGTTTCCGCCGTTAACACAGGTAGTGCTGGGATATCTTCGGGTATCAGAGGCGTAGGTGGTGAAGCCTCTAACACAGGTGGTGGTGGGGTATTTTGACATACCCGATCCTGTGTCTCAGTATCAGATCTCTCACTTTCTAATACTGGCTCATCCTGAGATATTCCATCCTGCGTCTTAGCGACTAATGTCTCACGTGAACAATGAACTACACCAATAGCAGCCGGCTCTATCTCATCACCTCGATCCACTTCCGCTTGCGTAGTCCTGCATCGTTTCTCTTGTCCTGTTCGGGGTTTGTCATATCCGGTTTTTTTGAGACGGGATACTTGATCGCGTAGATGTTGCGATTTCATATAGGAAAGTTCGGGATGCTTTTCGCACCAGAGGGTGTGCATCCTGCTCATATAGCCACGTCTCGATGGTTCACTTGCTTCGTAGCAAGTGAGCAGGTCAGCCTTAATTGCCTTCGTCCATTGAAAGCGCTGAAGACGACTGTTTTGTGTGCTCGCTCGACTTTCTTGAGAAGTGCCTTGAGATGGCTCTTCGTCGTCAGGGGCACGTCTAGTCTCCGGGACTAGCCTGGGATCCAAAGCCAAATTTACCCTATAGGTAAGGTAGAAGCGTCACCTGCAGGGGGGCGGGGTTCTGTAGGACTGGGTCGACTACTACCCACCTGAGGAACGAAAAATCTGCTTCTCAAATTTGACATTTTTTGGATTTGACTCATTTAGCTCCGCTGAGTCAGCACGGACCCACCTCGTTAGCCCATCACTTTGAGCGGAATTGATGGTTACCGGGTATGGCACGTGTCCTAGTGTTAGGCTCGCACGTGAGGTTAGGGATTGCCTGCCCTAATTATTTTTTTTTTTTTTTTGCTACCATTGCTAAATTCAGGTATACCATTTAATTTTGCTTTGGGTAAAGGACCTATACTTTGAATTGTTCGCATTGTTTGATATTGATTTAGTGGTGGTTAACAAGAAATGCCTTTTATTACTAAAAAAGTATATCCCCATACATTGGAATCCAGCCGATAGATTAGCTATGGTTGCTAATCATAAACAGTCATACGTTGTCCAGTATGGTTTTTCATCCGTATGAGATTTGCAGTAGCGTTAAATTTTGATTTAAATGGCCCAATGCATCTGTCCAACGGTTGAAGCTTATGTGATGTATATGGAGGGAAAGATAATATTGTGATGAAATTTTCCCTGCAAAAATGAAAATTTGGAACACAAATGTGAAAGCTGTGAGTGTCCAATATTACTAATAAACGAATATCTTAACTTGGTTTTGTATATTTAACGAGATGTTGCATATTAAACAGAAAATCTGGTTCCTGCATCCAACCACTTTTGTTAGCAGATCCATTGGAACCAACAGGATCATGCGTTCTAAAAAATTTATGAAATTTTTTTTCTGGGGAAAACAAAAATGACGGGAAATAGTTACCAATTGCATTTACTACCAAACACACAGTGATTAATGTTCCACGTTATTGTGTGGCAACTGATCCAGCTTTTTTTGTCTCTCTTTTAGCTATAACCTTGCGTGGTTTATGAGTTGTAATTACCCCTGTTTCATCAATATTATATATGTGATAAGGCTTGGATAATAGACGAATATCGAACGAAATACTGTTTTTTTTTTAAATCATGCAGGTTAATGTAAATGGTTTGCACAAACCTTTTTGAACGCTTACTTCGTTGATGTGCTACATATTGCTTTTCTTTCAAGAATAAAATAAGTATAGTGGGATTGGATAATAATTAACGGATATTATGGGGAATCGCGAAGAAATAATATGATGAGTAAAACTTTTCGTAAACAACACTATTTCACATAGAATAAAAGTTAAATTATACAAAATGGACTCACTATCCGATAAAAATACCTCACGTGGAGATTAGTTACATAGCACAATATTTATTGGGCGCACTATTCATTGCACACACACTTGAACGAAACGCTCGGCATGACTTCTACTCGAAGAGTGTATGTTTGCCCAAAGGTAACAAAAAAATTACTTGATTTATAAAAAAAAAAAAAAACTACATATAAAACAAAATACTTTTAATTCAAAAATTTGAATAATACCGAAAATGAAAGCCAGATTTAAATTAAGGTTCAGACTCTGAATTGCGGCGTAAACATTTCCCCCACCTTAAAACACTGTTTTAAAATTAATTGAAAAACTCTATGACAAAATGAAGAAAAAAGAAGGAAAGGAATTAAATCAAATTTAGAATCATACGTCCTCAACAATTCATTAAGCCGTATGATTACCTTTATGAAAAATCCGAAAAGGAACAATGTGATGGAAGGGGACATAGCTTCACTACTGGTCTTTTCTACACACAATCTTTTAATTTACTCGGTTTTAACCGTGGCAATTCGAAAAACGTTATCGTTTCCCGGGATTACCTCTTGTATTACCCCAGTACGCCCTTAAAGTGGAGGTAAAGTGTAGTTTTTGACTGCAACTAAAGTACCCGAAGCTACAGGACAGGTTGGAGTATTCCATTTTTGTCGCGTTTTAAACTCACCTAAATATTGTTGGTGCCATTGTTTCCAATACGATTGCACCAGACTATCAAGCAATTATTTTCTTTGTAACATATTTAATGGCTTGTCAAGTACGTCATATGCAGGTACAGTTTGTAAAGGGCTAACGTTAAAAATAAGCTGGGGTTAATTTGAAGTTGAGGCGGGAATTAAACAATCTGTGTAAGCACGGTTGAAAATTCCTCATATGATAAAATTTGCTCTCCAATACCTTTAGTTAAGTGATTTTATCATGCTGATTGGCAGGGATTAGATTATACAAATTTATACAAATCATTTAATTAACGTTTATCACCAATAAATTTTTTACCGGAATCAGAATAGATTATAAAACACCGCGTATAGGCCGCGTCTAGATAACAAACGCCGGAACGCCGCTAGAAAAATAAGTACTTAAATCTGATGCAAGTTCCAAATGAACCGCTCGGCTTGTCAAACATGTGAAAAGGAAAATTTTTGCCTTTTGGGATCGCACTCACCGATGTATATATAACATTATATAGAATGGACCACCATAGTCGACACCGGTATAAGTAAATGCCTTAGCTTGTGATAGCTTGGCACTGGGTAAATCAGCCATAATCGGTGAGTGTGAGCGCGGTTTAGTTTTAAAACAAATAATACGCTTTTGCACACGCTAACACACCGTTCCTCTTGCTGTTAAAATCCAATATTTTTGACCCCGTAATGATAATAGCAAATAAAGTCCTGCGTGTAAGTTGGATCGATGATTATAATCGATTAATAGATCAACAAAATGATCCCTTTTGGGTATCAATATGGGATGTTGTTAACTCTAAAATTAAATTAGTGAAATTTTAACTAATTCAGCTAGTGAACATTTTTTCACTGTAAAATTGTTGATTTTACTAGATTAATCAGTGAAATATTCACTATATCAATTAGTGATTTCAATTTTCACTAATTCAATAGTAGTTTTCATCAGTTAGCAGTTGATTTGTCACTAATTGTATTAGTCAGTTTAGAATTCACTAATTATGCAGTTATTTTTACTTGGTTATCAGTGATTTTATGACTAATTGCATTGATGGCTTTAATTTTCACTAATTTATCAGTGATTGTTCCCCTTTTTATTTAAAGTATGCTCTTTATATACTTGTATGAACCGAGACATATAACATACTTCTATGAGCCAAGACATAGCAGTATAATATCACAATATTTTAGTTTTATGACCTACGATCCTTTCGTTACTTCAACATTTTCAAATGATCTTTCGTGCAATGAAGACTGTCAAACTTTGATTTAAAAATTTTGATCCAGGGTAAGTGCAGTTTTTTCTCTTGTAATTAGTTACATTGCAATGTTTTAATCAAAGCACCGGCACACACAAAAAAAGTAAGTGGAATGTGCATTTGACCGGACTTAATGTGATTTTTCAAAGTTCTTGGGTCTAAACACGTACTTAATGTATACAAAAATACAAGAAACGTAAGTAAGTAAGTAAGTAAACGTAAGTTCTACTCTTTTTAAGTGTATAATAGTAAAATATAAATTTTTTAATCCAACAGTTCCTTTATATGTTTCTAGGAATAGAGGAATTTGAAAAATTTTTCCGAAGAAGTAACTGCGAACTCCAAAGAAAGCATTAAGCCCTACAAAATAATAGAATCGGAACAATCTGGAAACAGTTAATTTATTCAAGGCGATGGAAGTAGGCAAAAAACTGGAACCATTATTTGCAGTTGATTGACTATACAGATGTTATTATGTATTAAACTTGGAGTATCCAAAGGAATTAATGAATTTTTATAATTTAATCGATTTTTTTATTTTTCAAATGGGAGTAAAACCCAAAAATATTGTATCAGCTATTCATATAACTATGTAATTCATTAAAAATAAAAATGAAATTCATAATAGTTTTAACATAAGTTCTAACAATGAAAAATGTACTTTTGCAGTAACCGATAACAGTGCCTCAACTTGTAAATTTATAATATATGATGAAAATAGTCAGTAAAATTTTTATTAAATGAACATATTTTTTCCTTTTCCTAATAAAAAATTGTTTTACTTACAAGTAACTAATTGAATAGAATAGTATTTTTAACTGATAAATTAGTGAATTCTGCTAATTCACAACAATGAAAGAATGAGTAAATTCTGTTAATTTAATTGGCGATTTTCACTATTTCAATAAACCGTTTGATGTAACTAATGGATTAGTGAAAAGTACTGTCACTATTAAATTAGCTACTTTCACTCACAAATTAGTGATTTAAATTTTCACTTATAAATTAGTGACATATATTTCCATTTATCAATTAGTGAATCTTATTTTCACTGATGATTAGTGATTTCTTTTTTAACTAAATCATTCAGTGAATTTCCACTTATTCTGGATGCTGGATTTCAACTGCAAAAAATAGTGAAATTTCACTGTAATTTAGTGAAATTTCACTAATTTAATTTTAGAGAGGTGGTCGTAAGCAATCACTGTATTTACTAAAGCGTTTGTTCGAAGAAGAGAGTTTGTTGTTCTTCAATAACCGAAAATCTTCTCGAAAATGAACACGTTGAACGATAGAAATTAGGTAACTTTCGGCTTTGGTTAAATCTTCGGCTTTAATATTTTTACGTTTTGGTCATATTCTAGCAAATCACAACACAAATACGGTTGAACGTATAAATTTTTACCAAGAATACAACGACTAATTAATGAATAAAGAGGATGCTCGTCCTCTTCGAACACTGGTAACAAAATTGTCTTAGCCTCACAGATATGACTAACGGTTTTAAAGGCCACCCTGATCTATCCAGCGAACACCACGGGGGACAACTCATCCAAAACGGATTTTCAAGGAATTCTGTCGGTGATAATCCTCGAAAGGCACAATCTGCCGGATTATCACGACCTGAGATATGATACCACGAAGTCACATCAATTAACGATTGAATTTTTGACACACGGTCAGCCACAAAATTTTTCCACAAACGTGGTGAGTCATTGATCCAATTGAGCATTACTATTGAATCGGAAAACACATCAGTAATATTCACTTTTGATTTGAATATTGGGCAATGACGCACTTCAAAAGTTTTGCTAATAATAATGTCGCACATAACTCTTAGCGAGGGAAGCTTGAAATTGTTTTTACTGGAGCCAATTTGAATTTAGACCATAATATATGCATTTGTATGTTACGGTTAGGATCTATAACTCTTGAATATATCACGGCCTCATATGCTTTGGACGACGCATCGCAAAATGCCAATATTTCAAACGAAAAACCTGATTGAAATCCGATGTGACGTGGAATATTGAATCGAGTTAAGTCGTTCAACTAATTTTGAAAGGCCTTAAAATTGTTTTGTAAATAATTTGGAATATGTTCATCCCACACAAGTTTGAGTAACCACAATTATTGAATTAATAATTTTATTTGTAAAGAAAAGGAGTCCTAAAAGGTCCCATACGCATTACAGTTTTCAAGATTTTTCTTTTTGTACATTCTAAATTTTCCACACAAATTGATAAACTTAATACGTCGTGTATGCCACTGCAAGTCAAATACTTTAAAAATACCGTAGGGAAATTCAAAATTTGGCTTGAACGTGCATGATCAGGAATTTCATCAGATAATTCTCGTAAATTCGTAGGCCATTTCACAAGTTCCATCCCTTCTGCTTGGAATAAACCGACTACTGCTGCACGATATATATTAGGCGCAATCGACTTTTCAGCCACAGAACAGATAATATCATCGATATAAGTGTCACGTTATACTATCTTGGACGCTAAAGGAAATTTCTTCGCTTCATCGTCAGGTAATTTTTGTAAAGTGCGTAAAGCTTAGTATGACAAATTTGAATAGGCTCTTCACAAGAAAACCTCCACAAAACACATTGATATTTTTGATGAGTAGGGCAAAATTTATTTTGTCTATATATTTGTCTCACATCTGATGTCATAGCAAATTGAAATAAACGAAAACTAAGCAAAGTTTCAAAGATATCAGTTTGTAATTTTGGAGCGGTATATAAAACATCGTTTAAAGATACTCCTTTATCAGTTTTCGCGGACGCTACAAAAACTACTCGTTTGGTGTAGAACTGGAGCTAGTCTTAACAACCGCGTTATGAGTAAGAAAGTAGCCACATGATTCAGGATGTATACCAGGTATGATCTTAAGATGACCTTGATGAAAATAGTCACGCAGAACCTCCATATATTGCTTTTTAAACAAAGTCACAGATGCATATCTTTTTTCTAAGTTTTGGAATCGTCTTAAAGCAGATGTACAAGAATCTCCTAAATAAAAAAAACTCTTTCTAAATGGTAAAGTTATCTCGTAGCGACCACTTACGTCTCGTTTATGTTAAACGTAGCAAATAATTTGGCATATTTGGCAGATGCCGCAAATAATTGCTCACACTCTAAATTGTCTACGTTTATTACGGTACCGGTTGGCACTTTCTCTATTTCTGAAAATTGTTGGATGAGTTGATCCATAGTAAGAGAATTAACACAATAATATGACTGGACAGTATTATTGGTTACTTGAGCTTTTGCTGTACCCATAATGATGACACCAAACGTCAAATCAAGGGCGACTGGCGAGTACGGACCTGAGATTCGAAACTCCTTCAGAATGTAGGGCACTAGTTCGTCGCCTATCATTCCATCAGTCTCACTTGGTCGATAAAATTATTCGTCTGCCAAACCCTAATTTTTAAATTTATCACACACCCCTCTATCAATTACACAGGTTGGCAATGGATCAGTTATTTTATAAACTATTAAAACATCCATCTCATATTTATTTGAGTATCATATTTACTATTACTATAAAAATTAGGATGAACTTGTCCGTTGAAGTGTTTTTTGAAAAGCCCAATTCCTGACACGGTCAGAGATGCTCCATTCACTGGTAACCTGAGTCTATGACAACACCTTCGAGTAATAAAATTGCATTGACTTGCACTGCCAATCAAAAACCGAAAGAAAAATTTTTCTCCAAAATGAGATACAACCTGGACTTGAGCCGTGGCCAATAATATTTTCAATATGCGTAGGTCGCTGTAAAGAATTGTTTTTTAATAGAATCGTAAAGATCCCGTTTAGTTTTCGATAATTTTACAATATTTTCTGTAATGCAATGGCTCGCGTCGTTTTTTTTTTTTGTGAGTTTAATTACATTTTATTTTGTGTTTCGGGAAACAAAAGTCAATATAATATTGAATAGTATCAGAAAATTCTTTGCACATATTTTCAACACCTATTGTATTGTAAACGTCAATCTATGTTTCATTTTGAATCATACGCAAAAAGTAATCAATGTTTTTTTTTTGTCATTATATGATCTGTTATAAAAATATTTAGTTTTTTCAATACTTATTTTTGAAACATCTAAAACACATTCGATATACATATGGTCAGAAATATCCAAGTGAATCATACTTAAATTTAAACAACTAAAGTTTGTTATAAAGTTATCTAATAAACTAGCACTATTTTTAAAAGTACTCGTCGGAATATTTTTATTTAAAACTTCGTAATTAAAAGGTTTAAAAACATTGTTAAAATAATTTGTTTGACAAGAGTTTTTTAGAATGTCGATGTTAAAATCACCACACATGATAATGTTGCATTTGTTATTTTTCAGTTACATTTCTTCAACATAACGTTCCAGGCTTTCAAAAGATATTTCATCATTGCTACTGGGTGATCTGTAGAATGATAGTATGTTCACGATGGTTGCGCCAATTTGAACACTAAACGCATTTGATAGGCACAGTGCAAATTTTTTTAATGAATATCCATCACGATAAAGCTGATTAGGGTGTACTGCCCAGTGTTCCACTATTGAAAGAATGTCTGGCCCATCGGATTTGTTCACGAAAACTTCCAGATATAACTTTAACTCATAATGCGAGTGCATTAAACTTTCTAATAAATAATATAATTTTGAGATATTATCTAATTTTTTATTTCCATGCACCAGTGATTTAAAAGTAACATAAAACATAGGCTACCTTACTGGGTTGCCATCAAACGATGGAACTGCAATTTTTGGTAGCCTAGGAGACACTGTGTCCTCAATTGATTTCACAGACTCATTTACCTGCTTTGACGTTTCGACATTAAGGGAATCACATTCTGATTAATGTGACAAGTTCATCTACTGCATTCAATTCTTTACAAGTTGCTACAAATTCGGGATCTTAATCTTAATTTATTAAATTCATTTCGTACATCTGATAAGAAAATCTCTTAAAATTTTGTCATCTGCAATGTTTTTACTTTTATCAAATAATAGTTGTAACCTACAGAAAAGGGTTTTAATTTGAAACCTTCTAATTTGGATTTCAATTTGGCTTCAGCCATGATTATCAAGCAATGAATTTACAGTATATGCACACACGCAAGTACACAAATTCAAGCACACAAATTGAATAAGGTATATTGTAGAAAATATAGTAAACAAAAAATTAACTTACTGCTCTGAAATACATATTATAAAAAAGACTTAATTTCGTACACAAATCAAATCAATGTACCCACAAGAAATGGGTACTAGACGTGTATTTTAGGGGGCTGTGGGGTAATTGGCACCATCTAAGAAATATTGTTAATGAAACTCAAAATTTCTATAACTTAAATTTTTATTAATTATGACCGTAAGCTGTGCTTATCTGATTACCAAAAACTCTAAAGCCAAAGTATCGTTTGGCGAAAATAAAAAAAATTCTAAATTTTGTCTTTCGCCCCCAATCACCCGAATGAATATCCCATTAGTCGAATGGGAGCCATTTAAATTTAAATCAGCCTAGAGTAGTATTATCTTTGATTTCAGTCAGTCTCAAATAAATCTAATCTTTTATGCCAAAGAATTAAATAAAAAAGGAACAATTGGTGACAAAATGGTTTCGTTTGTCCAACTATTAAGGGACCAGGTGTAGATAACTCCCGGTGGTCCATCTTTTTCCGGCTGGGGTGAGTGTCATTGACGTGAAAAATAGAAAGTGGAGGGATGAGAATTCCTGGAGCACTCATGGCACATATTACCGTCACATTTTTTCCTATTTTCCACGAAACTTCAAATTTTTATAGGTACGAGGAATAACAATCCTGCAATGGGGTAATGAGGGCCATACACTTCTCATTACCCACTTACCATTAAATCGAAAAAATAAAATTTCACAATAACATCTCGTAATCCATCAAAACTTCAATAGTCGTACCTTCATTAGATATATTAAGAGATATAATTAACGTAAATACAATAGTAAATGTATGTATTTTAATGCTTACGTGAGACATTATTCTTTTGCATTTTTTATAACAGTGTAACAAAAAACACACAATCGTCTCGTACAACTGAATAAGTGCAACTATTTCACATAGAAGATAAGTTACGTATTAAGGCTAAATATTTCACATAATAGATAAGTTAAATTATACAAAATGGACTCACTACCCGACAAAAATGCCTCGCGTGGAGATTAATTACACAGCACAATGTTTGTTGGGCGCACTACCCATTGCACACACACTTGAACGAAACGCTAGTATTACTCGAACTCGAAGAGTGAATGCTTCCGCAAACGCAAGAAGAAAAATTACTTAATTTAGAAAAGGACCAAAAACTAAGTATAAAACAAAATAGTTTTAATTCACAAATTTTGAATAATAACCGAAAATCAGAGTCGAACTCAAATTAAGGTTCGAATAGCCGCGCTAACAATATGTTTTGCGGTGCAAAATTCGAGCGATGAAATAATGAACCCCGATTGGTACAAAATTTATAAACATTTTGTGAAGTAAAGTTCATGGCGTGAGTCAAGCTAGTTGCTTCCGGACGTCTAACCGATAGGGTAAGATTTCTTCACACAAAAGTCTTATTCCAATCCACACTTGCCATTTCTAATTCGTTCCATTTGGCGCAAAAATTTAAATAATTTTGTTTGGCAAAATCATATGCTAGCTTACGTAAATCTTTTGTTGTTAAACCAAAATATAACTTCTGTTTAATATATCTTCTAAGAGTCATATGCGACACGTCATACTCTTTGGCAACGGGTCAAACTGTCTCTTTTCCATGTAATATACGTTTAATTCCAGAAATATATGTGTCTTTGTGTGGCATTTACTTGGTTTGGATCCTCACTATTAGAAAAAACTACCAATCTAATATATTCCTATATTCCATCACCACGCATAACGTCAAAATCCTTCCAAGTAGACCTAGAGTTGCGCGGATGAAAATTTGGAAGCAAAAATCCCATAATTTTGGTATTATTAACCGATTCTGAGAGATTTTTGATATTCTAGGATATGTTATAAGTCTATTGTTTTGATAGTCTATGGTGGAGTATGAGTGAAACGTCGAAACTTCTTAACACATCACTACAAGTGAATAAGTATTTGAAATTATCTTCATTACTTTTTTATTCAATTAAAGGAATTTTTTTTTTAGAATTATAAAATTATTTCGAAATAAATTTAATGTATCACTATTACGACAACAATATCTACGATTTTATAATCATATAAAAATGGAATTACAATGGACAATAAACGATGCTAGTAAATCATATGGCCCCTTTTTTAAAACACGAAGAATTACAACTTCATTTTGTAATTCTTCGATTCCATGAGGTGAGCAAATTTTATTCACTTTTTGTATTTTGCTTTGCTTAAATTGTCGATTGCGATAAGTGTTATATAATTTATCAACGTTCGAGTATTCCGATTGTGGCACCGTAGCCGTAGCTAGGATCGAGCCCACGATGTAACAAAAATTCAGTATTTTCAAAAATGTATCGGAATGCTCGAACAGTTTGTGTTAATTGGGATTATGTATGTTAATTTTTTGAATATGTATTAGGTAAATCTCCAACGACAAAATGTTACGAATTGAGATCGGAGAACTATATATGGATGGTGAACGTAAACGGATAATAAAGTATGTAGTATACCTTCAGGTGATGTTTTTCGATTCAATCCATATAAATGTTTCATCCAGTAAACTAACCGATGATACAAAAAAAGTGTATATAATTGCTTCGTAAATGGTTCCAATCCAGCGTGTACTGATCAAGGCTCGCTTCACAAGAGTGCGGTTCTTTTTTTTTTGTAAACTTTTAAGGTCCCTTGCATATCACTCTGCGCAAACTTGCTACTTCCCTTTTATTTTTTTATTTCTACGTGCGGTAGCTATTCATACTTTAGCGTGTGCTAACGTCCGTTCACCCGCTAACGTGATTTTAATCATACGTTTTTCATTATTTATTTATTTTTTTTGTGTTCAATTAGGATTAGTTTTAAAGAGTTTTTCTTTTCTGTGTTTTTTTTGTTTCTCTTCGTGTGTCCCGTTAGTTAGTAAGGTTTTTTTTTTTTTTTTTAATTTTTTTTGTAAATATTTCTTTCCGCCTTTTTTTTGATATTCATTTCCTCTTCCAATCCGTTTCAAATTTTTAATCGTGTATTTTAACTAAATTTTCTTTAGTTAATTATGATCAACCAAACCTACAGTCAAAACGCTTTGAACCTTTTCATGAACGGTTCATTTGGAAATATATGGTTTACTAAACAATAAAAAAAAAACATCAAAATGTATTAAATTATTTATAAATAAAATATTTTAGTTAATAAAAAAATTGTTTAAATGTGTCAAAATGAACAAACTATTTCATGTAACTTTTCGTCACTTTTTCATATTATTATGAAATATTATTTCTAAATACTTTATTTAATAATATATAATAATATTATATACACACTTCAAAGTCACAATCGCAACTTAACACAAACTTCCCAATAGTGAGACAGAAATTGTTTATTTTTGTGAAAAATACACTTACCTAACGTTAAAGTCTGTATTTTAACGAATAATTTGATATCACTAAAAAAATGTATATTCCGAATAGCCTTTGTTGTGACAAAAATAAACCTAAAAGTATACTTCATCTTCTTTCATTAAAAACAAAAGAATAACACTAATAACTGACATTAGATGTTCGTGTCATTCATACACACAAGCAAGCGTGTAGCGTATGAATTAAGCAAAATTGTTTATATCAAAATTTGATTATTCATTATGAATATTTGAATATTATTTATTTAAAAGAACTGGCTATATAAAATTTGACACACCTCTCCCCTACCAATTATGCCTCAAGGTCTACGTACACAAAATACTTAACACGTTCCTTGCTGTTGTATACTAAATTCGTACCTACACCACTTCCTTTCCACAACAATCAACGAAATGTGTTCCCATCCTATACAGCCTAAAGCTGAATTTTCAGTTCACGGAGAAAAGGTCACGAAAAAAAAAGGTCACGGAAAAAAGTGTCCTTGTAGCCATACACATAAATTAACAGCTGTGAATACATCTTTTCGAATTTGTTAATCTGATCTAGAGACATGGGTATTGTGCGGTTATTCATTTAAACGTTGAGGATTCTTTTCAACCGGAAATAATGCGGACATTATTGGCCATAAAAAGCAATGTGGGTCTCCTTTTCGGGCATTAATCACAGCTGTTTATTTTTAATTACTGAGGACAGTTCACTAAATGTTCGAGCTGTGACTGGAAACTACATCGTATGTTAAGACTCCAACCGCTATCGCGTTCCTAAAATTGTTCTAGTTTCTTTAGCAAATAGTTTTTGACATTTTCAATGTACCACTTATATATATCAGTAGTCACGTACATTTCCTTCGCTGGCGTTATAAATGTTTGTAAATAACGAAAATTTTAAAGCTATGTTGTAACATGAAACTTTTTTTTTTATTTAAAAAAAAAATGATTGCATTTGATGGGTAAACAAACTTGTCTCTCATAAGTTTCGCTCCGTCTCCCTACAAGCATAATCACCTGGAGCTCAACCAGCCATTATCTGAGATAAGAACCATTTTAAGCGACCACAGTGCCACTTACATTATTCGAGGTAAGAACCATTAGCCGAGATATGAACCATTTCAAACTTCCTGCCTTGAGCGACTGCAGTGCCGCAAGTGACCAAATCTGAAAGCTTCGGCATTAATTTTCCCCTCGCCTACTCGCATTGCTAAGCTAACATAACGTGCCTTATTTCATTGGCTTAAGACTTTTGAAGGTTTGTCCTTTTAGTCTACCATCAAAGCGGGGTTACTTGAGGTCAAACTGCGCCTGCTTACTGTCTTTGTTTTTGTTTGTTCCAAGGAACAATAATAAACAATAATGGAGTTATACTTCCGTTTCTAAGACCACGTCTATAACAGAGACCTTCCACATCTTTATTTTCAATCTTCATTTATTTATTTAAACTACATTGAATAAAGAATTAATTTTATGATGTTTGTGGAGTCCTTTACTTCGTTCTTATCCAAGCGACAGTGTGATCAATTTACCACCCCAATAATTATTCTATTCACACTGCTGCTGCCTATCTTTATATATATATATAGAGATTATGATAGTACTTACCCCAGATGGAGCTCAAATGGAGAAGTGAATTGTTGTTTCGGTTAGGCAGTTGGAAGTATAAACATAGGCGTGTTAAGGCGTAAACAGAATATGTGTTATATGTGAGGTGTGTGTGGAGATTGAAGGACATGTATTGTATGAATGTATCGAGCTAAGTGAAATAAGGGCTATCGGGGCTAAGTAGTATGGCGAAAAAATTTGCAGGTGCAAGTAACGCCAACACGGTGTTTTGTTACACATACGTACACATGTTTTGTTACACATACGTGTAAGTATTCTCTGTTTCAAATTTAAGCCCTCTATCTTATGTAGAAGGGGTTGCTCATCGACTCTGAAATATCTTAAATTAATAACAATTTTACAAAAAAGGGCATGTAATTATATAAAGAAAAAAGTGTCAGTTCTTCTAAAAAATTGATTGACATTATCGTCGAATGGAGCTCCAAGAATAGGAAGTAAAGCAGAATTGCAACCAAGTGCGGCAGAAGTTGAAGTAACTAGTCGCATTGCGTCTCGATCGCTTATTTTGTTACGATAAATAGCGCTGACAACATGTTGTGTAAAAATATCACTAGTCAATGACACACTGTCACTGACACTGGCAGCCCTTTTTTTTGGTAATTTGACTAAATCCTCTTCTTGATTGTTATTAATAGTGCTAGCGGAACTGAAATTGCTACTAAGGCAGGACTCAACTTCTAGTTCATAACGTGACACAACTGAAGTCAAAGGATAATTTGCCTTTGCGTTTTGTCTTAATTCTTCAGCCCTTTGTTTGGCTTTAGAGAATTTTCTCTTGCCATTTCTAGCTTCTTGTCAATTGAAGTCATAATCATCTTGTGTTCAACTTTTGGATCAATAAGAAAATCTCTATTCTTCGAAATTGTAATTTTTATTGCGTTTGAATGGGCAATGTCAAAAAAATTGTCTAGTGTACACAAATTCTCTCTCTTTCTCTGGGCTTCTGAAGCTCTATTTTTATTTTTCTTCAAAAGCAAGGAGTTCTGATGAAGTTTAATTAGTTTTTCAATGCGGTGATTCGGTTTTCTCGTCGGTATACCAGACATGTTGTACATCCCTATTCATTCGTGAATAATTTTATGCGCAGAATCGTTCAAGTTTTTCATAAAACCCTGGTTAAAAACTTGCCAAAGTGTTGGAAGTTGGTTAAGCCTTACTAGTAGGTGAAGATCTCGATTGCCAAGTAGAAAAATTCCACCTTTATTTCGTGTTGAAGAACACATTAAGCACAGTATAGAAATTTGGAAATCACAGTCTAGTCTAAATTATTAATTAAAATTGTTCGTTTATTAAATACTAAATGAGTTCCATTTCAAAATTAGTAGATTTTTAAACTTTTGTGGTTGTAGAAATAATGAATCACATATTCATTGAATGAAACTCTACCAATAAAAAATTCTGAGCCTTTAAATCAAACGTTGTAGGTACGCTTATAAATCCTTCACAGTGGCCGTGACTCAAAAAATGGCCTAATATTTTGGTATTTTTGCTTACTCAAAAACAATAATATTAACAATATAAAAACAACAATTTGTTTTGAAAAAATGAACACAAAAACAAAATAACATACATTTAATTGTAATCCACTAATAAGATTCATGATTTACCACCGAAACCAACTTGCAACGTCAATATCAAAATAAAGCATTTTTCTCAAATAATTAAAAAATTACACTCGCTGGAGCTCCCAACGTTATATATATATATATATATATATATATATATATATATATATATATATATTTAAATAACTTCAATCTTCCCCATCAAAGAATATCCATTTACTTTATTCTACGGTCATATTCATTGAAGAAATTATTATTGTTCATTAGTTTTGAGGTTAATTACTTTATCAATTGTAATTTCTTCAAGGAATGTGATCTTATAACAAAGCAAATGGACATTCTTTGTTTGAAACTTATTAACATATTTTTAGATTTTAAAATGTGTATGGGGAAGGTTGAAGGCCGGAAAAGCTTTTTTCCTCTTATATTCGTGTAAATGTTTTTTATTATTTAGTATCTAAATGATTCTCAAAGACTATAACCAAAGACCAAAATTAAAACATAACATTTCCTTATTGTGCTTAATAAATAAAGTCTTTTAAGATACACATTTTACTCTTCAAAACCTTAAAGCTTGTTAAAACATTCTTAAGTGAATAATTTTTTCTATTTTCAGTGAGATCCACAAAAAGACTATATAAAAATTAAACTACTTAAGGATGAAGGAGCACCAAGGCAATTCTAAGTAAAAAGCACTTTTTTTTTAATATGAAGTTGGGCCAGGTGTTAATGCATTCTGAAAATTTTAGGAGAAAGGTAAAATTTTTACCCGATTATTTATATAAATATATGCCTTCAAAAGTAGGCATATTAGGAAAAGTAGGAATCTCAAGACGATATTTTCATTCATTTTGGGTTTATTACAACCGGCGATATGTTTTAATTTTGAGTCTTGTTTCTGATACGGATATTTCATAATTTACATTTCAATTTTTTAGAACATGTGTCAAAATTTTGACTTGATTTGATATTCATTGCTCTATTCAATTCGGGAACTAGAAATAATCATCCTGTCGGTTAATTTAGGCAAGAACATGTTTCGATTGCACAAGCAAAGACCATCTTGGATAAATTCAAGCGCGTCATCCATTTAACTTGAAGTTGATTGCGCGCCATTTACGTTTTTTAATTTCCCACCTAGTGTTGAAAATTCCGGCTCTGTTGTTTGTGAAACCAGGTAATGTTTTGGGTTGAGTTATCAAAAAACGAGGTGATGTCCCTTCTGAATAATATTCATTTAGAAGCTTACACAATTTATTTTCCTTAAAAGATCTTTCTATGTAAACTGCACTCATCTAGAAGGTTTATGAAATTTATTTTCTTTAAATAATTTTTCTCTAATCTCTAATTTTTCTAAAATATATTCATTTAAAAATTTACGAAACTTTCGTTCAACTTTGTTCGTTCTCAAATTTATTCATTTGGAATTGCATAAAATTTATATCCAAAATTGTTCATTTAATACCGCTAAGCGGGTCAAATTTGTGTTATGTTGGAATCATTTCAGCATTTACGAAGTTTACATTTTAAAATCATTTTCGTAAATTATGTGTATATTCATTCAGAAACTTTTTTTCAAAAATTTTACCATTTTTTCAAAGATTCTTTGAGCAAAATTCATATCATTTAAGAATTTATAAAGTTTACGCTTCAAGAATTACTAATATCCATTCAAAAACTTATAAAATTTACTTTCAAGGATTTTTCTTCTTTAAAATCATTCAGGAATGAATAGAGTTTAGTTATCAAATATTATTTCCAAACTATTGTCATTAAGATGTTTGTAATATTTATTTTTCTTAAAAATCATTTTAATAATTAATACCAACTTCATAGAAGCAGTGAACCTCAATGGGCCACGGAAACCTCTCAGGTGTCCATCTTACATATTTTATCGACTGTTTGTGGCCTACAATTGAGCCTACAATTGAATAAATTAAGAAGATATAAGTTTCTGTTATAAGCAGACTATATACTGCTAATTTTGAAAAGTGCATTTGAATGAGAACTAAAACATTTGAAAGATTGTTGCAAGGAAGAAAATTCAGATTCCTGAAGATGATTGAAAAACGGATTTTAAATGTTAAAGGGGAAGGTAGCTCTATTTACCCCACCATCCGAAAGTACTCTACAAATTCCCATTATATCCTATTGTTTCGGAGATAATTCGACGGAATATTGTTTTTCAAGTTTCAAAGAAAAATTGTTCAGAACTGATTTCCGAAACAATAAATAATTATAAGTTGAAAATTTTTGCAAAAACACCCTTAAGTTCCGACTCTACACTTTCGGCCCAAGAATATTTTAGAGTACAGAATCTCTAAGTTTACTTCTTTAACCTTAAGAAGGCAGAAAAGCCCAAAAGTTGTAGAAAACAAAAAAGTCACAGCACGCCAATGTTATGCATTTTTAATGGAAAAAAAGAAGCGTACAGTCTTTTACTTGTTTAGTGTACAAGTTAGGATCAAAATTTTTACCGAACTACATCTTAAGGTAGTACCTACACGAAAGTGATATTCCAAGAATTTCTCAAAACTCAGAATATAAAATATTTAATTCATAATACACTTGCTGTTAAAATTAGAAGATGATTTACCATGCCATACATGAGATATTAGCAATTAAAAGTGACGCAATTTGTACGTGTACATGGGAGAAGTGTATAAAAATACACAAATTTACAAATATTATACTTATTTACCAATGAATGACGTCCACCATCTCTATGAAAAACTAATATAATGTAGAATACTATATTTAGAAAATATATAAATAAAAATAAAAATTATTTACCATATAGTTTCGATAAAAAACTTAAATAAATAACTCGTTTTAGCGATGATTTTTGTGGAAAAGATATGAAGACTAATGTTAAAGGCATATGTCATAGTGTGTGTGTTTATATGTATACTAGAAACAGTAGTGAGGAACTACAGTCTTGTGAAAATAATATATGGTATATGTATAATAGTCATAGCACAGTTAATGCACTGAATGATAGTATTAGTCCAAAACTTTTTGACTGGACGGTCGCGGAGGAACTACCTTAATTGCTTTTGTATTTAAAAATAAATAATCATACCTGATGATATTACGAAACATAACATCGATAAAACGAAACAGTTCAAAAAAAAAAAAAAAAAAAAAAAACAGAAAGTTCACTACAGAAAAGTTGAATGGTAGTGATAAGAAAATAAATATTATTTTAACTGGAGAATAAAAAATAGTATAAAGCAGTATAAACTTATAATAAAAATATGTGTTTATGGGTCGTTTTATTGTAGTCGTTAAATACCTATAAATTCTTCTAATGGCTTGCTGTAATAATTACAAAATATCTATAAAAGGTATAAATAAAAATAAATGTTTATTGTAATATGTATACTTTTTCTCGATTTTTTCTTGGGGATATTTTTTTTCATTCTTTAAAATACATATTTTTTATATGTTTGTATATTATAGTTTTTAGGTGTACATCGATGGTAAGTTATACTCGAGTTAACAGATAACATACAGTTGGTGAATCGCAAGCAAGTAATTATGTGATTAAGTCGCTCAACGAGTTGTTGAAAAGAGGATCTTTTAATTAACGCGTTTTTGTTTACATTATAATACAATGGGTTGCGCTACTTTTCATTAGGGGTCTATATAATCTCTAGAGTCTCATATAAAACAACAGTTACACTATCAATTCTATTTTTTCTTGAAATTTTTAGGGCCTTTCCATTAGAATGATACTTTTTAAAATAAGAGTTTAAAAAAAAACTGGATATATTGAAGTAAATTGAACTTTCTTTTAAGTTTAATGTTAATCACTTATCCTTCCATAGGATTGTATTCTAGTATGCAAACTAGTGAGTATGCAAAACATAAATAATAAAAATAATATGAATAATATTGACAAACAAACAAAAATTAAAATTTGATCGGTTGAAAAAATTACACTCTGTGTCTAGGGCTCGTATAGCCAAATTGGTTAAGGCGCTTGGAATGAATTCAAGAGGTCCGGATTCGAGTCCTGGTATTTTTTTAAATTCTCTTTAATTAAGATTCTATTGTAATTTTGTGGTGACTTTTGTAATGGAAGGACGGGACGAACTCGGTTATTTTCTGAATTTATTACTATTTTCTCTGTTTATTTAGCTTTTTTCCAAACTTATATGAAAAGTGAACATAGAATTAATAAAAATTGCAGATTTATAAATAAAGACCTAAAAATCAACATTCAGCTTATAAGTGAAGTAAAAAAATTAGGTAGTTAAATAATCTTGACATTTAAATTCAGGCCAGCAAAATTATGTAGTAACGATTTACAAGATAGGTCATACGGACCCAAGACCAAATTGACCTATTGTGTACATTTATGAACATTGCCTCACTTCTTACGTCCCGCGCATGCTATAAAAACAAAAATTTCTTGGTAGCATGAATATTTTTCAGCGTTACAAAATTGGGACTTAGCTTAGTATACCATGATATAAATTACATATATAACAAGATTAATAACATATATATTATATATATAATGAAAACATATCAATTTATTAATGATTCAAGAACAATATTCCAATGAACCTCCAGATGCAGATGAAAGTTATCATTTTTGTTATATCATGTCATGACTTTATTGTATTTGAAATTGATTTGGTAAAAGAAACTTCTATTCTTCCAATTGCTAAAAAATTACAAACTTTATGTTTTATTATTTTAATAATTTAATTATTTATTTTATTTATTTATTTATTTGATATGCCATATTGAGCTAATAAACCCATGCATTAGCCCTGATAAAAAAAAAAAAACTAAAATAAAAATGCATAATTGCTACATATAACACAAATGAAAAAAATTCAAATTCTTAAAATATAAAATTGAATAATATTATTATTAAAACAAAGTATTGTCTATTATCATAAATACAGTGAAACTTTGAGGCAGTGTCAAATCATCAAATATATGAATCATCTAGAGTCATTGAGAATGAATAATTTAAAACTTCGCACAAAAATACTCCACTAAAAACAGCCAAAGTTTGTTTAATAAAGTTGAGCAAGTTGAAGTTATCATTAAGAAGTATGATATTGACTTCTTATGCTTAACGGAACATTGGCAAAATGAAAACTCACTAAGTTGTTGTTTACCAAACAATTATTCCATAGTTGCGTCTTGCTGCGCAAAACCAGAAAACATGGAGGTGTAGTGATATTTTCAAAAAGTAACATTAATAAATATGTGAAAGAAATTGAGTTGAAAAGCCTATACTTGGAAATTCATTTCGAATGTGCGGGTATAGTGTATAAAAAAAAAATAAAGAAAAATTATTATTAGTGACTATTTACCGAGCCCCGGATGGGGATATAACATTGTTCGAACAAAACTTTGTTCGATTTTTAGATTATTTAAGGTCAGAAAAAAACAATGTCATCGTTTGTGGTGGTTTAAATATTGATTATTTGAGTGAGACTACAGCTAAACGGCGATTGTTAGATATTTAAAATTCGTACAAATTAAAAAATTTGGTACCAACACGTACAACTACATCTAATAGGTTGGCTGATAAGTCCCCGGTCTGACACATAGATGGCGTCGCTAGTATTAAATGCATATTATTTTTATATAGTACCAACCTTCAAATGATTCGTGTCAAAATTTGACGTCTGTAAGTCAATTAGTTTGTGAGATAGAGCGTCTTTTGTGAAGCAACTTTTGTTATTGTGAAAAAAATGGAAAAAAAGGAATTTCGTGTTTTGATAAAATACTGTTTTCTGAAGGGAAAAAATACAGTGGAAACAAAAACTTGGCTTGATAATGAGTTTCCGGACTCTGTATTTTTTCCCTTCAGAAAACAGTATTTTATCAAAACACGAAATTCCATTTTTTCCATTTTTTTCACAATAACAAAAGTTGCTTCACAAAAGACGCTCTATCTCACAAACTAATTGACTTACAGACGTCAAATTTTGACACGAATCATTTGAAGGTTGGTACTATATAAAAATAATATGCATTTAATACTAGCGACGCCATCTATGTGTCAGACCGGGGACTTATCAGCCAACCTTACCAGCAGTTGTATCGATACATGATTATTAATAATATAGATTATTATAATTATTATAAAATAGCTAACATATTGACGTGTATATCGGATCATGACAAAGGTCAATTTCTTGAGCTGTGTATAAATAAATTTGAAAATAACCATTGTGTAAATAATATTTATGAAAGAGCATTCACTTATTCAAATATGCAGTATTTCACTTGGTTGTTAAATTCTGCTGACTGGAATAATGTGTATACGTGTGTTGATATTAATAATGCTTACAATGCTTTCTGGCAAATTTTTCAATTTTATTTTGATATTAGTGTTCCAATAAAAAAAACTCAAAACAAAATAACTAAAAAAATGACTGGATTAATTCAGACATAATACAAGAAAGTGAAAGGTTAAAAAACTTATACGATTTAGCTCAGACTAGTTACAATAGCCGATTAATGCAAGTATACGAACAAAAAGAAAAAAAGAGTATAAAGGCAACATTCAAAGAGCAAAATCTGAGCTATTTAAGCACAGAATACTTGAATGTAGCAATCGCACTAAACAACAATGGTTAATTATTAACGATTCTTTAGGTAGAAAGAGGCCTAATAACGGGGAAATTAAATTAATGAGTGAGGATGGTTCGTTATGCACTGATAAGAAAGATAATGCAGAAACTTTCTGCAAATATTTTGCAACAGCTGCTATCGAAAAACTCCGACAAAACCAAAATAATGATTTGGTAGAAAATCAAATATTAATGTGCCGTAACATTAAATCGTTCTTTATACGATCAGTAGTTAACCTACACTTGATTAATATTGTTTCATCAATGCAGAACAAATTTTCATGTGGAGTTGATGAAATACCTATTAAATTTATCCCAATTAGCGGAAGTGCTAGTTTATATTTACAATCTATCGTCTGAATGTGGGATATTTACTGATATGTTAAAAACCCGTTATTTTTAAGAAAGGTGAAATGTCGAAGTCAGAAAATTACCGACCTATATCTTTACTACAGCAATTTGCTCAAATTTTAGAAAAAAATCAATGAAAATAGACTCTCTGAGTTTTTTGAAACGGAAAACATCTTGACAACATGGATTCCGACCCAAACACTCTACTTGCTCTGCAAGTAATAAATTTTCGCATCATGTTCTAAAAGAACTTGATAAAAAAAGATATGTTTTATCACTTTCTTTTTATTTAACTTCAGCCTTCGACATGGTAAATCACAGGTTTTTGTTAAATAAATTAGAAAGTCTTGGTATAAGAGGACTTCCACTTTCCTGGTTTATGTACTATTTAGATAATAAAAAAATAATAACGGATGTTGAAGGTATAAAATCAAGCCCACTCTGTGTCAACATTGGAGTTCCACAGGGCTCAAATCTTGAACCATTATTGTTCTTGACATACATAAATGACTTTGCGTCCTTTATACAGTATGATAAATTATTAATGTATGCAGATGATACCTCTGTGATATTATCTTCAGATAATATATATAGATAAATGGATGAAATCAATATTGTAATACAACAATTTGCTGATTGGTGCAAAAATAATCATTTAATTATAAACATGACTAAAACAACATTTTTAGTTTTTAAAATTAAAGTTATTCATGCATCAATTATTACGTCATCAACAAAATATCCGATTTCGCAAGTAAGCGAAATGAAATTTTTAGGTATAATTTTGGATGAAGGTATGAAATGGAATCGAAATGTTGATACAGTGTGTAAAAAGTTAGGCGCGACTTATTTTTATATAAAAAAATTAAAACAAACTCATAACACTGAAGCTTTATTGGCTGTGTATTATGCGTTTGTATATGCTGCCATGCAGCATTGTACACGAATATTTATACTACAAAAAAGAATTATTCAGCTCATGTTTAATCTTGAATATCGAGAATCATGTGTTAATCATTTTAAGCGGAATAATTTACTAACATTCTATGGCATTTATTACTACGAGCTATTAATATTTATCAAAAAAAATTATCAAAACCTACAACTTAGAAATGAAATACATGATTATAACACTCGTCATAATAATGATTTGCATATTGCAAACTATATATTGCAAAAGTTCAAAAACTCCCCGGAAATTATTGGAAGTGAATTGTACAATAATCTTCCCGGAGAGTTTAAAAACATAGAGAGCATGCCAAAATTTAAACGTGAGCTGAAGAAGCATATTGTAACGTCGTGCCCATATAGTTTAATTTAATTTATTTAATTTTCATGTTGACTATACCTATGTACGCTTGTATCTTATGGTGAAAATAAATAATAATAATAATAATAATAATATTATTATTTTATTGCCCGATAATTTTATTGCTCTGGTGGTTAGTATTTCTTTAAAAAAAATTTCCGCTTTCAAGATCCTTAGCATTCAAAATACTCTCCAAATACATTAACCCTCCTCTCCTCAAATTAAGCCTATTATCCTCGCTGACTCCAGGACAGCCAAAGATTAAATGGTAGCCAGACTCACCTGCTCCACACAACGGGCATATTCTTTGGCTGTACAATTTATTAAGTTAGCATGCTCTCTCCTCGTGCTTTTCTGCGCTACTGCTAGCTAAGGTGCTCCGTATACCAAGTGGCCAATTATGTTGAAAGGTAGGCATATCTTTGATATAGTATTTTTTTGTGACTTTATTTTTATCAATTTTAAACTCCTAAACTAGCTCTTAGATGTTGTTTTATCCATGGTCAAACAATCTCGTTGAAGCTTTCTTTCATTTTCACTCGACTTAACTATGCAGAAGTAGGCCAAACAATACTGCGCTTTGTATGCATCAATTGGTAATTCTACATCACTAGCAACTGATTTAGCGACACCTGTTACCTCTTTCCACATAATTACGAAATAATTGCAAAAAGTTGTAGAAGTGTATCTAATGGAGAGTGCACTTTAATCCTGTCTTCAAATTTAAATGCTGCAAATGTAAAAGAAAGATCTAATTTGCAAATAAATGACGGTGATAAAGTATTTGAATGTAGTGCAGTTGAAGTTGTTTGAAAGAAGAACCTTATTGTAAATGTCTACATTTATTGATCACATTCAGGAAATATTCAAGATTTTTTCACTAAAATATATTTTTGTTTTGATAAAATATGTAAAGAAAAAAAAACTTCATTCTGGCAGGTGATTTCAATATAGATTTATTACTTATTGACGATCATTGTAAATCATTCATCAATGTCGTCAGATCCGTCGGAGGTAAATTAGTAGTAAAGACTGATATGGATAATATTAAAATCAATATCGTCCCTGTAATTTTTCGGATCATAAATTTATTGAATTTTATATGAATAAGGAGAATGTTGCATCTAATAAATCAAGATCAGTTTTTTAAAGAGAGATAAAAGTGTTGGAAATATGTTAACACTTAGAACAATGTTAGGAGATGAAGTCGGTGTTTGAGGCTGAGGATGAAAGCGGTGTTTGATGATCAGAAATCGGTGTTTGAGGCTCATACGACAAACTATTAATTAAATAATTTTTCAGAAATATTTCTTGACTGCCTCAATTTGAGTTGTCCAGTAAAAACATTCAGTATATTCAAATATCGAAAACCTGATAAGATTACCTCAGGTATTAGAAAGTCAACACAAACACTTGGAGATTTGAAATTTTTATCTTAAATAACGCATAGCGATAGGTTGGAAGAAAATTGAAAAAATTTTCTAAACGTTTAAATAAGGTAATTGAGGCATCCAAGAGACAATGTGTTTCTGCGAAAGTTCGTTCTGAAAAAGTCGACTCTAGGGTCCATTGGAATATTATTAAAAATGAAGCAGGTACAAATAAACCCCAAAATTTGAATGAAATAATTAATGAGGATGAAAACATCTTAAAAGAATCCCCGGTTATTGTAAAATCCATTCATGATTATTTTATAAATATAATGAGCCACTTGGAGCCAAGTTCCAACTCTTTAATGAGTTCTCGCTTTACACAAATTTACAGAGATTCAGAATGTGACCGGCACACTCGTAAATAAGACCACCCAAGATATTTGTCATGTATCAAAAGAAAACTTTTGTGCCATTAACTAACATTATTTTATGTATGGCGACTACTGGCGTGTTGCTTGCATAATACCCTTAAGCAAAACTGGAAAAATAACCAAATTGGCAATTTAAGGCTTATTTCATGTATGTCTGCTTTCTCAAAAATTTTGAAAAGTTTATAAATAATAGAATTGATAAATTTTTGAATAAATGTAATAATAACTACCAAGCATCAATTCGGACACGTTCTGGTAAAGGTGTCAGTGAGGCGTTATTTCTACTCACTGACAAAAAGTTAGAATATTTAAATACACATGAATGCGTTGCGATGATTGCACTTCATCAGTATAAGGCATTCGATTGTGTTGATCACAGCCTCTTACTTCAAAACATTGTATAAAGTTGGTTTTAGGGGTGTCCTAAGCGAGCTTTTATCGGATTTCTTAGATTATAGATATCAAAGAGTTGAAACTGTTTATTATATTTTTATTCTTCCGATTGGAAAAAATCAGTAAAAAGACCGGGTAAGTATTTGAGGTTCAAAGCCGTTTCAGATCTTTATAAACGATTTACCATAATATATTTTAGATTTTAAGGATGTGACGTGCGATGTTTTTCTATATGCGGATGACATGACGATGATTGTACATGACGGAAATGATCGATTTTGTGCGACATGATCGAGAGAGCAACTAATTAAGTAAATGAATGTTGTCATTCTAACGGTTTATCTTGAATTTGAATAAATCTAAAATTCAAAAATTTAAAGTCAGTAATAATAATACGGGTATGGATATTATTCCCAGCTTATCAAACAAAATAAATTTTTTGGGGTATCAAATTTGATAGTAGCATTAAATGGAAAGCCTACTAAATATAGATTTATTATGTGCAATGCTAAAAAATTTTCTTTTCAGATCAGAATTATGAAAAAAGAATTGATATAAAATCTCTGTGGCTTACTTATTATTCAAACTTCTACTCGATCATGTCGTCTGGGATAATTGTATGGGGCTCATGAAACTGCGCCAAGAAAGTTTTACTATTACAAAAAAAGATTATAAGAATTATATTTGGTCTAAAACAGACCGAAAGTTGTAGAGACATATTTAAAGGTACGAGAATTTTGACGTTTCACCGTGTTTATCCATTTGAATGGCTACAGTTTTTCCTGAAAATTAAAATTACTTCAATACGAATAAAGTTAGAATAAATCGTTATACAATACAGCAGCGCAGTTATGTGAACCCCTTATGCGATTACAAATGTGTAAATTTAGGACCTCGAAACCAGGCAATTCGCCTGTATTATACATGTATAAGTTGCAAGATAATTAGTTTTATATTGAAGAAAGATGGATTGACTTTTAAAACTGCAGTGAAAAAATTCTTCTTGACAATTTGTCCGTATTCTGCAGACGAAGTGTTGCTATGAGCCTTAGACGAGATTTTGTTTTTTCTAATTTTTTATTTGTAAGGCATAGATATGAGCATTGTGTTATTAGGTGACTTACAAATTGCTGTGCAAATTGTATTATGGATAGACATTTATTTTAGACAGTATTTTATTTGTAAGGATTTATATTACAGTAGAATCTCGATAAGTTAAAGTCCAAGGGAAACACAAAATATTTTAAGTTATAGAGGTTTTAAGTTATCAAGTGTCTATGTTAGGTAAAGGTTAATATAGAGGCATGTACATGTTTCTATGTACCCTAGTTAATATAGAGGTATGTACATGTTTCTATGTAGTTACTAAGGGCCTATACAGAGATTATTTATTTAAGTTATAGAGGTTGCGTATTTTAAGCTATAGAGGTTTTGGGCTCTGATGGGAAGGGAACATAGTATTTTTTGAAGTAACAGAGGTTTTTATGTTACCGAGGTTTAAGTTATCGAGATTCTACTGTATTTATATATTTGATGTCTTTCTTTATATATTGGAGTTGAATTGATTATAATTAGTATTTTGAAATTTAAATTTTATTGGTTTCATTTTAAAAGAAATGAATTGTGTGTTTTTTATTATTTATTTTTATAAGATATAATTATTCAACTGAGAAAATATTTTAGTATTTTCGTATTTTTTGATTCGAGTTAACAGTCCTTGTAGAGATGGAAATTCTTGAATTGCTAATAACTTTCCTAGTTCGCTATCTCCAATTCCATTAATAATATATTTGATACAATTACATTATTAATAAAAATTTAAACACGACACACGTTCCAACGTTCTGTATAAGGCTCGAATAACACGTAAGTTACATTACTTTATGAAAATGAAGCGCCACGGGTTTTTTCCTTAATAACCAACGATATCGATACATATTAATTGCTAATAAATTCGAGCACAAATCGTTAGCCGTAATTTAAACAAAATGTCGAGGAAAAGAAATTCTAGAGCAAAACCACCGGCCGAAGACGATCGTGAACTAGAAAACATTAGGTGGGAACGAGAACTACTCCAACGTGAACGAGAGTTACTACAACGCGAACGCGAATGAACATTAAAAGAAAACAGAACTACTACGCAACTCAGCACAAGTACAAAAGGTTTGGAAAACGTTCTTGAAAAAGGGATACCAGATTTCAATCTAGACATATTATAGTCTGGACGGCCGGGTATTCCTCTACCATGCATTAGGGAAGTTTAAAGGGCCCACGAAATTTTGGTTTAAAGAAGTTGAAGAGGATATAACGGATTGGGAAACATTTAAAACCGAACTTTTCAGCAGCTTACCGACGGTTCCAGACGATGCTGACATCCATTACGAGCTATGAAAACGAAAGAAAAATAAGGGCAGTACATACGAGGATTTCGCGTACGAGATGAAAGTTATCGCAAGCCGAGGCAACGTATCAAACAGGCGGTATCAAATATATTATTAATGGAATTGGAGATTGGGAACTAGAAAAATTATTAGCAATTCAAGAATTTCCATCTCTACAAGAATTGCTAACCCGAATCAAAAAATTCGAAAATACGAGGAGAAGTAAATTGGAAACCAGCTCAGTAATAAACCTTAGTTCATCAAAGAGATCTCCAAAACGAGAAGACAAAACTTCGCCGAAGTGCTACAATTGCGCAGAATACGGCCATATTTCCCTTGAATGTCTAAAGCCACAACGAAAAACGAGATGCAAAAAATGTATTCGAACAGGACACTGGGATGCTGAGTGCCCAGTGAAGAAAAGGGGATCAATAACGATAAAAACGGGCCAACGCGGTCAATGTTGACAAAAGAGGCATGAACGAGTACTACAAAGTCGTGACTATAGACGGACACGAACTGATAGGATTTTTCGATTTAGGGAGTGACGTCGTTACTATGAAAAGAAAATCGCCAAAGAAATGGGGTTAAAATACGTACCTTACAAGAAGGAAATTTGCGGATTTGGAAGTGGATCCTGTATAAGTGAAGGAAAGAGAACTCTCATCTTGGCGTTTGACGAAATTGATACTAAAGTGGATGTGATAATCATTCCGGACAATGCACAAGATGATGACTTAATAGTGGGTAAAACGGCTCTCGTTAGGCCGGATTTATATACGGAGAATATACCGAGGGAGGAAACAAAAGAAGAAGGTATCGAGTTGAAAGTAAAACAAATGAAAATTTTCGTCGGAGATGATGTGGAAATAAACACGAACATGAAAGATTCAGAAAAAGAGGAATTGCTGTTAATTTTCAACAATTATCGGAAATATTTCGCAGAGAAACTTGACGAATTGGGAAAAACAGGAACTATTGAAACGAAAATTGAATTACCATCTACCGAACCGATCAAAAGCCGAGCCTACCGAGCGTCCTACGCCCAACGTGAGAAAATTAATCGAATGGTGGATGAAATAATGCAAACAAGAATAATACAACAATCAAGTTCTACGTATGTTAGTCCGGTAATATTGGTGAAAAACGAACGGGGTAAGACCGTCTCTGTATAGACTATCGGAAAATAAACGATACACAAATCAGCAATAATTCACCGCATTAGATTTCGCAAGCGGATGCTACCAAATTCCCATAGCGGACGAAAGCAAACATTACACCGCTTTCGCTACGAGCAAAAATCTCTAAGAATTCAACAGAGTCCCATTTGGACTATTGTATGTGCCGGTAGTTTTCAACCAATTAATGGCCAAATTACATCGAATGGATAAAGGAATCAATTTTGATTACTACATGGACGACATGATATTGGCGAGTAGAAGTATAACAGACGGATTAAGGAAAGTAGAAAACGTCTTAAAACTAATACAAAACATGGGTCCAACGTTAAATTTGAAAAAATGTTATTTCATTCAAGAAAAAAATCGATTTTCTGGGCTACGAAGTGGATGGCAATGGAATCAAACCGGAAAAGAAAAAACCGAGGCAATCGAAAAATTTAATCGACATCAAGCTAGACAATTTCTGGGACTGAGTGGATTTTTTAGAATATTCATTAAAGCGTATGTGGAAATTGCCAAACCCCTGACCCAACTATCAAAGAAGGATTAAAAATTTATCTGCAGCGAAACTCAAGAAGAGGCGTTTCAAGAACTCAAGACTAAACTAATGTACCAACCGATATTGGGCATTTACAATACAGAATTGGAAATCGAAATTCATACAGATGCCAGCAAAATAGGAGTGTGGGGAATGATGCTGCAACGCGCGAACGACAATTTACCCCGAGTGATAACTTACTATAGTCGACAAACCACGGAGCAAGAAGCAAAATATTCAAGTTTCAAATTAGAGGCACTGGCGGTAGTGGAAACGATCAGACGATTTAGAATGTATTTACTATTACGAAATTTCAAAGTTTTCACAAATTGTAATTCACTCAAGGCAACAATGAGCAAACGCGAATTAAACCCAAAGACTGCGAGATGGTGGATGAAACTACGGCAGTATGATTTCGCGCTAGAACATCGATCTGGTAACAGTATGAAATATGTAGATGCGTTAAGCCGAAATCCAAGTCAACGGGACGTGAAGTGGAAACAGCGAATTTAAACGTTATGGCATTGAGAATATCTGACGCTGGTTGGCTCCTTACCATGCAGCTTCAGGATGCCCAAATCAAAAATATACACGAAATTTTACATCGAGATCCTTAAACAAACGAAGAAAAACAAATACGCACGGATAACAAATTTAAAAATGGAAGAGTGTGTCGCAAGGTTGAAAAAGTACTGGGGTGGATTGTGCCTAGGGCAGTGAGGTGGAGGGTGGTGCAACAAAGCCACGAAACAGATCACTTCGCGACGGAAAAAACACTGCAGGACCTTCAACAATATTTTTGGTTTGGCATGCGCCAATACGTCACGGGCTTTATATAAGCCTGCAGAGAATGCACGTACCATTAAATAAAAAGCGGGAAGACTGAAGCTGAATGAAACACCGTCGATAAAGTACCTATACCTTTCGTTACGGTTCAGGCAGATTACCAAGGCCCTTTCCCGAAAAGTCGCAAAAGTAACCAGTACATATTATCCCTCGTCGATACTTTCACGAAATTCCTGATCTTATAACCTGTAAAAGATGTAGCGACAAAACTCAGCTTTTCAGCAATCGACGAAACATGCATGAAATTTGGTCCACCGAGAAAACTAATTACAGATCGAGGTACAGCTTTCTCGGCAAAACTATTAAGATTATTGTGATGAATACGGAATACTATAATTCGTATCACAGGAATTATTTAATATCGATGCTGGTGATACAAACGCTTCATATTACGATAATTACAGTGAACAACCATATGATTACCACAGCGATCATGCCTATCTGAACGATTATTCACAATATAAGAACTATTTCGATACACCACCTGAAAATAATTCAAATGATTTAAACCAACTTAAAGTTGTTGAAGATAAAAGTTTTCAGTTAACTACTTCAACACAACTGGATACGCAGAGTAAAATTCTCAACAAACACCTTTTGGGAAACTACCAGACATCCACATTCGTAGCGGTAATGCCCCACTTAAATTTTTGATCGACACTGGCTCTGACGATAATTTTATCGACCCCAAACATACCCAAAACTCAATACTAATACATACCAAGCGAACAAGAAATAACCACAGCATTGAAAAAACATTTAATAACAAATAAAATTAAAGTTGATTAATAATAAAACGAATTAAATAATTGTGAACTATTGGAATTCTTAGTGTTTAAATTTCATCATTTCTTTGATGGAAATATAGGAAATCAAACAGTGAGGAAATTAGAAACATAAATAGACTATTCCAAAGATTCAATAACCTTTAGTAATGTTAGTAGAATAGTCATGCCGGTTCTGGCCCAAAAGAATGGTACACTTGTCCACAAAGGGCAAACCTAGGTGAATGTTGGAAACCTCGGTTGAATGCGAAGTTGGAGGGGATAAATGACGTCATTGGCTTTGATCAATAGTAGCGCTGTAATAATCAAGATGGTGTCGGGAGGTGTGGTTGAATTGGTGGGGAGGAATGGCTGCCCAAGCAAAAACGGCGAATTACCAGGTGACGTCATTGGCTTTGACCAATAGTGGCGCTGTAGTAGGCGGAGAGTGAATGGAGTGAACTGGGGGCGGGACGTTGACATTTGTGATGTTTAAGGGGCGTTAACATTTGACTTCGATACTATGACGTCATCCTTATGCAAGTATGAACATGTCTGAATACCAAGAAAAAATAATTAGTTTGAATATTATTATGAGAGTTTGATTAGCCAGTAATTCTCATGAATATGTTGAAATAGATAACATTTAACCTTGAAAATATGATATCACTATCCTGTTACAAGTTCCAACTTGTTTGAATCGCCTTTGATCTTAAAATAATTTTACACGTGTTATGAGATTAGATAATAATTTGCAAGTATGAACGTGTCTGAATTCCAATAAAAAATAATTAGTTTGAATATTATTATGAGAGTTTGATTAGCCAGCAATTCTCAAGAATATGTTGAAATAGATAACATTTGACCTTGAAAAATATGATATCACCATCCTGTTACAAGTTCAAACTTGTTTGAATCGACTTTGATCTTAAAATAATTTTACACGTGTTATGAGATAAGATAATAATTTGCAAGTATGAACATGTCTGAATTCCAGGAAAAAATAATTAGTTTGAATTACGAGTATAAAAATATCAAATTACGACTTTTTTAGGGGGATAATGCTCTAAAAAGTGATGTACGTAGCTGTTGAAGTATCTCTTTTGAAATTCACCTTTGGTTCAGTTAGTTTTTTCTCCATATATTTTTACCTTATTTTTATTTTTATTATTATTATTATTATTTTTTTGTTTTTGATATATTTATTATTCTAAACCTGGTCTATATATTTTATAAAAAAAACAAATATTTCTCATTTATAAGTTAACTTTAGTGTTAAACGTTCGGTAACGTATATTTTGTTTAGTATTTGAAAATATAACGGTAAGTGTATAAATTTTTTAAATATTATTGTGGAACTTAAATATAATTTTTTCGAAAGATGGACACCTACGAACAAAATGTTATGCAGATTCTAAACGTGGTACCTCAAGGTGGTAGCACGGATATGATGAAGAAAGTGGAGAGAGCGTTGAGGCTCATCAAGACGGCGGAGGAAGCTGAGCGATGGATGGTACTTAATAAGCAGAACATCTGCTTATTGAAAAAGATGTTGATGTTAAAGAAAGAAAATCCTCTGCGTCTTGAAGCTAATATTGGACTTTGTAAATAATAACAGCGGAAACTTCACCTCTACCATGCATTAGGGAAGTTTAAAGGGCCCACGAAATTTTGGTTTAAAGAAGTTGAAGAGGATATAACGGATTGGGAAACATTTAAAACCGAACTTTTCAGCAGCTTACCGACGGTTCCAGACGATGCTGACATCCATTACGAGCTATGAAAACGAAAGAAAAATAAGGGCAGTACATACGAGGATTTCGCGTACGAGATGAAAGTTATCGCAAGCCGAGGCAACGTATCAAACAGGCGGTATCAAATATATTATTAATGGAATTGGAGATTGGGAACTAGAAAAATTATTAGCAATTCAAGAATTTCCATCTCTACAAGAATTGCTAACCCGAATCAAAAAATTCGAAAATACGAGGAGAAGTAAATTGGAAACCAGCTCAGTAATAAACCTTAGTTCATCAAAGAGATCTCCAAAACGAGAAGACAAAACTTCGCCGAAGTGCTACAATTGCGCAGAATACGGCCATATTTCCCTTGAATGTCTAAAGCCACAACGAAAAACGAGATGCAAAAAATGTATTCGAACAGGACACTGGGATGCTGAGTGCCCAGTGAAGAAAAGGGGATCAATAACGATAAAAACGGGCCAACGCGGTCAATGTTGACAAAAGAGGCATGAACGAGTACTACAAAGTCGTGACTATAGACGGACACGAACTGATAGGATTTTTCGATTTAGGGAGTGACGTCGTTACTATGAAAAGAAAATCGCCAAAGAAATGGGGTTAAAATACGTACCTTACAAGAAGGAAATTTGCGGATTTGGAAGTGGATCCTGTATAAGTGAAGGAAAGAGAACTCTCATCTTGGCGTTTGACGAAATTGATACTAAAGTGGATGTGATAATCATTCCGGACAATGCACAAGATGATGACTTAATAGTGGGTAAAACGGCTCTCGTTAGGCCGGATTTATATACGGAGAATATACCGAGGGAGGAAACAAAAGAAGAAGGTATCGAGTTGAAAGTAAAACAAATGAAAATTTTCGTCGGAGATGATGTGGAAATAAACACGAACATGAAAGATTCAGAAAAAGAGGAATTGCTGTTAATTTTCAACAATTATCGGAAATATTTCGCAGAGAAACTTGACGAATTGGGAAAAACAGGAACTATTGAAACGAAAATTGAATTACCATCTACCGAACCGATCAAAAGCCGAGCCTACCGAGCGTCCTACGCCCAACGTGAGAAAATTAATCGAATGGTGGATGAAATAATGCAAACAAGAATAATACAACAATCAAGTTCTACGTATGTTAGTCCGGTAATATTGGTGAAAAACGAACGGGGTAAGACCGTCTCTGTATAGACTATCGGAAAATAAACGATACACAAATCAGCAATAATTCACCGCATTAGATTTCGCAAGCGGATGCTACCAAATTCCCATAGCGGACGAAAGCAAACATTACACCGCTTTCGCTACGAGCAAAAATCTCTAAGAATTCAACAGAGTCCCATTTGGACTATTGTATGTGCCGGTAGTTTTCAACCAATTAATGGCCAAATTACATCGAATGGATAAAGGAATCAATTTTGATTACTACATGGACGACATGATATTGGCGAGTAGAAGTATAACAGACGGATTAAGGAAAGTAGAAAACGTCTTAAAACTAATACAAAACATGGGTCCAACGTTAAAT
The DNA here is from genome assembly GCF_905475395.1 of Chrysoperla carnea. Lineage (NCBI taxonomy): Eukaryota > Metazoa > Arthropoda > Insecta > Neuroptera > Chrysopidae > Chrysoperla > Chrysoperla carnea. Next base: position 3,256,162 of record NC_058342.1, on the reverse strand, counting down.
TTGAAAAAATGTTATTTCATTCAAGAAAAAAATCGATTTTCTGGGCTACGAAGTGGATGGCAATGGAATCAAACCGGAAAAGAAAAAACCGAGGCAATCGAAAAATTTAATCGACATCAAGCTAGACAATTTCTGGGACTGAGTGGATTTTTTAGAATATTCATTAAAGCGTATGTGGAAATTGCCAAACCCCTGACCCAACTATCAAAGAAGGATTAAAAATTTATCTGCAGCGAAACTCAAGAAGAGGCGTTTCAAGAACTCAAGACTAAACTAATGTACCAACCGATATTGGGCATTTACAATACAGAATTGGAAATCGAAATTCATACAGATGCCAGCAAAATAGGAGTGTGGGGAATGATGCTGCAACGCGCGAACGACAATTTACCCCGAGTGATAACTTACTATAGTCGACAAACCACGGAGCAAGAAGCAAAATATTCAAGTTTCAAATTAGAGGCACTGGCGGTAGTGGAAACGATCAGACGATTTAGAATGTATTTACTATTACGAAATTTCAAAGTTTTCACAAATTGTAATTCACTCAAGGCAACAATGAGCAAACGCGAATTAAACCCAAAGACTGCGAGATGGTGGATGAAACTACGGCAGTATGATTTCGCGCTAGAACATCGATCTGGTAACAGTATGAAATATGTAGATGCGTTAAGCCGAAATCCAAGTCAACGGGACGTGAAGTGGAAACAGCGAATTTAAACGTTATGGCATTGAGAATATCTGACGCTGGTTGGCTCCTTACCATGCAGCTTCAGGATGCCCAAATCAAAAATATACACGAAATTTTACATCGAGATCCTTAAACAAACGAAGAAAAACAAATACGCACGGATAACAAATTTAAAAATGGAAGAGTGTGTCGCAAGGTTGAAAAAGTACTGGGGTGGATTGTGCCTAGGGCAGTGAGGTGGAGGGTGGTGCAACAAAGCCACGAAACAGATCACTTCGCGACGGAAAAAACACTGCAGGACCTTCAACAATATTTTTGGTTTGGCATGCGCCAATACGTCACGGGCTTTATATAAGCCTGCAGAGAATGCACGTACCATTAAATAAAAAGCGGGAAGACTGAAGCTGAATGAAACACCGTCGATAAAGTACCTATACCTTTCGTTACGGTTCAGGCAGATTACCAAGGCCCTTTCCCGAAAAGTCGCAAAAGTAACCAGTACATATTATCCCTCGTCGATACTTTCACGAAATTCCTGATCTTATAACCTGTAAAAGATGTAGCGACAAAACTCAGCTTTTCAGCAATCGACGAAACATGCATGAAATTTGGTCCACCGAGAAAACTAATTACAGATCGAGGTACAGCTTTCTCGGCAAAACTATTAAGATTATTGTGATGAATACGGAATACTATAATTCGTATCACAGGAATTATTTAATATCGATGCTGGTGATACAAACGCTTCATATTACGATAATTACAGTGAACAACCATATGATTACCACAGCGATCATGCCTATCTGAACGATTATTCACAATATAAGAACTATTTCGATACACCACCTGAAAATAATTCAAATGATTTAAACCAACTTAAAGTTGTTGAAGATAAAAGTTTTCAGTTAACTACTTCAACACAACTGGATACGCAGAGTAAAATTCTCAACAAACACCTTTTGGGAAACTACCAGACATCCACATTCGTAGCGGTAATGCCCCACTTAAATTTTTGATCGACACTGGCTCTGACGATAATTTTATCGACCCCAAACATACCCAAAACTCAATACTAATACATACCAAGCGAACAAGAAATAACCACAGCATTGAAAAAACATTTAATAACAAATAAAATTAAAGTTGATTAATAATAAAACGAATTAAATAATTGTGAACTATTGGAATTCTTAGTGTTTAAATTTCATCATTTCTTTGATGGAAATATAGGAAATCAAACAGTGAGGAAATTAGAAACATAAATAGACTATTCCAAAGATTCAATAACCTTTAGTAATGTTAGTAGAATAGTCATGCCGGTTCTGGCCCAAAAGAATGGTACACTTGTCCACAAAGGGCAAACCTAGGTGAATGTTGGAAACCTCGGTTGAATGCGAAGTTGGAGGGGATAAATGACGTCATTGGCTTTGATCAATAGTAGCGCTGTAATAATCAAGATGGTGTCGGGAGGTGTGGTTGAATTGGTGGGGAGGAATGGCTGCCCAAGCAAAAACGGCGAATTACCAGGTGACGTCATTGGCTTTGACCAATAGTGGCGCTGTAGTAGGCGGAGAGTGAATGGAGTGAACTGGGGGCGGGACGTTGACATTTGTGATGTTTAAGGGGCGTTAACATTTGACTTCGATACTATGACGTCATCCTTATGCAAGTATGAACATGTCTGAATACCAAGAAAAAATAATTAGTTTGAATATTATTATGAGAGTTTGATTAGCCAGTAATTCTCATGAATATGTTGAAATAGATAACATTTAACCTTGAAAATATGATATCACTATCCTGTTACAAGTTCCAACTTGTTTGAATCGCCTTTGATCTTAAAATAATTTTACACGTGTTATGAGATTAGATAATAATTTGCAAGTATGAACGTGTCTGAATTCCAATAAAAAATAATTAGTTTGAATATTATTATGAGAGTTTGATTAGCCAGCAATTCTCAAGAATATGTTGAAATAGATAACATTTGACCTTGAAAAATATGATATCACCATCCTGTTACAAGTTCAAACTTGTTTGAATCGACTTTGATCTTAAAATAATTTTACACGTGTTATGAGATAAGATAATAATTTGCAAGTATGAACATGTCTGAATTCCAGGAAAAAATAATTAGTTTGAATTACGAGTATAAAAATATCAAATTACGACTTTTTTAGGGGGATAATGCTCTAAAAAGTGATGTACGTAGCTGTTGAAGTATCTCTTTTGAAATTCACCTTTGGTTCAGTTAGTTTTTTCTCCATATATTTTTACCTTATTTTTATTTTTATTATTATTATTATTATTTTTTTGTTTTTGATATATTTATTATTCTAAACCTGGTCTATATATTTTATAAAAAAAACAAATATTTCTCATTTATAAGTTAACTTTAGTGTTAAACGTTCGGTAACGTATATTTTGTTTAGTATTTGAAAATATAACGGTAAGTGTATAAATTTTTTAAATATTATTGTGGAACTTAAATATAATTTTTTCGAAAGATGGACACCTACGAACAAAATGTTATGCAGATTCTAAACGTGGTACCTCAAGGTGGTAGCACGGATATGATGAAGAAAGTGGAGAGAGCGTTGAGGCTCATCAAGACGGCGGAGGAAGCTGAGCGATGGATGGTACTTAATAAGCAGAACATCTGCTTATTGAAAAAGATGTTGATGTTAAAGAAAGAAAATCCTCTGCGTCTTGAAGCTAATATTGGACTTTGTAAATAATAACAGCGGAAACTTCACCGACTGCGATCAGATTTAGTTAAGCAAGGTGGTGGTGTCACCAAAAAACAAAATCGACATCTAATCTGGGAGACAATTGAAACCCACCACCAGGGCAGGGTGAAGACTGGTATGATTACAAATTTTGATTATAAAGATCCGATAGTGTTTTTCAACCGGGCATTTCCAATGTTCCGACGACACGTTCGGCGTGAGCTAGTGAAGCATCCCCTCAAGGTAAGTAAAATTTAAGATTTATAATTTAAATAGTCTAATGAGATCTTGAATTTTATTTCAGGTGTATATTATGTTCACGGGCAATTTCATTAAGCCCGGCACCAAAGAGGAGGATTTGAAAACTTTTATAACATCGGCCAAGGAAATGTATCGGACCACGAACATGCAGGAGTGGGACACTGATCATGTCAAAAACTATTTGTTGAAAAAATTGGAAGAATTCTAGGAACGCGATAGCGGTTGGGCTCTTGACATGATCATAAATATTCGAGTCCACATGAATAAGTACTCTCCGATCACAGCTGGAACATTTTGTGAAGTACCATCTGCAATTAAATGTAGAAAAGCTGTGATCAATGTGAAGAATGATGACCAACATTGCTTTTTATGGTCGATAATGTTAGCACTTTACCCGGTTGAAAAGCATCCTCAACGCTTGAATAAGTATCCGCACTATAGTCATTATTTGAAATATGATGGATTAAAGTTTCCCATGTCTCTAGATCAAACTAATAAATTTGAAAAGATGAACCCGCATTTATCGGTTAACGTGTACGGTTACAATATCTCTTTTATTCGTGGATTAGAAATTTTCCCTGTGCGCGTTAGTTCGAACACTGCGGGGCAGAAAATTCATCTATTGGCTGTGGAGAATGAGAACAGTCACCACTTTTGCTGGATAAAAAATTTTGCAAAGTTGAGTCAATCGGGCGTAACAAAACGCGAGCATAAAATATTTTTATGCTATCGATGACTTAACTATTTTTCAACCGACGATAAACTCCAGCAACATTCAGTAAATTGTGGTGAAAAAGAAGTGGTGCGGGTACGAATGCCTGAAACTGATGACGAGCGGTTCGTTGAGTTCAAAGATTTCAACAGTAAGGAACGTGTTGAGTATATGGTGTACGCTGACTTTGAGGCACTATTGGTACCACAGGACCATGAACACATGGAAACGAATCATGAGTCTTATACCCAAAATATTCAAAAACATATACCCTACAGTGTGGGGTATTATGTACATTGTACTCATGATCCTAACCAATCATTCTACAAGGCATACCGTGGTGCTGATTGTGTCAAGTGGTTTGTTTGCGTACTGGAACAAGTAGCGTACTCATTAAAGCAAAAAATAAAACACGTTGAACCAATGTGTCCGCTCACCGTCGAACAAGAACTGGATGTTATGTCAGCAGAGAAGTGTCACATTTGTGGTAAAGATTTCGTATCCAATTCCATACGTGTTCACGACCATTCACATCGCACAGGTAATTTTACATTAATCTATTTTAGGTATCTACCGTAGAGCAGCACACCAATTTTGTAATCTGCATTATCAAGATTCAAGGGTGATACCTGTTGTGATGCACAACTTAATACGATTCGCATTTTATTATTGAAACTCTGCTGACGGAAATCGACGGTCATGTTGATGTGTTGCCCATCAACAAAGAAAAGTACATCAGTTTCACAAAGCACGTCTCGGACATTCAACTAAGATTCATCGATTCCTTCCGATTTCTCGCAGATAAGTTAGAAAATCTGGCCTCATATTTAGATAATGATAAAAAACCCATTTTACATAAAGAGGTAAATGATAAAAAATAAATAATTTTAATACAGGGTTGTAATTTTTTTTCTAATTTTTTATAGGTCAGTAATGATGAACAATTTCAATTGCTAACGAGAAAAGGTGTATTTCCATATGAATATATGAGTAGCTGGGAACGTCTCCAAGAGACAAAATTACCACCAAAGGAGGCGTTCTACAGTGTGTTAACAGATGAACACATAACGGATGAGGATTATAACCATGCTATACAGGTATGGAACACATTCAATTTACATACACTAGGTGATTATTCCGACTTGTATATGAAAACTGATGTGTTACTACTTGCGGATATTTTTGAAAATTTCCGTAACACTTGTATTCATAGCTATGGCCTCGATCCCAGTCACTATTACACACTTCCTGGCTATACGTGGAGCGCCATGTTGAAATACACCAATATCAAATTGGAATTGTTCACGGATATTGATGACTTTATCGAGAAAGGAATCAGAGGCGGTGTAAGTCAATGTTCTAATCGGTATGCTAAGGCAAACAATAAGTACATGGAAGAGGGGTGTGATAAAACTCAGGAAGCTGTCTACCTTATGTATTATGATGTGGTGAACCTATATGGTGCAGCAATGTGTGGATACCTTCCAACCGGAAATTTTAAGTGGGTCGACACACCAAACATCAAGGATGTTGCAGATGATTCACCAGTCGGGTACATTTTAGAAGTAGACCTTGAAATACCCCAACATCTACATGATTACTTTAGCGATTTACCGCCATGCCCGGAGACAACGAAACCACCTGGATCAAAACAGAAATATCTGCTGTCAACCCTTTACAATAAGACCAACTATGTCGTGCACTACAGGAATTTAAAACTGTATACACAACTTCGTGTTAAGGTAACAAAATACCACCGTGTGTTACAATTCGATCAAGCTGCATGGTTGAAACCATATATTGAGTTCAATACCGAAATTCGCAAGAACGCCTCAAATGAGTTTGAAAAGTCTCTATACAAACTCATGATTAATGCCATCTTCGGTAAGACCGTGGAGAATTTGAGGAAACATCGGGTTGTGTACATACAAAAAAATTGGAATGGAAAACATGGTGTGGAGAAATTAATTGCCAAACCCAATTTTCATAGTATGATGGTGCTAGACAATGACGTCAGTATTATTGAAATGAAAAAAACACAGATACGTTTCAACAAACCCATCTACATAGGCTTCACAATTTTAGACGTATCGAAAACGTTTGTGTATGACTACCACTACAACTATATGTACCAACGGTACAACCCCACAAATGTTAGGTTATTATACACAGACACCGATAGTCTAATTTATAGCGTGAGAAATACTGACCTCTATGAGGTCATAAAACAGGATATTAATCGTTTTGATACGGCTGACTATGCACCCGACAACGTCTATGGTATACCACTACGTAATAAGAAAGTCAAGAGTTTAATGTCCGATGAAAATAATGGTGATGTTATGCTAGAATTTGTCGGATTACGTAGCAGAAATATGCTATTAGGGTGCAAAATAAAAAAGAGACTAAACGATCCAAGGGTCTCAAGAAGTAAGCTATCCGAAAACTTACTTTTGAGGACTATAAACGGTGTTTGCTTGAGAACCGTAACTTTTACCGTGTTCAGCAAAGCATCCAATCCAAGTGACACCGCTTACATACCATCAAACAGCAGAAAGTGGGCTTATCACCATACGATCAAAAACGATACATTACTCACAATTCATTTGAAACAAAACCATGGGGCCACTATAGCATTATTTGTTGAGTGTAAGTATTTTATATTTTTATGTTTTTAATATTTATCTAATTTTTGCTGTTGTTTCAGAAATGTGTCCTGCTGTTGTTGCTGTTATGATGATCCTCAAAGGGGTAACTCCAAAACAATTGATAGAGTAGTGTGCATGAACAATGTAGTGGTGGGGGGTCAAAAAATTGATAGTTAGGTAGAATTATTGTAGAAAACAATTTAGTGTTAGTTTAAACATACAAAATGCAAGACTTGGGTAATCGTAATAGTGATAACAACTGTATTGTTAATATGATTAAAGATAATTGTAGTTTAAGTACTATAAACAATGTGTTAACAAAGTATTTTAAAACATTGGTTAATATGGCAGTTAAAAAATTAGTAATGTAGCAAGTCCAGAATTTTCAACTGATGCTGTGGATTTATACACCCTTACCAATCATGTTAGTGATAAAATCAATAACACTACTGAAATATTTAACGAGAGTCTGAAAAAATTAAATGGTTATTTTCAAATATCAATATGTAATACACTACCAACACAATTCAATCAAGACCCAACCACTGATTTTGCATGGAAAACCATAAAAGATTTTCGACAATTAAGGATTTCACTACAGTTGGTGATCATGTAAGGATAAGTAAATTTAGAACAGTGTTTGCTCGTGGTTTTCATCCATCATGGACACCAGAAATATTCACCATTCGCGAGGTGAAACTTACAAATCCAAGAACATATTTATTGAAGGATTACAACAACGAAGATATAAAGGGTGGTTTCTATGCCGAAGAATAACAAAAAGTTCACGATCCAAACATTTATTTAGTGGAAAAGGTCTTAGCTAAACGTGGATCCAAAGTTAAAGTCCGGTGGTTAGGGTTCCACTCTTTACACGATTCATATATTGATAAAAAAAGTCTCCTTTTACAGTGGAACGTTTTTGCGAACATACTTGTAACAAAAGAAAAATTTGTCATAGTGGGCCGCTTGTGTGAACATATTTGTGTTTAAAAAAAGGAAATGTTTTTTTAATATGATAAAAAATAAAAGATAAGAATGTAAAACTCTTTATTGTAAAATTTTATGTATAACATATAAAAACAGAGTTGTTTTATAATAATATTTAAAAAATATATATTTATAAAGTATCGTAAATACATTATTATAATTATTCTGAAAAGTGTCCATTGTCATCATCATCATCATCATCATCATCATCTTCACCATCATCTCTCTTCATAAGATAATTTTCAATCATTTCTTTCACTTGAACATAGTCGGATAACTCGTCTGATGTAAATACACTGTAGTAAGATTGTTCAAAAATGGATAGTCCTACAATTCCATCTGTTTGTCCAGAGTGGATATTTTTTAAAATCCAGTTCCAAATTTGTTTGTCTTCATTGTCCGACGATGGAGAAAATTTCACTTCTAAGCCCATTTGTTCTACTTTATCAATAAGAAAGTTTAAAGTTTCCGGTCGACCACATTTAACTGCCATATTAACCAATGTTTTAAAATACTTTGTTAACACATTGTTTATAGTACTTAAACTACAATTATCTTTAATCATATTAACAATACAGTTGTAATCACTATTATGATTACCAAAGTCTTGCATTTTGTATGTTTAAACTAACACTAAATTGTTTTCTACAATAATTCTACCTAACTATCAATTTTTTGACCCCCCACCACTACATTGTTCATGCACACTACTCTATCAATTGTTTTGGAGTTACCCCTTTGAGGATCATCATAACAACAGCAACAACAGCAGGACACATTTCTGAAACAACAGCAAAAATTAGATAAATATTAAAAACATAAAAATATAAAATACTTACACTCAACAAATAATGCTATAGTGGCCCCATGGTTTTGTTTCAAATGAATTGTGAGTAGTGTATCGTTTTTGAGCTGTTTGATGGTATGTAAGCGATGTCGCTTGGATTGGATGCTTTGCTGAACACGGTAAAAGTTACGGTTCTCAAAATGAAAAATGAATTTATTCTGTATATATATGTATACATATATATATATATATATATATATATATATATATATATATATATATATATATATATATATATATATATATATATATATATATATATATATATATATATATGTATATATATGGTGCATCGAATTTCTAACACAGATTCCCTGAACTGAATTATTTGAGAATTACCGACTAATCAGACTCCCATAATAATATCCTGAATAAATTTTTTCAAAATCATTTTTAATAAATTCTTTCTCAAGATGATTTTTGCAGGATTGCATTTATTTTAATATAAATAGAATTATTTTTCTAGTTTGAGTTAGTCTTTCAAAACATAAAATTTTGATAAGTTAATTTTTGAAGTATAAAACAAAATGCTTTCTTTATATTTATATTTATATTATTTATTAACAACAAGTATGCTTAAAATTTAATTGTTAACTAATAAATTATTAATTATAATTTTTTTGTTTTTGCTCTGCAATTGGTGGATGATACAATTCAGCGAAATATTGAAAGTGAGTCATTTGTATTCTTTTTTTCTTTTTTGTAAGATTTCTAATGTTTTTTTTTTATTTTTATTTTTTAGATTAATATTTATGATAGTTTTGTATTTTTATATGTAATATTAAAATTTATGTTATAATATTGAAAACATGAAAAAAATAAAAAATTTTTTTTTATTAAAATAAAACCTTCTTACATTACATTACATTTAAAATATTGGATTATCATTATCATTTTCTGCATTTTTTTCGTAATTTTTGTTGAATATTTCGTAAATATTGGCAAGAAAAAGAATCCATATTCTGTATCTGTTGCATACATAATTCCAAGAAATTATCGTCTGTTGTATTAGAATTGTCTCATGGGATTAATTCGCTTGGTTGATCAGACTCTATTTGTTCAACATTGAGTTAATCTGGTTGCCATGGACATTTTTCTGGTTCTTGTTGTTCCACATTTGGATATTCATGAGGGACGAAATCCACGTTGATTCATATAAAAATTAATGAAAGTTTTCTTCAAAAAAGCATTATTGCTTAGAGCTTGAAAATCAGAATTTTCGATGTGGTTGTGGACTAGGTTAATATGATCATGAAATTTTATTGAAGCACTTTTAACTAACACAAAACAACATAAAAATATTGTTGTAATACAAATGTATTTTTGATTCATGTTTATTACTCAAAATTACTTGATGGTGCGAATATAATTGTCACAAACAAGGTGTATTTATAACCTGAAAATAAGGTGGGGAGGTCATTTCATAGATAAAACAAAACAATGATTAATTAAATTATAGGTGTTTTTTATTGTAAATACAGACACATTTTTAAAAACTTATTATAGACAATCATATTCATGTTTTTATTTCTATATACAGTCATGGTCATCACTATTTCTTTCACAATCACATCTGTCTATTTCATTACAATTTGTAACACATATCCATGGCTCGAACCATTTAGGTATATTTCCACCATCCATTTGTTGGTATAGCATTCTACAAAGAATTTTAGGATCTATTTGTTATACCATATACCATAAAAACTTTCTCTCATCGTGGCTAGCATTATCACCAATCCATTGTTTTCGGTGGATATCGTATGTACCCCAATTTTTTCTCATGTTACTTCCATGTATAAGATCATCACAACATTCATTTAGTAATATTTCAAAGTGATTGAAATTTCTTTTAAAGTAGTTGAACTTTTTCGCATAATTTACAAATAAGATTGAATCCAAACAATTACTTACTACAAATGCAGCAATATGAAAGCAATCATCAACTTCTAAATAAAAATACCGTAATGCGTCTATTAACTTTGAAGGTATACTCCAAAGACATGCCTCCATAAGTTGATAAAATTCCATCTATAAAAATATTTGGTTACAATTTTCTAAACAGATCTTATCACACAATACTCACATTAAAATATTATGGGTAAATCATCTCCGAATTTTGAAACAGATCAATATGATTTTGTAGCGACATTGTACCCCATAATTGTAATGAATTAAAATAAACACCATTTTTTTCAAAAATATCCATCATATATTTAGTATTATTATTTTTTTTTTAAATATCAAAAACATAAACTTCAATAAAATATATATATCTTGCAGTAACAAAATTCAATATAGGAATGATTTTAAAATAATGCTGGACTTTCTTCGATGTCAACACAATCTTCGTCAACATCGTCTTCGAATAGGCGCAGCGTTAATTGGTGACTTCTTCCAATTTTCTCCTCCGCCCTCAAGTACCCCGCTTTATTCTTAAATAATTGAAGCATGTTATCGGTCATTGAAGCGAATTGACCTGGTAGAAACACCGCCTCCTCTCTAACCTCACCATCCCAGCTCACCTCCACTGTTACCTTTATGGATGCTCCAAGTTTCGTCATTAATCGCTCCAATTTTAAAATTGTTAGTTTTTCTTTAATTGGCAAATTCTTCATTTTTACACACGGTCGTAGTAAGCAACTGTCAAAATTTTTTTTTTCTTGTTTGTTCATTTTCAACTTTTATTTTTTACTATAGTTATAATATTAACTAATAAGTATTTGTTATAAAACTGATGTTTCCTGCAATGTAAAGCACCTTTTTATATACGATTACCACCACTCCAAAAATCCCACCGCAGAAATTATTATCTAATCTCATAACACGTGTAAAATTATTTTAAGATCAAATGCGATTCAAAAGTTTTAACTTGTAACAGGATGATGACATCATATTTTTCAAGGTTAAATGTTATCTATTTCAACATATTCTTGAGAATTGCTGGCTAATCAAACTCTCATAATAATATTTAAACTAATTATTTTTTCTTGGTATTCAGACATGTTCATACTTGCATAAGGATGACGTCATAGTATCGAAGTCAAATGTTAACGCCCCTTAAACATCACAAATGTCAACACCCCCCGTTCACTCCATTCACTCTCTGCCGACTACAGCGCCACTATTGGTCAAAGCCAATGACGTCACCTAGGAATTCCCCGTTTATGCTTAGGCAGCCATTCCTCCCCACCAATTCAACCACACCTCCCAACGCCATCTTGATTTTTACAGCCCTACTATTGGTCAAAGCCAATGACGTCATCTATCCCCTCCAACTTCGCATTCAACCGAGGTTTCCAACATTCACCTAGGTTTGCCCTTTTTGGAAAAGTGTACCATTCTTTTGGGCCAGAACCGGCATGACTATTCTACTAACGTTAGAAACAAAATTTTCTACAAACAATGCATAAAAACGCCCGTGTTTACATTAGAACCTTTCGAACAAAAACTTATAACACTGCCTATCGATAAAGAACAAAATGACGTTTACATACCAAAGACAATAATAAACGACTATATGCAAACCATTGGTGGAATTTACCAAGATAAAGACTACCACACGAAAATATGTATCCAAAATAGCTCAGACAAACAACAAAAATTTCTATTATCTCAACCGCATAGAGCTGAGATACTGACCAACTACCACGAATTTAACAATATAGACAATGCAAATCCACCTAACGTTCTCGACTATTCCGACAGTTACGACTTTATCACTAATAATATTCGAAAGAAAAATTTCAACCAGGAGGAACAAAACCAATTAACAGACGTCTGTATGGATTTTCGTGATATTTTCTACGAACCACATCTGGACATGACATTCACATCCGACATCAAACACTCTATCCCGACAAAAGATGACATCCCGATATTTAAAAAATCCTATCGATACCCTAAGTGTCATAAGGAAGAAGTAAAGCGGCAAATTGACGAACTTCTTGAAAAGGGTATTATACGACCCTCAAATTTTCCATCGTCCTCCCCTATCTGTATAGTACCAAAGAAAGCTGACGCATCCGGAAAAAATAAATGGCGACTAGTTGTTGACTATCGGAAGCTAAACAAAAAACTATTGACGACCGATACCCTGTCCCAAACATTTCTAACATTCTCGACAAACTAGGAAATTGTGAATATTTCACTACATTCGACCGGGCAACGAGATTCCATCAAATTAAGATGCATCCAAAGGACATTCCAAAAACCGCTTTCAGCGTTGACCATGGCCATTATGAATATTCGCGCATGACATTTGGGCTTAATAATGGTCCTGCTACTTTCTAAAGAGTCATGGAACAGGCTTTGCGAACATATCGGTAAAAACGTTCTAGTTTATATGGATGATATAATCGTTTTTTCATCCCCTTTACAAGAACATATTGAGACATTAAGAAAGGTATTTACCAAACTACGATAGCACAACTTCAAAACCCAACTGGATAAGGCCGAATTTCTTCACAAAGAAATCTAGTTCCTTGGGCATACACAACTGCGATCTTGGATCTGACAAACCCATACGAAACGCATCTAGAACATTAAGCAAGTCCGAACAAAACTATAACACTATTGAAAAAGAACTCCTTGCTATAGTATGGTATGGGCAACCAAACAATTCAGGCCCTATCTATTTAGTATAAGGTTCACCCTAGTAATGGATCACAAACCTTTGATTTGGTTATTCTCTTTCAAAGAGCCAAACTCCAAACTAGGCCGCTGGAGGTTAACACTGAATGAATATGACTATACGATCCATTACAAAAAGGGAAAACAAAACACCAACGCCGACGCTCTGAGTAGAATGAGATCCGAAATAAACTTAACAGATTCAGCCAATTCACAACAAGCTGAGGTATCCACTCAACACAGCTCAAGTGAAAACCTTAACAAAGGAATCCCTATATCCGAACGTTGTCTAAACGAATTTTATAACCAAAATAATTATCGACATTGGACTCGCAACGAATATTAAATAATTATTTAGAACGAGATGTCGTACAACAATTGAAATCGAAAACAGCTTGACCATAGATAAATGCATACAAGTTTTTAAGGAATACATGATCCCTAAACTTAATGCCATTTACACTGACGATACTACATTTAAACTAATTAGTAAAACATACGACGAATACTTTTCAAAATATTAACTAATACGCTGTATATCTCTTTTTAATGATGTAGAGAGATCGACGAACAAACGAAACTCATAAAAGAATACCATGAACTTTCAACTCATCATTGGCGAAAAAATTTAAAATAACCACATTCATAAACACCTGCGATATATGTTTACACTTAAAATACGAACGGCATGCCCTTAAGCTAAAACAATCACCAACCGAAATAGTAACTAAACCGATTGAAATAATACGTATCGATATCTTTTGCGTCGAAAATACACACATAGATAAATTCAGTAAGTATGGAAAATATATTGTTATACTCTTTAAAAATTCCGTGGAAATCTTAAAAGCATTAAAAAATTACATTGCACGAAATGGTATACCAGACAAAATTATACATGATAATGGTTAGGAATTTTCAAATTTAGACGTACGCGAATTCTTTAAATTATATGACATAATAGTTCACCTAACAGCTGCACGTAACTCGGCCGGTAATTCCTACATCGAACGATTACATAACACAATCCTAGAAATCCTTACGAATCCTTAAACATAAAAACAAAGAAAAAGAAATAGCTGAATTATTGGACATCATAATGATCACGTACAACAATTCAATTCACTCTGCTTCAAAAACAACTCCATTCGGAATTGTGAGAGGTATTCGAGATAGAACTATTTTAGACCCCAAACAAAAAGCTATTTCTTAATTCAATAACAAACGTATTGAAGAAGGTAATGAGATAAAAAAGCTAGAAGACAAATGCAATGAAAAGCAGCGAGAACGTACCGATCGATACAATGAAAACCTAGATGAACTCCCTGAACTAGATAAGGAGGTTTCGGGGCAAAGCTTCGGACCCCATTCGATAAGAAAACCAAACAAGCAGAAAACAAACTGACTTTCAAAACCACCCAAAATATTAAATATCATAAATTACAGGACTTTAGGAGCCACAAAGCTTACTTCCCATTACGACAATTTAATTCACATAATTAACGTAGCCGACATTAGAAATAGTTTAAAACAAATGTACCATAATATATTTGAAACAGAAATTAACGAAACGTAATCATTCTATAAACTAAAAAATTTTAAACCTCAATATACAAATTTTGATCATAAAAGCGAAAGCATAGAAATACAACATTACAGAAACAAACGTGGACTTATGGATGGTTTAGGATAAATTATTAAAAAGATTACCGGTAACATGGACAACGGCGATGCAATAGAAATCAATAATCAGATAGAAACATAAAAAATAATAAGCTGCCAATCACGGACAGAATGACAGGACAACACCAACTTAACGCACAAATGATAGAACTCTTTGACAATATTATAAAATTAATTAACTGCGAACAAGCTAAGCTACAAGTTTTAGCATCTGCCATGCAATATTTAGATAATCATGTGAGCGACATTATTTCATCCATAAGTTTAGCAAAAGTTGTTTATCATATCCAAGCATATTCTGACAAAGAAAGAATTAACTATTGTACCCGATTCACTGAGCAAACAAGTAAACATTTTAAACGATGAACACTTGTACGAGCTTTTAGAACTCAGGGCGTATTACAACGATAGTAATATCGTCTTCGTCGTTATGATTAAGGTATCGTAACGACGAAGAAGATATTGTTTTTTTATTTCAAATATATATATATATATATATATATATATATATATATATATATATATATATATATATATATATATATATATCTTTTATGCATGTATTTATTGAATAATAAATAGTAATTTTTACAATTCATATTTCTCAAGGAATTGAAATTTAAAAGGGTTGTAACTGCTTTTCGGTTATATAATTTGGTGGTTTTCTGGGATGTCTTAACTTGATTGTTTGAAGAGTTTCGTATATATATATATATATATATATATATATATATATATATATAGTAATTTTTAATTCATATGATAATTTTCATTTTTTAGAGAAAAAAATTTTATTTATTTTTTCATAATGGAAGAAATTTGGCTAAAAACAATTTTTACTTTTTCAAAAATGTTAATATATTTTTACATTTTGTAACATTTTAATTCCTTTTATCGCAACTTATATTTTTGAGTTTGAAGCAGCGAGCTAAATGTAAATATTTTCCAAATTTGGATCTGAGGCCCAATTTGGGGGGTGCGGGTATGGCAAAAACTGAAAAATTTGTTCATTCATAGATAGTCATTCGATAACCATTAGCCAATGATAATCAGTTAATAAAAGTTAATTTTATTTAATTATTTTGAACAAAGCATGGGATTTTAAAAAAGTATCAAATGATTTAATTGCACTTTGTCAAACTAGCCCACTTTTACATTTGAGCTATGATGGTGTTGTGCTAATACTGAAGCTAAGTAGGACGCCTTACAATCTATAAACAAACATAAAAAAAGTCAGTAAATTGACAATATTATATTTCGAATAAATACAAATGAATACAATACATCAAAGTAAACAACAAAACCAGTTGGAATCAGTTGGATGATTCACGTAACAAAAACAACTGATTAGAGCAAGACGGCGTCCTTTCATTAATACGTATGTTTTGTTTAAATTTATTATTATTCAAAATAGCTTATCAATAATTAACATTCCTCTGTAACAAATGCTCAATGCGACCTCTATTGGTTTCAAAAAGCAACGTTGATCTTCGATATCCAGAATAAAATTACCTAGGATTTTCGAGCTAGAAATTACCAAATTTTTCGTTTTCAAAAATAAATAGTTCTCCTATAAATTCAAGAAAAGTATTTTTCGGAAACATTCAAAAATAAATAAAGTATTTTAAGCGTGGTATCCAAATTTAAAGCTATAAACAAGCTGCAAACGGCCAATGAAATAAATTATGAATTATTTGTACTTTTATCACAGCATAGATTACATTATTTACAGCAAATTACAACTAATACTAAATAATAATAAAAATAAACCCATCACTGGGGGGTGCTGCACTTTGCTGTAGTACTCAACAGAAGAGAAGCCAACTCCTACTGGGCGGGTCCCCGGGTGGCGGATAGGGGAATGCTCATCGGTTTGCACTACTCCACCGATGGGTAAGGAGCTTGCTCCTCCCGGACCAAATTATTTTGTGCGTGGGGAAGGAAAACCCCTCCAAACCAAAAATGTAATTTTTAATGCAAGACAACAAGAAAATTATTAAATCTACGGTGCAGGGGATCGGATCCCCAGTACCGGTCGGTGTTACAGGTGGAACACTTTGCCTGTCCCGTCCGAAACCAGGCGAGAAGTGTTCGGAGATGGATCCCACGTTACGAGCCCCGAGCGGCGTCTCGGTTAGTTCTGAAACGTCGGGGGGACCAAACCCCCCTAGAAAAAAAAGGTGTAAGGGTGGTAAACCAATGCCATTGGCTGCCCCCGAAGGAATAACGAATAACTCCAAGAGGTTCTTCGTTGTGAAGAAGATGGAAGGGTCCTTCGAGAAATCGAGTCCCTTCTGTTTAGCAAGGGTGGTCTATGAGAGTGCTCCTTATAGAGGTTCATTCTGCCAAACAGGCAGAAAAATTATTAACGATGTCAAGGTTGGGAGACGATGAGGTGAACATCACACCTCATCCCACCTTGAACTACAGCAAAGAGGTTTTGCACTGCAGTGATCTCCTCAACTGTACAATTGAGGAGATCAAGAAGGAGTTGGGTCCGCAAGGTATCATTGCGGCCCAACGAATTAAGTGGAGAAAGGGAGGAGCACTGGTGGAATCACCAAAGTTAATCTTAACTTTCGATCGAACCAGTCTTCCTCCCCCCATCGATGTTGGAATCCATCTACGTGTTCCGGTCCATCTTTATGTACCGGAACCGCTGCGTTGCTTTCGATGCCAAGAATATGGACACCTTGCATCGAAATGTAATAAAAAAGAAATTTGTGTGTGTGGTAAGTTGCCACACAAAGGCAGTTCATGCGTCCAACCTCCGTCCGTCCAAAAATTGTCCGACCTACAAGCAGGAGGTCGCTATTCAGAAGGTCAAGGTTCAAGATGGGCTTGCATATCCAGAGGCACGTCGCCGGGTGGTTGGTTCGGGTGAAAGCAACGCCGGCGTATCATACGCCAGCGCTGCAGCCACTGTTTGGCCAGCTACAGCGCTGTCAAAGGATATGGAGGCTCTGATTGCCAAAGTGATGAAAACACATTTCTCAGCACAAGTGCGCGGACACGCAACCCCTGTTGCAGGTGAAGCTGTAACAGGAAAAAAGAAGGGACGTCAGCAACAACAGCGGCCGCCCCACGGAAGGACGGCAACACAAGGTGTCCCGAAGAACGATAAAAAATTGGAGCAAGAGGGGATAGTAAAGACTCTTACAACTACACCAGAGGGTCCCAAAATATCTATCTACCAAAAAAGGAAAATGAGCGAAATGCAGACCAAGAAGGAGTTGGTTCCGGTCGTGGAGCGACTGAAATTACCAGCATCTCCTGAAAAGTCTGCAAAACAGCAGAAAATTTCTAGGTCGGTTTCTCTCGGGGATGTGAGCACTTCGAGCGATCGTGAGATGGCCGCGTCACCGAGTAGCGTATCAACTGGCTGTTCATTCAACGTCCAGCCAGTTGCTACAACGTCAAATTCGAAGCCGACAGCTATCGCTGTTGGATCATTCTCGTTCGACCAGTTACAGTGCTTGCTGGATCCGGATAGTGATTGCCTATCCACGGATTACACGTGGGACATGCAATATCTGGAACTAGTAAGCACTTTTGGTACAATCCTGGAATCAGGACTCGTCAGGGGAAAGTATGCTAGGTCGAGGGACGAAATCGATAGATTATCCGACACCAGGCTGTTGAATTACATCGATAAGTTCTCGGCCTACATTAAGGAGTACCTGCACATCGATGACGATTACATAATGTCCGTCAGCCAAGGCTTAGACCCAGGCCAGGAACGAAACATTAATTTGGTTTTGTGTTCTCCAATGAAGAAAAGAAAAAAGAAGGAAAAAGGAAGAAAAAGAGAAAAAAGAAAAAGAAAAAAGAAGGAAAGTGTTTGAATTTGAGTTGCGTTTATTGTTTTTGTGATGTCAATTCCTGTTTAAAAAATTTTATTCTGTTTTATTTGTTATTTGCCGCGTACCTGTGGACGGGCTGCTAATGATCTTAGCAATCGATGCGGCCCTAAAACCTTAGAAAAAAAAAACAAAAAAAAAAAACCATCTTATCACAGTCTTCAAAATTAGTAATCTCATTCCACTTTTTCATTTTGATACGGGCGCTCGTGACATTTGTATCCAATACAAACATTTAAGATTAAATTTGATTTTAAAATTGAATTCTGCGAGAAAAAACACGTTTAAAGGATATATTTTAACATTTAAATTTATATTAAAAAAAATACGATTTTGTTGAGAGAAAAATAAAAACCGACTATGCGAGGCCGCGCAGCGAATATTTCATGATAGAATAGAATAGATAAAAGGATTCAATTATTAAATCTATTTGCCAATTTTTTTTACAACACTTATAAATTAACAACTATGAAAAGTTAACAATATTTTACTCAAGTTATAAAAAATTATTTTAATAATTTAGATACCGTCATTTACTTCTGCGCAACAAAAAAACTCTTCATCAAAAAAAGTAATTTCTCTTGCAAAACAAAATTAAACAGAAGAAAAAATTATTGAATTAGGTAAAGAGCGTGACTTTAACTTGACTGAAAAAAAATCATTATTCAACGAAGTTGGTTCAATGAAAAATAATCCAACAAAGGTGAGTTGGAAAAATTATCAGAAGATCATTAGCGATAATTTACATAATATCACTCTAATAATTGACATAATGTTGCATTATCGTATTGATGTACATTACACCAGTAAAGAAAAAACCAAACATGGTGCGATCGGTGCCGATCCCATTAAATATTTTGAGACATTTGCACATAGTGAGTTATAAAAAAAAGAGATAATTCAAATAAATTTATCAATACATATTCCATTCTACTTCTTTTAATATTTTTTTTTAAGATATGTCAGAAGTAAAAAAAATATATATCCATTATTTGATGTGCTTCGATACAAAATGCTTTTTAATTTTGTCTCGGCTACTGAGCCACCTTCATGTACGCAAGGAATTCCATGCAACTTATATGGAAATAAATTAGTTTTCTTCGAGTTGCGCTACATTAAATCCAAAAGTTTTTGGCTCTTGTTTAGAAAATGAACATTTAATTCATTGAGAACATATTTCCAGCAATACATGCACTATTACCAAATTGCACATGTAAAATGTGCTAAACTAAATCGTACAGCTGTCATCAAATTCAATTAGCTTACATGTCTTTTTGTAAATACCATATTAATAATATTTTCACCAACCCTTTTAATAAAAAATAATTAACAAAGCTTAAATAAAATTCTGTAAACGTAGTTTTGTTCTTTGAAATAAAACAATTTTAAATTAATAATAAAAGATTGTTAAGTTTTCATAATTGTTAATTTATGAGTGCTGTACTAAAATTTTGCAAACAGATTTAATCGTTGAATCATTTTATTATTCTATTCTATAATAAATATTCGCTAGCCGCTGCGCGGCCTCACATTTTTGGTTTTTCCCATTCCTCTCGACAAAATCCTCTTTTTCAGTAAAAAAACTTATGACAAAATATACTATTCTAACGTGTAATTTTTAATTTTAAAATCTTATTTCAGCTTAAATGTTTGCATCGGCTAAAAAAAATTTAAAAACAAAAAATTGGCCAGGAATTCGACCTGGCTCCCTCGAAATTCGGTATCAAAAATATGTTCGGAAATTTTCAAAATAAATATATAATAAGTATGTTATTTGTGGTACCCAAATAAAATTTGGGTTCTATTTTCAAGCTACAAAAGGCCAATGAAATGAATCATTTATGAATTATTTGTACGTCAATCACGGCACAGTTTACATTAATCACAGTTTTCTGATATTCCTAGTTAATAATTACTGAAATTAAAATGGATATTGTAAATATTTATTTATTTTAATTTGGATTTTGAAAATTATATGGACTGTAAACATAGAAAATAATGATTATCTTCGTAAAATGTTACTTGCAGACCGCTGAACTTTCTTCATTAATCGTAGGTCTTCTATGAACTTTTTTTTAATGAAGCTCCGCAGGATATAATCCAAGGGATTTTAATCGCGGGAACGTTTTGGCCATGCTATCGGACTAATCCTGCAAATCTACATATCTGGAACAATGCCCTCCATCTAGATACCTCTTTACAGCTGCAGTCGAGTGAGTTGGAGCTCCATCATGTTGGTACAGAAGACATAGCTGCGTTGCTTAAGGAATACCTCCCAACAGTCCTGGTCTTCTGTACAAAAGTCAAGCGAGCTGCCCCATTCAAACGAGGGACAAGAATATAGGGCCAATCTAAGAGTATGATATGTAAACAATACCCCATTGAAATGCGTCAATTTATTTAAGATAGTAAAAACTACATAGTTTTTTGGGCCATATCAGGCGTAACTATTTCTTATTATTTCACACAAAAAAGTTCGCCATTTTCAAGATATTAACAGTTAAATGTTTGGAAAAACTCGAAAAGGCTATTTTCCATCATGAAGAACAAGTCAAAAAATTAAAATTTGGCGCTTAAAATCCTAAAATAATCTTTGAATATTCCCTAATAAATTTCAATAAAGCAATAACGGGTTACTTGTTATTTCATTCTAGAGGCTCATATTTAAATTTTCTTTTAAATGTTCAATTTTCAATGTGTAAGATTATACAGAACATTATTAAAGGATTTTCACAGATACGGTAGCTTTACTTGGTTAAAAAATTGACATTTGACTATTTTTGTGACAAAAATTAGACTAATGGTATTTCAGGCAATAACCAGAATATTAATCCATAAGCCTTCCTATACTTTTTTTTCAAACTCAAATGCTTGCATATAATTCCAGCTCTATGACAGGATTCTTGAAAATTGGAACATTTAAAAAAAAAAAAAAAAAAATTGAGTGAAACAGCCAGCTCGATAATTCCAAGCAATGAGAAAAGACATATATTGTTGTTGTCTCAATAATTTTTTTCATTTGTATTTTGATATTACTTCCAAATTAAAATATTTTATTTGTGGTAAGAAAGTGTTAAAGTCACTTCTGTTTAAGTTATTGGCAATTAGTGTTTAATAACATTAACTATTTGTTGGCAATTAGTGATTTATAATGGAGCAACTGTGAGTCGTACAGGCGTACACTATAAAAGAATATACCCAAATGGTACATTTTTTTTATATGGCCAATAGAAATCCTACAGAGGCGTCCCGCCTGTACCAGGATCGTTACCCGAATCGCAGACAATGTTCTTTCGTGGTGATGTAGGTCGTCCACGCGATATTTTGGTGAATTTTCAAAGAAAACTTGTACAATTCTGGTATTATTAAAGCTATCAAGTCCAAAAATTATAAAGACAACAACAATGACTGTCCTCATTTCACTTTACAAAATTTTTTTACAAAACTATTACATTTCCAAAAAATTCTTTTAAAAAACAGGAATTTTATGCAAGTATTGGAGTTTGTTAAAAAAAAAAAAAAAATCCAGAAAACTGGTAGATTAATATTCTGGATGTATCCAAAATTCCATTGGTTCTATTTTTGAATACCCCTCCTTCCTGCAAAGAAACAGCCAATTTCAATTTTTTTAACACAGTAAACCTATCGTATCTGTGAACATTAGTAATGTTCCGATAATCTTACACATTATTATTCATGAACATTAAACATAAAAAAAATTGAAAATGAGATTCTAGTATGAAGTAAGCCGTAAAAACTCTACAGAAATTTATAAAATAAGGTTCAGAAGATAATTTTGGGATTTTCAGGTCGCAAATTTAATTTCCAGACTCGCTCTGCAGTTCCAAACATATCTTTAAAACGATTTTTGATTGGTCCTATACTCTAAACCCCTTGACTGAATGGTGCAGCTTACCTGATTTTTTTACAGGGGGCGTTGTCGGGACTTTATCTGCTGAGACTACGTCTGCTGTTCCAAAATGATGGAGACCTAGTTCACTCAGCAGTGAGAAGGCATCTGAATGCCACATTTCCAGATAGGTGGATTGGTCGGATAGATCCGATAGCGTGGTCAGCCTATATTCATTTCATTCATAATATGTTCAATTCATTGGCCGTTTGTTATTGACTGCTAATCGTTGGCCTACAAAATAAACTCATAAAGACAAAGGCAACAGTTATTTACCAATTTTCGAAATCCACTCAGCGCCTACACTATGGTTTATATTCAACATCCATATAAATACATTTAAAATATGCAAATAGTAGTTACGCTGTTCGTTTATTAAGAATTTAAACCTTAAAAAAAGTCATAACTACTAAGCCTTTTCGAATCAATGTAAAGTTTCAGATTGTTCAAAACATATAAAAAAAATGTAAATTACATAACCATTTACAGAATCTTTAAGAAAAGGTTTTGGCTTTACCTTAATGAAATAGTTTTATATTACCAAAATTACATAGCCATTTTATTTTTACGCACGTGAATTTAAAATATTTTATAATACTTAATTGTTAGACAACAAATTATATAAAAAACTATAAACAACAATTTCCCTTAGAAATGAAGTATTTGATCCAGGAATTGTCTCCTCGTCAGTAGATTTTTTGGGAGCCGGTGATAAATGTTTGTCTGAGTGTACTCAAAAATTTCATGTGCATGAGTGCTTGTGCTTTGTGACACCAAATTGTCTAAATTCAACAATTAAAAAAGCTATTGGATTTTACTTCGTCACAGTTTTCAAGATATGAGCATTTGAAATAAAAAATTAAAATTAAAAATTGATTTTTTCCGTCAACGTTGTTGGCGAAAATAAGGATTATTTCGTGGTTTGGATAAAAAATTTTATTTGAAAGTCATTAGATATTATATACTTGAGCATTTTTTTCATTTTTGATAATTTTTAACAAACCTCATCTTTTTTGATAAATAAGCGATTGAAAAAGAAAAGGTATTTTTGCCAAAAATTCTTTATGAAAGAAAATGGAGATTATTTTGTGGTTCTGGTTAAAAATGAGATTTGAAAACTATATTACATTTTAAATTCGACTATTCTAAACATTTTTTGAATATTTGCATTTTCCTCCTTACCTCACAATTTTCGATATATAGGCCTTCAAAAAAAAAAAAAAAAAACAAACAAATAAACAAATAATTTGGCCTCAATTTCAGCTATACATTAAAAACATAAATTTTGAAGCTCATTTGTTGACATTAATTGTTAAAATTATCTTTAAGTTATGAAATGTTTATATTTAATTGTTTTTCACTTTCTTGGGAATACCGTTCAAAAATTCTTCCCTGTTCCATCAGGCGCTAGAGACTTCGGTGCAAAGAGGAAAAGCAGCTACCTCTTTAGTAATGACTACTTTGACCAATTCCAAGTGTATTTCTTGGGACTCTCGAATACAGCTTTACCATTCATGCGTATTGAATACTCTACTCTATTGAGCACCAGTATGGAGTCTTCCGTATCTTTCCTTAATTGAATCCCTCCAAGTGGGATTTTTTAGGCAACTTCTCCAGCTGCCAAGGAATACACCAAATCATGTAGTGCGTCTTGAAACAGGCATATCACCATTGTCCCTTAAAGCAATTAAATCAGCCCTTTTTGGGTTAAAAAAAATTTTGCGCATGGACGACGAGCCATATCTAAAGTGAAACGTTCAATAAAAGGTTCATATCATTTTGATTGTAGGTTTGGTTAATCGTAATAAATTAATAAAATTTAGTAAAAAACGCGATTAAAAATATTATACGGATTGGGACAAAAGAGGTAATAAATATAAAAAAAAAAAAAAGATTAAGAAAAGAAATATTTACAAGTGAAAACTAAAACAAAAAAAAAACCTTACGAACTAACAAAAACACACGACGAGAAAAAAAAAAGCACACAATAAAATATAAAAAAATCTTATAAACTAATCTAAACCTAAACACACAAAAAAAAATATAATTAAAAAGGTATAATCAAAATCATGTTAGCGTGTGAACGGACGTTAGTACACGCTAACGTGTGAATGGCCTCCGTGCGCAACAAGTATTAAGTTAACAAAAAATGGTAGGAGGAAAATACGGGGAATGATACAATAATACGAGCTTTAAAGTTTACAAAAAACAAGTATATGGCTCTCTTACAAAGTTCATCTGGATGGATGCACACTGAGTTGGACGATATAGCTGTAAAATTTCGCATCACGCCCTAACGTATTAAAACACGCTTTTCAATTATTTCCACGTGTATTTCTTTGGAATCATCGGTTAATATACTGGAATTAAATATGATTGGTATAAATATGAACAAAGAAAAACTTACATGAAGAATTAAATACATACGAAGATTATGCGAACCATCGGCTGCTTGTATTGTTTGTGTTGGACGTAGTGTTGGAGCGGTATCCATCTGGTAGTTTATAGTGTTTTGTTGAGGTATTTAAAATTTTATTATTTTCCTCTCTGGCCCCAATTCGTATCGCTATGTAGTTGGAGATTTACCCAAAATTAAGCTACGTGACTTGTAAAACAGTTCGACCATTCCGATACAGAGCTAAGGATTAGAATTGGTTACATTGTGGATTCGCACTAAAATTCAAGGGCGTCGTATCCATCGGAAACAGCTACGACTCTCGTTGTTTTTTATCGTCGAGAATCCTACACTGTGAATAAATCTTGATATTTCCGTGTCACTGTGTAGGACCCGAGGATCCTGATCATGGCCTACGTCCCTCATAATAAGGATATCAATTCGTCTGAGAAATATTAAAAATAAATCACATCGGAATACTCGAGTAATTTATATAACAACATACTTGGAATCATTAGTTAATTTAATTAATCGCTTATCACAATCGATTGGAAATTCATAACAAAAAAACAGTAATAAACTTACCACATGGCTTTTGCATAGTAAGTGAGGTTTGGATAAGTGATTCGTTGTTTCTAATTTTTTTCATTTAAATTTTGTCATGTCATTAACTATTAATTAAATTCCGTAGCTATTGTTTCCAGTATCGTCGTTATATTTTGTAATTCTAAAAGAAAAATAGAATATTTATGTTTTTAATTGAATAAAGAATTGTTAAAGTTCACTTAAAATACTTACGTTCGTGTTGTTTTTGTCATTGACATTTTGACGTTTAAGTGACTCAACCATAGACTTGCACTTCATTTCCAGAGTATCACTAATCCTTCTTTTTTTTCTGTCGAATTTATAATTTTTTATTCAGATTTGATTAAACATGCGAAGGTAACGGAAAAATCGCTTCCACACTAAACATTGATGCCACAGTTGGTAACATAGCGTAGGGTAGTTGATCGAATCTGAAAAAAAAGGATTAATTAGCTATTTTTCGTTATTTGTCTGTACGAGCGAAATCGCCTAGGTACCCAAACTACCAGAGGATGCCGACTTCACGGTCCAACAAGAATATTGCAACAACAGCAGATGATGCGGTAGTGGTTAACACAGTCGTTACCAACACACGACTGGAATTGGTACTGTTGCCGACGCCACTTCACCGAGCTACGCCACAGCACCAGATATACCAGGTGCTCATGGTATAACTACAACAGCACCTTCAGTTTCTAAGGCCACTTCCACCGTGCCCACGACTTCAAGGATGGGTTATATACCCTCGTCGTACTCAGGACATTCACCAACAACAGTGGTTTCTGGAAATGTATCACATTCAAATTTTGGTCCTGGTCCAGGTACAATTCCATCTGCTCCACCTGGTCAAACAAGTCAACAAATTAGTTATGGGTTATGGAATACGCCACAATTCGGACAAACACAATCAACTTAGCTGAATTACGCTTATGCGCCGATAATACCACAACCTGTACAAGTCCACCGTCGTATACGAACCACACCATTGGGCAGCACCACACATCTCAAGGGTCTTCGCTGCTACAACAGAATGTGAATCTTGCGCCAACTACACAAACTGGAACAACTACAAAACAGAATTATGTTCTTGCGCCACGATCATACGTGGATCCAGCTAGTGGTCCTGCTCCAACAACTACAGTCGCTGAAGAAGATGTCACAACATCACGTGTCATCCAATTCATGAGATCACAAACCGGGCTCAACGCATCACATGAACAAGACAATCACGAGGTAAATCTCCAACTTAAATATTTATGCGATTCGATTAGTAAAATTTCATTTAACCAACCCTACAATCAAAACGTAAATAAGTTAAATACATCACATATTAAATCCGGGGATAATTTGTATAAAATTAAATACCAGGTTAATATCGAATCATATTTTAAACTTCCCTCGGTGTGACGGCTCCAGTAAACCAAATATTATTAAATTCCTGGAGGAAGTTCAAAAGCTCGCTGAGCTACGCCTTCTGGAGCAGCAACCTCTTCTTACGCATCTTCTCCAGTTTTGCGACGGAAACCTTCAAGGATGGTGGGCTACCAATATCCAATCTTATCCTACTTGGGACGCAATTCATAGATGACATTAAATTAAAAGCCAAAATCATCGGAGCCAACCACAGTGAGCAGGATATCATTACGATTCTTTGGGCTCGCATGAACAGGGCGACATATGAAATATGTAAATTAAGGATGGTACCTGAGTCTTTCGAAATACTATACCTAATAGCTCAAGAAGTACGTCAAATCACGGATAGACACATGATGTACGCACAAATGGAGCAGAACTCCAGTAGGTCTAAACCTACAAAAAACTAAATGAAATCTCCAACACATATACAATCAACCAAACCCCGACTCGTCCCCCTCATCGTTGTCTAATGGGACGCCGCAAACTATTATCAAATCGTGCACAACGCACTAGCCGACCTACGATACCCATAACCATAGGACCATGTACGTACGATTGCCTTCTGGATTCAGGAGCCACTCATAGTTTTTGTGATAAAAAGCTGGCCAAAACAACCGGCAAGCTTGGGCTAGGCAAGGTCTCCGCTACAACGCTCCAAACTATATTAGCTGATGGAACCGTTACTAATGTCCAACAGTTACTCACGTGTTCCATCAGAATTGGCGGATTCACTTGGAAAACATCGTTTCACATAATTTCAAGCCTGACATACAGTTTAATTATGGGTGTAGACCTCTTAAAACACATGAAGGCCATTTTAAACTTTGATAAATGCGTAGAGACCTTCATGTTCACTGAAAAACCCATTCTCCTGTTTCCAGGGACAATCTATACCATCAACAATATCGTCACATCACCCTCGTTGAAGAAAACTCAATCTTCCTGTCTTCTCCTGTCAATATTAAACCGTTTCAGGGATACAATTACTGACGAATTCGGTTGCGCCCGTGACTATTGATACACCATACGTCTAAAGGACAATATACCGGTACGAAGCCCACCCTATCCACTTTTACCCCCTAAAGCGCTAGAAATGGGACAGCACATCAACGGCCTCCTGGAGCAAGGCATTATTGAACCCTGGCGGAATGAATATTCGGCTCCAGGCATCCTAATTAAGAAAAAGGACGGCTCAAACAGGCTCTGCATTGATTATAGGTGTCTGAATGCCAAAGGCATCTTGGTCGGCCTTCCATCCCCTAATATGGAGAGCGTATTTCAGAGCCTGAGCGGCTCGCGCTACTATTCAGTCATCGGCTTGACAAGTGCATACTACCAAATAATGCTATCCCCTGGGTGCTGAAAATACACAGCATTGGCTACTCCGACCGGCGAGTATTTGTTCAGACCCGTTCCCTTTGGACTGAGTGTCAGCCCTCAATCTTGAAACCGCTTAATCTTCGGGTTATTTGAAGACCTCCGCTACAAATGTGTCATCACATACTTCGACAACCGTTT
The DNA here is from genome assembly GCF_905475395.1 of Chrysoperla carnea. Lineage (NCBI taxonomy): Eukaryota > Metazoa > Arthropoda > Insecta > Neuroptera > Chrysopidae > Chrysoperla > Chrysoperla carnea. The sequence goes on along the minus strand of NC_058342.1, from coordinate 3,227,285 downwards.
AATCTACAGTGCTAGTTTCGAGGAACACCTAAAACACCTGGAGATGGTGCTCACTAGATTACAAGACACCGGCTTAACAGTACAAACGGATAAAATGCAACTATGTCTATCAAGCATTCAATTCCTAGGGCACATAATATCAGCGTCAGGTGTATATTAAGATAGGTCGAAGGTAGCGGGTGTGCTAGACCTGAGAATACCCTGAAATCTTAAGCAACTGAGATCCTTCTTGAGGATGACGTCTTTCTTTTCTCGATTCATTGCCAAGTATGCCAAATAGTTGCCCCGCTGAACGCACTCAGGAAAAAAGATGTGGTGTACCATTTCGGAGATGAACAGATAAAAGCCTTCAACGCGGTCAAACAGGCAATCACAGAGGCTCCGGTACTTGCCTTCCCAGATTTTAAAAAACGCTTCGTCATACAAACCAATGCATCAGGTGTTGCAATTGCTGCTGTATTGCTTCACGAACTAGACAGAGGCCATAGAGCCATCCAGTACGCTAGCAGAAAATTAACCCCTGCGGAGGCTAAATATTCTGCATACGAACTGGAAAGTCCCGCCGTCGTCTGAGCCCTGGAGAAATTCAAGCAGTATTTACTAGGCACACGTTTTTTTATTAAATACGGATAGTGTTGCCCTAAGCTGGGTTATGAATCATCCAAAACAGCTTGGTCGAGTAGGAAGGTGGGACTGAAACTTTCACGATTTGAGTTTGACGTTGAAAACATAAAAGGCCCCACCAACGTAGTGGCTGACGCTCTTTCGAGGCTATTTTTAGGCAAATCAACAGACCCCGAAGAACGTCCCATAGACAACCCCGATATAAATTTGACAGACGGACAGGCGAGTAAAAGTACAGTACTAGACGAGGTACCACAGATCTTCACCTCCCTGCAACAGCAGCAAGAGGAAGATCCGGATCTACGGCTCATCATCGAGCACCTACGGGCCGGGGATGATGTGATAGGTTATGAGTTACGAGACTCCCTTCTTGTAAAAATTGTAGGTCAAATAGGTTGCGACGAATCCCGGTACCTAAAACTATTAGAGGGATACTATTGTATTATCACCACGACGGAATCGCCTCAAACCACCCCGGAATTACAAAAAGTTATAGGGCCGTAGCCCGACGCTTCTGGTGGCCAGGCCTATTTAAAGAGGTCCAGGGATATGTTAGATCTTGTCCGGAATGTCAGCGGTGCGAGCCTCACAACAAAAAACACCTGGGGCCCCATTAGCTTCAAAAATCACAAAACGCACGTGGGAGAGGTCCATATTGATCCCGTTGGCCCCCTGGTCATGACCAAGAAAAGATTCCGATACGTGCTCACAATGACTTGGAGGCCATTCCTATAAAACGAGTTACGGCGGCGAACACCGTTGATAAGCTTAACAAGGTCTGGCTACGCTTTGGACCACCTCGAAACGTGATTACCGATAATCACAAGACGTTCACCGGCAAAAAATTTTGGCCAATGTGCCTTCGATGGAGAATAAAACACATTCTGTGCGCACCCTATAGACCATCCAGTAATTCATTTGTCGAGAGAATCCACAGGGACTTAAAGAGTGGAATGAATATTATGTTGCGCCAATACCCCAACACTCACAAAGAGTGGGACCAGTTTGAACCATATTTTCAATTCTCACATAACAGCCAATTCAACGAATCGTTCCAATGCAATCCCTCGACTGTATTTTTAGGCCGCACAGTTCCGACTCCATTGGACCTCCGGTGGAAACTTCACGAAATTATGGGTGACGATCCCCCATCAGACCTGGATAAAGTCCGGACAATCATTGGCAAAGGCACATGACCGAATTCGTATCGCTATGTAGTTGGACATTTATCTAAAATTTAGCGAAATTAAGATACGTGACTTGTAAAACATCTCGAGCATTCCGATACAGAGCTAAATATTAGAATTGGTTGTGGATTCGCACCTAGCTAAAGTCATAGCAGGCACCGATTGCAGGACAGCCCAATTCAAGGGCGTCGTAACCATCGGGAACAGCTACTACTCACGGTGTTTTTAATCGTCGAGAATCCTACACTGTTTATAAATCTTTATATTTTCGTGTCACTGTGTAGGACCCGAGGATCCTGATCATGGGTTACGCCCCTCATAATAAGGATATCCATTCGTCTGACAAATATTAAAAATAAATCACATCGGAATACTAGAGTAATTTATATAACAACATACTTGGAATCATTAGTTAATTTAAGTAATCGCTTTTTGCATAATAAGTGAGGTTTGGATAAGTGATTCCTTGTTTTTAATTTTTTTTCATTTAAATTTTGTCATGTCATTAACTATTAATTAAAATCCGTAGCTATTATTTCCAGTATCGTCGTTATACTTTGTAATTCTAAGAGAAAAATAGAATATTTATGTTTTTAATTGAATAAAGAATTGTTAAAGTTCACTTAAAATACTTACGTGCGTGTTGTTTTTGTCATTGACATTTTGACGTTTAAGTGACTCAACCATAAACTTGTACTTCATTTCCAGAGTATCACTAATCCATCTTTTTTTTCTGTCAAATTTATAATTTTTTTTCAGATTTGATTAAACATACTAAGAGAACGGAAAAATTGCTTCCACACTAAACATCGATGCACACAAGTTATGCTACAAAAGGCTTCTAAACTTAACCAATACTTCCGAAACTGTCTCGATTAAGTTAAATTGGATCTCTCAATAAAAGAAGCTACTCGAATTAATTGATTAAGTAGACATTCCAAATAGCGATTTCATTTCGCAAGCAAAACTAAGAGGTAATCTTGAGAAATTTCAGAGGTACTACGCGAAACACGGCATTGAAAGGGTGGCCTTGTCAACATATAACCCGTTATTTAGGGATTTTATAGCCACAGATGGATATCAGAACTACTTTAATTTTAACTGACCTCTGTCTTTTATTCGAGTATTTGCACAAGTCCGAAACTCGAGCAAACAAATTTTGCGTGTTGTTTTCAGAAAAATCATTAATCATGTTATAGATTTGGCTGCCTCGAGCACTCTTTGCAATTTAAATGTTCATGAAACTTTACATCATCGGTTGTTTGTTTGTCCTGTTTACAACTTTGGAAGGCTTATTATACGTTGAAACTATTTCATATATAAAAAGAGTTTCTCATTTTCTACAAACAATTCTCCCATTCTTGTGATAAGATGTTTTCTTTTGAAGGAAGAAATTTGTCATTCTAGGTTTATAATTTATTTTTTTTCCCATTATGAATTATTACGATTGTTTACATTTATTGCTAAATTTTTTTTTCCAGTTATTTTCATTATTTCTATAATTTTTTATTTTTTCTGTTCTCTTGAGTTTGATTTTTCCCTGTTTTTGTTACATATATTTTTGTATTTTGCTGTTGTTGTTGTTTAATGTCTAGGAATTCTTTGAAAAGGTTGTAAAAACTTTAGACACGTGGTTCCGTGCATAACGAAAATTTAATAGTGAATCAAACCTCATGCTTCGTTCAACGTTATACACGGCACCACGTTGATAACTTCGACCATACAAAAAACCGTGCACTCAAAATTTGCAAAGAAAATCCAAAAAGCACATTAAATTAAGATGGTTGCACTGATTATTTTAAAATTGAATTTAATGTTGAAATATTTCAAAAAACACGATTAAATTAATTACATTATGAAGGAACCGAACGGATGATCGTTCGGTTACATCAGTAAAAATGCGTCGGTGTTTAATGCAGGCAGGCCAGAGCTAGATGTGTTTATACATGGTCAGTGATATTCACTTTCACTACCAATGTAATAACAACGAAAAACACTAATATATATATATATATATATATATATACATATATATATATACATATATATATATATATATATATATATATATATATATATATATATATATATATATATATATATATATAATAATAATAATAATAATATTTTATTCGTTCTCTTTCGATATACAATGTATACATAGAATTCGTCAAAAAAAAAAAAAAAATAATAATAATAATAATAATAATAATAATAATAAAAGATAATGCGGTGATGGCCGACTTTTCGTAGACTATCCCGGTATTCACCTTAAACATCGTGGAAAACCATCAAAAACTCACGAGTAGGATAGCTGACATCCTTAAAAGTAAGAATGTCTAAAATAAATAAATATGAAATTTGTTTACCTAAAAACAAAAAATAATATATTAATTAAATTTCTTTTTCCGGTGATAAAAAAAAAAAGCTACCGGAAAGTGTCAAATATTTTAAAAAAAATAAATATTGATACCGGTGTATAAAAATATCCACGGTACATGTTATATAATAAAAAAAGAAAAAAAAATGATTACCGGTGTATAAAAAATTTCCACGGTAATTGTCATTTAATTAAAAAATTTTGATACCGGTGTATAAAAATTTCCACGGTACATGTTATATAAAAAAAAAGAAAAAAAATTGATTACCGGTGTATTAAAAATTTCCACGGTAAATGTCATTTAATTAAAAAATAAATAAATTAATTAATAAATTAATATAAAATTATCGAATTCCGGTGATTAAAGATCAACACGGAAAGTGTCAGAAATTAAAAATTATAAATACAATTACTTAATACATATATTAAGTTTAAAAATTACTTTTTAGTCCTTCCTCCAATGAATAGAAACACTGCTGTTGCAGGTACCTACGAACTGCATTGATCGGAGCCATTCTATTATCGCTCATAATGTCATTAACGGTTGACCCTTTACTGATTTTACCATAAAAAAGAATTGCAAGATACCTCGTATTTTTTTTTTTTAAATGAATATTTACACCTGGGATTAACATATTCAGATGGATTTCGAATCATATAACGATTGCCCTGATTTATATTAATTTCGAACACATTTTTATTTTGGATAAAAAATTTGTAGATTTCAAAAATATAATGAGAGTGAAATGTCAGTATTCTGTTGTTCAGAAAGAACATTTTACAACTTTCAGTTCTTTTTTAGTTAAAAATAATTCTAATTGCTCTTTTCTGTATTTTAAATATTTTTGAGGCATTTACTGAAGCACCCCATATTACTATGCCATATGTCATAATTGAAGCAAAATTTGCATAGTAAACTGACAGTAGTGTCTTTTGGTCAACTCTTGATCATAACGCTCTTAATTGAAAGCACACTCTGCTCAATTTTACACATAAGGTGTCAATATGAGATTTCCAATTCATTCCTGAATCTATTTCAACTCCTAGAAATGTCGTTTTACTTACAAACAGATTATGCGTAAAGGTGACTCCACCACCAAAACACACAATTGCTGTTTTGTTACGATTTAGAAGCAAATCGTTTTCATGGCACCAGCTGTCCATTAATTTCAGTCCATTGTTAATGACTTTCATAAGCTCATCGGTATCTTTATGTGAAACAACGATGGTCGTATCATCGGCAAAGAGTGCAACTTTACAAAATAATTTACTAAATGAATTTGGCAAGTCATTAATAAATAGGAGAAACAGCAATGGCCCAAGAATAGACCCTTGTGGGACCCCAGACCTGATTGCACCCCAACTTGACTTGAAAATATTTCCGTCTATGTTTAATTCAACAAATTGAGCTCTATTAGATAAATATGACTCTATAAGTTTATAACATTGGCCACGAATACCATATGCATAAATTTTGGAGAGGAGTAAATTATGATTCACGCGATCGAAGGCTTTAGAAAGATAAAAAAATAAAGAGGCTAGGAATAATTAAAAATTCTAACATTTGAGGAAGGACATGTCAAATCATAGTAGTACACGAAGGTATTTAAAAAACTATTAAATTTATTATTAATATCTTTACTCCCAAAGACTAGCTCCCATTTTTCCGTTTCCAAATGCTGGTCTAGTAAAACAAGATTTTCCTGAGTTATATGACGCTTTTGAATTATTTTACATTTCTTAGATTGTGGTTTCAAAGCACTAAATTGCAGAACAATGGCGTCATGATCGGAAAATGCGCAATCTTCCACATAAGCACAGAAGTTTGGTAAATTAACGAAAAAATTATCTAACAAGCTGAAAGAGCTTGTAGTAATTCTTGTTGGCTTATCAGTAATAGCCAATTTACTGTCAAAGGTTGTTAACAAATTAACTAATGTCTTAACCTTCTCATCCTGCTTATCTAGTTGATTTATATTAAAATCACCACAAACCACAAAGTGTTTTTTTCACTTTTAATAATATTAAGACATTGTTCCAATCTACTAAAAAACGTTTCAATATTACCACTAGGTGGTCTATAAATACAAACTAGTACAATTGACTTATCGTCAATAGAAGCTTCGATAGCTGCGCATTCAAAAACTTTTTCAATGCTTAAATTATTCAGATTCTCTTTTACTTTTATTTTTCCAACAAAGTTGTTCGAAGTTAAAATTAAACACCCGCCATTCTTAAAATTCTGTCTACAAAAGTATGATATGGGAGCATAATTCTTAATCTGATAAAAACTCAATTCATCCTCATTTAGCCAGTGTTCTGTTAAGCAGACAAAACTGGGTTGAATAGTGAACTTATTCGCAACAAATTCCTCTAAGTGAAGATGATTGGCTCTAAAACTACGAATATTTACGTGCAAAATAGATCTTGATAGCAAGTTGGGATATACTACTTGAGAACTTTTAGAAGCTTGTCTAGTAAGTTTTTTAATTTATTTGTTTTTATTCTTTTAGGAGTCGGAACAGTTTTTGTACAACCAGTTGTCGAAGGAAACTGGGGTATATTTTTGTCAGGAATTTTTTTAACGGCATTTGCTTCTGTCAGAGGGAGTATACGATCGTCGCTCAATTCCTGTGCAATGTATTTTCTAATAGTTCGTGCTAACCGACGTGTACCACTATAGTTAATATCTTTACCATTTTTGTGGAAGTCAGTATTTAAAATCAAAAGTTTGTTAGTATATAAAGTTAAAGTATCGGCGCATCTAAATAATTCATTTTCCATAAACTGATTAATATTGAAAATCATATCATTGAATCATTGAATTCGTTTATGTCTTTTCTAAAAGGCAGTGTGGACAGAATAAGATTTGTATTTTTCGTGATATTCAATAGTTCAAGTAAATTTTTTTTCAAGTATTTAATACCAATGTCGTTTTCATTGTTTGAAGTCACATGGTATGAGCTAAGCATAACAATTATGTGATCCGATTTCGTAAAACTATTTACTTGTTCTTTTACGGCTTTAATAATATTTTCAGTATCATGACTTTTAATTAAAGCGGAAACCGAAAAGTTGTGAGGCAACAATTCTCTCAAACAAATAGACATTTGTTTACCAATTTGGTCAGATACAATTAATACACGCGGGGTAATTCGAGGGGTAACATTAGTACTTGAATTAGAGACTTCATTCGTCATATTTGAAGATGATAACCCACTTCTTACGCTGGCAAACTTACTTTTTTTCGCTCTTTTCAAAGATATTTTCGATTTTTTAATTAATTTTGTTTTGTTATTTTTTTGTTCTATATTATGAATATTGACTGAGCTAGAGCCACTTTCATTATTATCAACCTGGTAAGGTACTTCTAGTGGTTGCGTTTCAACATTTTTCGAAAGAATGCTGTCGTTAGAAACATCAAACTGAGGGCACAAGTCAATTACATTGTTCACTATATTTATTTCAGTTTGCATGAATGAGTCTACCATCTCCAATTCCCTGATCTCAGATTGCGTAGTAGCACAAATTCTCTGAATTTCGTCCGTTTGGGAACCTATATATATATATATATATATATATATATATATATATATATATATATATATATAGATATATATATGTGGTGCATCAGATTTCCAACACAGATTCCCATAAACTGAATATTTGAGAATCGCTGACTAAACAGACTCCCATAACAAATTCATTTCTTCTTTTTTGCAGGATTGCATTATTTTCAGTATAAATAAAACTATTTTTCTAATTTTAGTCAGTCTTTGATAATCTTCGAAAAAATAAAATTTTTAAGTTAATTTCGAATTGTTAATATGTTCAAAATAGTTTACATCATATTAATTGTTATAATCATTGTTGTAATGTAAAGTTATTTTTATTAATTAAATACAGAATATCTCAATTTAATGAAAAATTAATAAATTGTTATAATTTGAAATATATCCTAAATACGACGTAATCAACATTCAACAAAAATAAAACTGAACATCGAAAGCATCGAGAAGTTAACACAACAATAGATCAAAGCTCCGTTTCTTGAATTTAACGAAAAAATCAAGTGGCGATCCCGTTAAACTGAACTGAAGGATTTCCAGTCGAATCCATTTCATAGGAGAACAACTAACAATTTTCGGACCAAATTGGTATTCCTAAAAGTGAAATTGGAGGTCACGACAAAATTGGCGATCCTGCCAGGATAATACTACGTATTAGTTAGAGTTGAAAAACTTAAAAAATTGTGATTTACGAGCATTACCAGCTTGGAAAAATACCAGGTCAAGACGGTGCTTGTATAATTACATTCAACAGAGGTTCAACAATAACAAAAACAACAAAAGCTTGAGCCGAGCTTGTATCAAGGTAAGCGAATTGTTTATTTTGCTTCTGCCGCTAAATTCTTAAATAATTTTTATCCCATTCACAATTCACAATGTCCTCTCACCCATCACGAAATAATTCTCCTGAACCAGAAATCTCTGAAGATGAGGGTTCATTTGTCGATAGCGAAAAAATTCCAATATCATTTCTCGCACAAATGATTACACCATATAATGGCAATCCAGCCGAACTTCAAAATTTTTTACAAAATGCCGAAAATGCTTTAAGTCTTTCACTAGATTCTGAAAAAAGAGCCTTAACAGCATTAATATTTTCTAAAGTATCTGCCGATGTAAAAAACAAACTAAACGCTACAAACATTACAACTTTTGCAAATTTAAAACAAAAATTAGAACAAATTTTTCAAATTACGGAAAGCTTAACATTCTTACAAGAACAATTGGAAACATGTAAGCAAAAACCGAACGAATCAATAAAAGAATTTTACTCTCGCATTGAACGTCTAAATTCTCGCATTGTTCAAAAAGTAAAAGAAAAAACTACTTCGAAATCCATGTTAATTGGAAAATTAGCATTAATCGAGGATATGGCACTCAGAAGGTTTACACACCATTGTAAACCGGAAATATCCAACATTCTACGTCACAAAAATTGCAACTCAATGAATGAAGCGTTATCAATAGCAAGCGAAGAAGAAGCGTTCATTAGCATGCAAAACCAACTTAGAAATACAAGTTTAAATAATATTAATTCAAGTAATTCGCGAAAGTATTGTAAAATTTGTAGAAAAAATAATCATAATACTAAAGACTGTCGAAATAAAAATAATAGTTCACAATTTAATAATTCTAATTCCGGAGAGTCATCACGCTCAGATAATCGAAATTATAATTTTAAACAATTTACTTATTGTAAATTTAAAGGGCATACAATTGACGAATGCCGGAAAAAACGTTCTAACGAAAATTTGAATAAATCAAATCCCAAAGTAGCCCATGCAAATAGTGGCTCAAATAATCCCAGTACTTCAAGGCAATCAAATAATCCCAATAATGATGTATATCATTTAAACTACAAATCGCTCGGGTTAACGGAAGCCCCAACTACGAGCAAGTCAACAGAGTGGGCTTCACTAAACTTGCAAATGCAATAATAAATGATAAAAAAACTTTTATTTAATTCCGAACACTCTCGAAACAATCAATTTAATTTTTTAATTGACACAGGTGCTAGTGTTAGCTTATTAAAAGTTAACCATTTAAACCCCAATCATAAAACGGATATAAATAGTAACATTAGAATATCAATTAAAGGTATAACTGATGGAACAATTTCATCATTTGGACTTGTATCAGTCTACATGATTAAAGATGGTCACAAATTTCATCATTTTTTTCATTTAGTGGATAGTGACACTGTACCATATGACGGAATTTTAGGTACAGATTTTCTAACGAAACATAATGCTGTAATTAACTATAAAACTAACTCAATTTCTTTAGATCCCGCGAAAATTTTTAATACAAAAATTGAACCATCTAGGAAAGATGAAATTTTAAAACTACTACGTACGGACACATTAAATGAAGAAGAAAAATCTAAGTTAACCGAAGTAATTATTGAATACAACCAAATTGTAAAATTAGAAAACGATATTCCAGGCTGCACAAATAAAATTGAACATGAAATTAAATTGATTGATGAGAGCTGTGCAATTAAAAATAAAATTTATCCTCTACCCAAACACTTACGTGAAGAAGCACAAAAACAAATTGACGAATTACTTAAAAATAATATTATTCGTAAAAGTAAAAGTCCATACAATTCTCCTGTTTGGATTGTAGATAAAAAACTAGACGCTTCAAACATAAAAAAATATCGTATGGTAATTGACTACAGAATGCTTAACCAAAAAACCATACCAAATAATTACCCAATTCCACGAATTGATGAAATATTATCAAATTTAGGGGGAAACAAGTACTTTTCGGCTCTTGATTTGGCGAGTGGGTTCCACCAAATTCCGATCAAGTCCGAGGATATTCCCAAGACAGCCTTCACCGTTGGTCACGGTCATTTCGAATCCCTTCGAATGCCATTTGGTTTGGTAAACGCCAAATTTTTCATGACCAAATTCTACAACAAAAATGTATGTGTTATCTAGATGACTTAATTATTCTTGGAAAAAGTCTAGACGAACACATCACATACTTAAAAGAAATTTTACAAATATTAAACAACAATAATCTAAAAATAAACATGGACAAATGCAAATTTCTTCAACAAGAATTAAAGTATTTAGACCATACAATAACTTTATCTGGTATAAAACCTCAAAAAGAAAAAATTGAAAAATTCTCAATTTAAACGAACCAAAAAATATTAAACAGATCCAAAGGTTCCTAGGTATCACTGGATACTATCGAAAATTTATAAAAAATTACGGTGAAATAGCCAAGCCTTTAACCAAACTGTTGAAGAAAAATCAAAAATTCATATTTGACGAAAAATGTAAAAATTCTTTTGAAACTTTAAAATCAAAAATTACTTCAGCACCAATTCTGCAATACCCCGATGATAATAAAATGTTTTCAATCACTACAGATGCTTCAAATCTGGCTATAGGTGGGGTACTAACACAATCGTATGACGGAGTAGATTTACCTATCGCATACTACTCTTACACATTAAACAAAGCCGAACAAAATTACTCTACTATAGAGAAAGAATGCCTTGCTATTTTAAAAACTATTAAAAATTTCCATCATTTCCTCTATGGCCGCGAGTTTTTGGTAAAAACGGATCACCGCCCATTAGTATGGCTGAATTCGGTTAAGGACTCTACTATCAGACTTGTACGTTGGAGACTAAAACTTATGAACTACCAATACAAGATAAATTACACACCGGGAAAAACAAATTATACTGCAGACACTTTAAGTCGCCCAATATTTGTTGCAATGATAAATAAAGAAAAATCTTATGAAGATTTTCAAAAATTCAATAAAAAGTCAAACCCAATAATAAGATTTAACCCTGGCTGCGATATAGCAACAATTAAAAATTTAATAATACCATGTGCAAAAAATTTAAATATTAACGAAAATTTAAAAACATTTATTCTAAACAATTTTACCTTAAATGAAATTAAAAATGCAAATCTTGGTCAAGTTCTAAGAAAAGAAAATGCTAATCAAAATATAATCTTACTAATTTTAAAACAACACGAAAATTATAAAATAAACCCAAAACTTTTATATGAAGTAGTGGACGAAGTAGCACTTACATCACCTGACTTCAACACCTTCATCGACTTAGCATTTATAGATAAATCAATTCAAACAAAATATCTAAATAACCTACTGTTATATCATTTTAATAATAATATCGAAAAGATAAACGTCGAAAATATAAACTACAGTACGCTTCTAACTGAGGATGAAATACAGAATATATTACAAAACGAACTAAATATATCAAATGAAGAACCCGAACAAATTCCATCTGCTTCCAAAGAAAATGACAACGAAATCATCGAAATACCAGATGATATAGACACAGACAACATAGAACCAGACGAGGTAGAACCACCAAATGAAACACAACCAAATAATGCAGAACCAAACGAGAATACTGTATCTGAGGAAGGAACAACCACTACCATTATCCGTACAGACGAAGAAAAGAAGAGACTTTTACAAGAATATCACGATTCCCCATTTAGAGGACATCCAGGCGTCTCAAGAACGTATAGTGAACTTCGAGAAAAATACTTTTGGAAGGGAATGAAGACATACGTTGAAAACTATATAAATAAATGTCCTACATGTCAAAAAGCAAAATCTTCTAATCTAAATAAAGCGCCCATGGTTATCACCACCACTGCGGAAAATTTCAACGATGAAATTTCAATGGACTTTGTAGGTCCCCTACCGGTCACATCAAATGGGAATAAATTCATCTTAACCATACAAGATCACCTTACGAAACATCTGCAAGCTTTTCCAATGTCAGATAGAAAAGCTGAAACAACAGCTATCTATTTTTTAAAATATGCTTGTACATTCGGATTTCCTAAGGCCATCCTCACGGATCAAGATCCGGTCTTTACCAGCGCACTAATAAAAGAAGTACAAATTATTCGACATAAAACAAAAATTGACATCACCATATCATCCACAGACCAATGGATCTTTAGAAAGGACACATTCTTATATAGAAAATTATCTTCGAGCATACATTAACGCCGAAATGGATAATTGGGATGAAATGCTCTACCTAGCAACATTCTCATACAACAGTCATAAAAATCGTTCCACAAACGAAACCCCATACACATTGGTATTCGGGATAGATCCACACATTCCCACTTCATTCGAGAAAAACACAACAAGAAAAACCTATCAAAATCTATCAAAAGAAGTCCAGGACAAATTAAAATGAATACGGACAGTTGCAAGAGAAAATTTAACCAAAAGTAAAGAAGTAAATAAAGCCCAATATGACAAAAAACAAACCAAACCACGCACATTTAACGTAGGAGACGATGTATTAATCAAGGAAGGCCAAGCAGCCCCAGGAAAACTAAAAAACCGATTCAGAGGTCCTTTCAAAATCATTTCAGTCCATCCTGAATCACACACCGTCACTATAAAAATGAAAAAATCAAACAAAACGTATCATGAAAATAATCTGAAACATTATATTTCAGATGATGATCAGATTGTTCGTACTACTATTACTTCGCCAGGCGACAACAGAACTACAGGTGGAACAAATTGATAAATCACCTGGTTTATTCTTCAACGTCTCGGAGAAGTAAAAATATGTAACCAACATTTAACTCTACTTCACTTTATAAATACTACTACTTTCAATGAAAATTTAAACACAGCAACACGCTTTTGCCATAAATCTTATACGTTATGTTCACTGATACCAAGTAATCACTCCAACGCAGCAGCTTGTTAACTTCAACAAAAATTATTAGTGCAACAATTAACTGAAATTAAATCATTAATTAATACCGTTCAATCCCACAATTTACAATTAGACAAACCGACTACAACAAAAACTCTTTTAAGCAAACGTCGAGGTCTCATAAATGCAGGATCTAAAATCCTGAAATGGCTAGTAGGTACACCCGATTCAGACGATTCTGAATTCTACACAAATTCTATTAATTCTCTTATCGATGATCAGAAAACCACCCACTTAATGATGAAAGACCAAATAAAAATACTTTCAGACACCATGAATACACTAAATAAAACCTTAGAAACAATACAAGACGCTGAACAGGAGTTAAACGCGAATATTAAATCTTTTAATAAATTTATAAATAAATCATCTGCAGCAATTAACGAAAACTCTCTAGAAATAGAAATATTAGATCATTTATTATTAATAAAACAAATAAACGATATAAATATTAGACAGCTACAATCCTATAGCATGACTCTAACGCTCATTCGTCATGGAATTGTAGACTATAATATAATTAATCCTACCACACTTTATAATGAATTAAAACAAATCACTTCATTATCATTACCAATAAAAATAGAACCAGAAAATATTGTATATTATTATCAAATTATGGATGTTAAAGCTTTCATAAAAGAATCTACATTAGTAATATTAATTAAAATCCCAATAGCACAAATCTCAGAATTTCACCTATTTCAAGTATTTCCTTTACCAACTCCACATAAAAATTCAAGTCAAATTTCCTATATCACAATTGATTATCCATATTTAATATCTAGCAGAAGTAAATCTCAATTCGCATTACTTAAACAGCTTGACAAATGCATTCGCCTTAATGACTTGTACATTTGTAAGCACATCGACACAATGGAACGACGTTCAACCGATATATGTGAATTGGAAATGTTCGATTTGGAAAACCAAATTATACCAAAATCATGTAAAACTACCACCATCATTGCCCAACCTGAAATATGGCAACAAGTATCAAAAAATCAATGGCTGTTTATCCTTTCCAAATTAACAAAAGGAACTGTACTTTGCAACACTGGAGCAGACCAAGAATCAACACTAAATGGAATGGGTTTACTAAAAATTACTGGAGATTGTCGCTTTATAACAAACAATATTATTCTACAACCAGAAATAGCAATTCGAAATGTAACTACGTATCTACAAATTCCACAAGTAAACATTTTAGAAGATGATTGTTGTAAATATATTTTTAAAGAAGAAAAACTTAGTCCAGAACAACTAAAACCAATAAAATTAAGAAATCTGGATTTAAATGAAATCAAATACACACAACATCAACTGAAGAAAATGGATGAAAACCTGCAAACACAATTAAATAAACCATTCATAATCAAATACGAAAATACAATTTATAAATGGTTATGTTATATTGGAAGCGCTATGGCATCAATAGTTATTCTTTATTACACATACAAATATGGAATCTTCAAAGTCTTCGCAACCCTTTTGTCAAAAACCATCAACTGCTTACTACCATGCAAAAAGAAAAATGGAGATACGTTTAACTTTTATAACTGCCTATTCGGAGAAAACAGGAACAATCAAGTTCAACCATACGAAACCAAAATCATATACGAACCAGATCAAGAAACTGTTCTTCTACAAAACAGAAGACGGGCACCTTCAGAATCATCAAGCATTTCTGGCCGGCGTCCAATCCGTCACTTAAAACTTTAAGAATTTCCTCGTTCAAGAAACTGCGTAAATTCTTTTAATTGGGGAGGATTGTGGTGCATCAGATTTCCAACACAGATTCCCATAAACTGAATATTTGAGAATCGCTGACTAAACAGACTCCCATAACAAATTCATTTCTTCTTTTTTGCAGGATTGCATTATTTTCAGTATAAATAAAACTATTTTTCTAATTTTAGTCAGTCTTTGATAATCTTTGAAAAAATAAAATTTTTAAGTTAATTTCGAATTGTTAATATGTTCAAAATAGTTTACATCATATTAATTGTTATAATCATTGTTGTAATGTAAAGTTATTTTTATTAATTAAATACAGAATATCTCAATTTAATGAAAAATTAATAAATTGTTATAATTTGAAATATATCCTAAATACGACGTAATCAACATTCAACAAAAATAAAAGTGAACATCGAAAGCATCGAGAAGTTAACACAACAATAGATCAAAGCTCCGTTTCTTGAATTTAACGAAAAAATCAAGTGGCGATCCCGTTAAACTGAACTGAAGGATTTCCAGTCGAATCCATTTCATAGGAGAACAACTAACAATTTTCGGACCAAATTGGTTTTCCTAAAAGTGAAATTGGAGGTCACGACATATATATATATATATATATATATATATATATATATATATAAATATAAATATAAATATATATATATATATATATATATATATATATATATATATATATATAAATATAAATATAAATATATATATATATATATATATATATATATATATATATATATATATATATATATATATATATATTCATATATATATATATATATATTAGTGTTTTTCGTGTACTTTCAAACATAATAATACTTCAGGTCTACTGATTTCCTCAACAATGCAATTATGTACGCGTTTTAAAAAAGGTCACTACTTTTATCGAAACATGCAATCAGGCATATTAAACGCTTACATTTTTATCGGAAATGAGGAAGTAAATATAGGAATACACAACCTTTTAGATATCCGATGTCTAAAAGTCACAACAAATTTTTCAACTTACTATTTTAATTTATATATTTTTAGTAAACGGTACAAACAAATGCAACCATGAAGGACTTAATTGTTTGTAAACATAACTTTATTGTATTGGAAGAATCCCAACAAGTATAATGACTGAAAATTTTTTTACCAGCTAAGTGTTTTTTCCTCATGAATTAATATTTAATATAAAAGCGGTGAAAAGAAAATACCATTATGACGAGTGTTATAATCATGTATTTCATTTCTAAGTGGTAGGTTTTGATAATTTTTTTTGATAAATATTAATAGCTCGTAGTAATAAATGCCATAGAATGTTAGCAAATTATTCCGCTTAAAATGATTAACACACGATTCTCGATAATCAAGATTAAACATGAGCCGAATAATTCTTTTTTGTACTATAAATATTCGTGTACAATCTGAACATTGTCCCCATAATATTACACAATACTGCATGGCAGCATATACAAACGCATAATACACAGCCAATAAAGCTTCAGTGTTATGAGTTTGTTTTAATTTTTTGATATAAAAATAAGCCGTGCCTAACTTTTTACACACTGTATCAACATGTCGATTCCATTTCATACCTTCATCCAAAATTATACCTAAAAATTTCATTTCGCTTACTTGCGTAATCGGATATTTTATTGATGACGTACGAATTGATGCATCAATAACTTTATTTTTAAAAACTAAAAATGTTGTTTTAGTCATGTTTATAATTAAATGATTATTTTTGCACCAATCAGCAAATTGTTGTATTACAATATTCATTTCATTCATTAAACTATGTATATTATCTGAAGATAATATCACAGAGGTATCATCTGCATACATTAATAATTTACCATACTGTATCAAGGACGGAAGGTCATTTATGTAGGTCAAGAACAATAATGGTCCAAGATTTGAGCCCTGTGGAACTCCAATGTTGACACAGAGTGGGCTTGATTTTATACCTTCAACATCCGTTATTATTTTTCTATTATCTAAATAGGACATAAACCAGGAAAGTGGAAGTCCTCTTATACCAAGACTTTCTAATTTATCAAAAACCTGTGATTTACCATGTCGAAGGCTGAAGTTAAATCGAAAAATAGTGATAAAACATATCTTTTTTTATCAAGTTTTTTTAGAACATGATGCGCAAATTCATTACTTGCAGAGCAAGTAGAGTGTTTGGGTCGGAATCCATGTTGGCATTTAGTCAAGATGTTTTCCGTTTCTAAAAACTCAGAGAGTGAATCCTTACTAGCCTCCTTAAAACACTTGATGTACAGATACACCCTCTATATATTTGTACTCTAGTTAACTTCAATTTTTTTTATTGTTTACTGAGTAAATTTAAACTAAAAGTCAGAATGCTCTAGAATGGAGTAGGTGCAGAGTGAAGCAGGCTGTTCTCTGACTGAACCTTCGTTACAAGAAAGCTATTCATCGGGCATTCATGATTAATTTCAACAAAATCCCATGACACTGGTTTCTTTTATCGATTTGACTTCTCCAAATTATTTATTCTACATAATTTTGTACGCCAAGTTGACAGTCTTAGTGTTCCAAGTACGAAGTACGATCTGTTTTAGTTTCCTTGAAAGAGTTATTGGGTTATTGCATACAGGGCCTCCTAACCTTCAATCAGTTCTGCAACAAATTTTATTGAATTTTATATTATAATAGATAACAGTGACTGATATTTCCAAGGAACATCGTAAATATCAGTAAGTATTGCGATGTGAATCTCCTGAACTCCCTTTGTCGGTTTATTCTCTAAACACCGTTTCTTTTGGAGTCAAGCCAAGTTCATCTTTTGCCATTAGAAAAATTCATCAACTAGCCAAAGATGAAGCTAAAAATTATCTTTTAACGTCTGCAATTGCAAACCGTGACTTTAATGTTAATGACTTGTTACGCAGCGTTGCAAATATTAATATTTCAGTCTCCCTTCATAACCAAATGGTGGAGTTATTCTTGGTTGGGGATTTTTCACGAGTAAAATGGTGTTCCAACTCTCGCGAGTTACTTCAACATATTCCAGAGAACCTTCGTTCGTCTCAGTCTATAACTTTTGATGCGGAATCCTTAAAAATGTTAGGATAAACTTGGAACCCGACAGCAGATATGTTCTCGTTTAATACTGATGTTTCGTCAACAAAATACTCAAGTGGCATATACTGTCTACTATAGTATACTAGGTAAGTATACTCACATATACTTACCTAGTTGGGACTGATTGAAATGAGCAAGATTTGATACTATTTGCAAAAAAATTCTATTTGCAAAAAAACTTAATAAAAGAACTGTGGAAGCGTTTGCGTAATTGGGATGATGATGCTCCTGATCTATCCAAAATAGTTGGAAGAAATTTACTGAAAAATGCACTTATTGAATCAATTGGAAAGTCAAATCATATGTTTGACGTCTAAAGTCCATGTAGGACTTCAGATTTTACTACTGAAATAATCACTGCCGCACTAAAAACGTTCTTCGCTGAAAGGGGACCTATTTCAGTTTTATATTCTGACATAGGCACAAACATTGTAGGGTCTCATTTGTATCTAAAAGCAGTAGATAAACTAATATAATCATCTGAATTTGATGATGCGCTGGAAAGAGAGGTGGAATTTGGGAAAGTGCGGTGAAATGTGTTAAGAATCGTTTCTGCACGGTGATTGGCTCACATTTGCTTCCTTAAGAAGAGTTAACCACCGTATTGACTCAAAGAGAGGCCAGGATTAATTCAAGGACACTCTCCGTGCGTAGTTGACACCCTACTGATCCGACAGCTTTCACACCAGCCCAATTTTTTAATAAGGGCTCCCCAGTCATCGATCCAAAGTTCAATCGTCTCTGATAAACCAACAAAATTAGTTCATCGCCAACATATATTGGATGCTATTGTACGATCGCATTGGAAGCAATGGCACAGGGAATAATTGTCGGAGCTCCTATTTTGCCAAAAAATTATCAATTCTAGAAACCCAGTCAAAGTAGGAATTGTGGTGATCATATTGAAAGCGAATACTACTCTTCACTGGCCCTTGGGTGTCATGTGCATTCTGGTATTGTTTATTTTGTACAAAATATTGGACCATTTTCTGTTGCCATACAATGCACATTTTCACAGCAATTTTGAAGTTGAATTGAATCAACTTATTGCTATAAGACTGTCGGCTTCTCCATATACTCCAAACTTGCTATCGGAAATAAATTCATCACTAATGACAGAAGCCATTATGTAAGTCGTTACTAAATTACGCTTTAAGCTTTCTCTTGTTATCTACAACTTGTTATTGTTTACTGAGTAACAAACAGAAGTGAAAAGTTTTATGATATTAATATATTCTTCATATTCAAACTAAAAGTCAGAAAGCTCTGGAATCGAGTAGTTGCAGAGTGAAACAGGTAGAATTGGAGGAATGCAAATAGGAATAAATTGTACCTTGTACCCACCCAAGTAATTTAAACCTTTAAAATACAGAAGGTTTCTAAGCGAATTATGTACTTAAATATATTTATTAAAAATTTATTAGTTGGCAAATCGATTTAATTATGGTAGTAGAAATACTAAACTAAAAAGTATAAAACAGCAAAAATACACATTTTGATGTCACGATGTCATTAATAATGACTATAGTTAGTTTGAAATTTAAAGATAATTACAAGTAGGTCAACATCATTAAATCTACTTAATTTCAAGTCTTAATAAAAACTTAATAATATTTATTATGAATGAAATTTTATTAAAATTATCAATTAGAAAGGCCCTCGTATTCTAACCTCTATATGGTGATAGTTTTTAGTATAGTCCATAATATTGTGCATTCAGTTTACAATAATATACATAATTATTACACAAATAGACCTTTGATGCATATACGTACAAATTTTCTTAAATCCAAACGGTCAAGAATCGCGATCGTAATAATCTGAAAACTTTCTTTTTGAATTTATAGGTCGGTAAACTTTGCTTTCTGGTTTGGCAATGCATGCTTCATGCTCCTTTGTTCAACGAATATAACCATATTCACTGGATCCGTAATTTTTTTGACCACCTGATACAAATTCTGTGATATAACTTCCATTACCATACTCGTCTGCTTCTTTAACTCATCTGTCATATCCCTTAAATGAGATCCTGTTGCTGGTTCATAAAAACCTTCACAAATCGTATAAAGAACGGAATTAGTATAGTAATATAAAACTTAAAACGAGTTTGCGTGGAAGTGTAAAGTGCTATTAATAATATTGGTTCCGATGCTCACGAAAGCATTTTAATGTATAAGGCAGGCAATAAGACTAACAACTGAGATAAAGGTCCTTTACCTGAATTGATAAAATGGATAAATGTTAAAAGCCAACCCATCAAACAATTATCGTCAGTCATAGCGAATATAAATAATTTTTTTTTTAAGTCTTACAAAAATTTCGGTGGTCTTGAGCAATCTTTTTTTTCAAAACTGTGTTTTGTTAGTATTTTTAGTTATTTTGTAAGTATAATTGTTAGTAATTTTTTACATATTTATTTTTAACTTTGTGATAAATGTTTGCTATGTATTATATGAATAAACCTAGCTATTGACGATAATTGTGTTTCATCGATATTCAGCGGAATATAAGTTTCTTGTATATTTTATAATTGCATTTTCTAAAATTCAATTTCTCAATGTACAATTATATTTTGAGTATCGTGGTGTTTATTCCAATAACTATGCCTCAACTAAAAGTCATCCTTCTAGTTAGAAATTTGTTATTTACGAAATTTTCTACAATTTTTGCTTTCATTATAAACTAAAAAATATTAAAATAATTGGAGTAAATTTTTTTGACGTTGTGGAGCCCGAGGTTTATGGATTTAAGAAGATCACGTCAAAAGAATTAAAAAAAAATTTAATAGTTTGTTATTTATGAAATATTGGGGAAAAACTATATACATTTTTTTATTTAAATTGTTCATAACTTTTGAATTATTTTATGTGCTGAAAAACTCTTCCAGCACAGTTTTCGAGACATAATTCCGAATCCAATCAGCTATCACACGTGTTTGTGCGACCAGCCTTCTAACACTTTATATTTTTTTCCTAGACTACGGTATGACGGGCATTACTGAAAATAAGTAACAATTGTCTAGTTATTACAAGGAAAACTGTCTCTCCAGTATATGTATATTACATATATAGCGATAGTAACTTCATTGGATGTTTTATATATATATATATATATATATATATATATATATATATATATATATATATATATACATATATATATATATATATATATATATATATATATATATATATATATATATATATATATATATATATATATATATATATATATATATATCTTATATGTGTGTGTATGTATGCATACATGTAGACATTTATTTGAATGATTTTTTAATGTGATTGGAATCTCATCTGATTTGAAAATTTGTAACACGTTGCACATAAAGTGGTTGCTTAGTGGCGCTGAAAATTACCTTCTATAATATATTGTTCAATCGTTCTTTGTGGAATATATATATATATATATATATAGATATAGATATATATATGTTCCAACTGTCAGAAGAACATGTGTTATCAACTATTTTCTAGTATTTTCTAGTGTAGGCACATTTCTGGTGGCCTGTGTATATCCGACATTGGAAATTGATGGTAAAATACTAAATGTATAGAGACATTATCAGTCACTTTTTTAACACTCTTATATATATATCAAATTTTTATGATATATTTAGGCTTTGAATATTTAGATAATATAATACCGTTTATTAAATTAATCAGCTGGATGTCATGATTTTATTATTTGACAAACTGGTTTAAGGTTGAAATGGGAAATATTATTTATAGAATAAATAACAAATAAATAATCATTCAAAAATTATTTTTTTTTAATAGTTAATACTTAACCTGTAAACTAGTTACGAAAAATACAAAATTCCATAATCTACAATGGGATTGTGAAATTAAAATATGATAATATTATAACTTCTCGAGTTTCAAAAGTGACTCAAAAGAAAAAAACACATTTTAACAGTTTTAACAGTTATAACAAGGTCTCCGCAAAAGCTTGCTTCAATTTTTAGAATTAACTGTGAATACAACCAAAGGCAAATGGTTCTCCTAGCTCTTTATGTCACATGCACGAGGATATTCAACTTCTAGCATCGGCTCATAATTTACTGTTTATAAAGCAAATCGATTCAACAGAAGTTCCCTGTAAACATAAAAAAAACAAGTTGCAATCAAGAAGAACTATTCATTAGAAAACATTCAATAAAACGAATTCATTTCGTACGTCATTGTCATAATTCAAGATGTATAGATCACACAACCTTGCAAATTAAACTTTTAAAATTACTTTTTTAAAAACCAACAGAAATCATAAAATAACCTTTGCATATCTACCACAGAAAAGAGCAATGAAACTTTTGATGCTTTCTGTTTTTATGAAATATGTTTAAACTTGATAATCTGAGAAATCCTTTTATTTTTGTGTGTAATATCTTGAACGATATCATCAACATATGTTTAATTTATATTGACTTTTATAAATATACTGACAATTTACACAACCAATTAACAATTTAATATATAACGAATATATTTATAATTCAACTCACTGTGGTATTAACGACTTCGCAGTACTGCCGCCCACCGTGCATGCACTTACAAACTTCCTTTCCCGTGCGTGTTTTGTTGATCTTATTACTGTATCCCCAGTTTAAAATACTAAAACAATGAACACACTTTTTTATTATTATTACAAAATTTAATTGAATGATTTGGACTCTTTATTCCAAAATTAGAAATAAATATCCGACTCTGGACTAAATACGGCGCGATTACGCTATCCGTTGCGCCACGATGAAATATTGTTAAATAAAGTATTATCAAACAAAAATAAGAAGTAAAAATTTTCGAGTTTCGACGTAGTTTTCTAGTAATCGAAGCCTTAAGTGAAATTTGTAATCATATATAACGAGGTCATTTTTTTTGAATTTTTCAGTAGAACTTGTATGTTCTCTTGGAAACTAATAAATGTTTGCTCTGGTATTAGGATATTTTATTATTTTATTAAAAAATAATCCAATTTTCTTCATTTTAAGTCTTTAATGTGATAACCAAACCAATCAAAGGAAAATTTTCTTGATTCCCGCTTTGCTATACATTCAACATTATTACATCGCCAATAAAAATTTTACATTAAAAAACAGGGGAAACATACCCCCTTCATCTTATTTTCACTCACTTTTTTATCACTTACTAAACATTTGATTTTGAATGCCAAATTACACTTTTTTCGACAATCATTGAATATATTTACTTCATAACACTATAAAATAAAAATATAAATTTTTTTCTGGCGAACAACATTATGTGGTGTGATTCCAATTATTGACTTATAAACAAAAGACATGGAGTTACACATTCAAAATAATAAAACAGTCGTAGCACTATTTTTGCACTTCAATAATTATATATAATTGTAGCTCGAAAATTGTAATACAACTCAATATAATCCCAAATTAATGTAATATTTGAACATTTCCTTTGTAAAATTAGGGGACTACAATTTTATTCATTTCCATAATTATATCATTTATTCAATTAATTTTTAATTGATTTAATTTAATCGATTGACTCGTGGAAGGAAAAAACCGCCTTAACGCAAGGAAAAAAAACCGCCCATCCGCGCTAACTTGACCCCATTAAAGGCATGGCAAGCCATACATCAGTAAATGTAGACAAACAAAGGGTCGACGCAACGAATAAAAACTCGCACACCTGTGCTAACTCGACTGCATTAAAAGAATAGCCAACCCGTAGATCAGCGCTAAAAAAACAACACGTAGACCTGTGCTAACTCGATGAAATTTTATGCATGGCCAATCCGTAGACCAGTGAATGAATGCAAGCACTAGGTAAACGCAAGGGCTAACTAGACTTCATTAAAGGCATGGAAAATCCCTAGATCAGTGAAAGAACGCAATCACAGGGTAACGTATTCACAGTGTTAACTCGTAGGTCAGTAAATTAACACAATCAATAATTATATTTATTTGAATCAGAATAGGTAAAAATGGGAGGAGAGTACATAATATGTTACTTCAAAAGTAGAGAATTTTTTGTTTCTACTATCTACTATATAAAATATCTTATATACTGGAAAATCGTAATTGTTAACAATAATGGAAAAGTACGTTATTTTTTACTTCAAAAGTTAAATAATTTTTTATAGCTTAAATGTCTAAATCATGATTTAAGAAAAATACACTTCAGTGGGTGTAATGTGTAATATTTAACACATCTAATGTTATATAAACAAAATTTATTTGTTTTTATTACTTGTATTACCTACTCAATTAAACTCATGTGTTGCATTTCAAGGTAATAATTTAAAATCGAGGAATGTTACAATTTAAAATCAAAGAAATCAATTTTACAATTCAAAATCGACAAAAGAAATGAAATAGTTTAAAATCGACTTATTAAAAAAATTGTGAGTATGTTTTTCAGAATTATATCAAGCTTTTAGCCTGAGTTTTAACTTTTATTCGAAATTGATTATTTTCCAATGAAATACGGTAATAAATTTTACTATCCATAGAAACATCCTGAATTTAAACAATGCATCATAAAAAATGGCCATGTGTTTAATATCAAATGTAGAATTAAAGAGTCGATTACTCGAAAACTGAGCCGAAACTCGAAAATTGGTATTCTTCATTTTAAAGTTGTTTTACTACGTTTACCAATAATCGTGGCGCCACGGATCACGTCAAATTTACATTCAACGCATCTAATTCGGATATTGTAGCGATAGGTTTCAAAGGGCTCTTCCTATGTGCTTTCTGGAAGTTTTTCTGGTGATGCGTGAACTTTGTCGGTTTCGGCAGGAGCGGCCAACTTGGCGGGAATTAATTTTTCAACATTATGGATATTACATGGAATCATCTGATTCACATGCGGCTTCCATTGTCGATTTCTGGAAAATTTAAAGAGCTGTGTCTGATACCCTACGATTATTAAAATTTTATCTTTTACCCATTTTTCAACATAATTTTGTTTTTTTTATCATATTTAATTAAATTATCGCACTCCGTCTCGGTCGATTCTACGGAATGTAGAAGTAAGTAGTACACTCTCTGTGTTAAAAAATGCAGTACATCAGAGACATAGAAAAAGAAGGGACGAACTATTAGTTTGTATAATACTGAGAGCCTAAGTTGCCGAATGGTCTAAGACGATAGACTATGACCGTTCGTGTACTTAGACTTAGGTTGCGAGTTAGAATCCAGCGGCAATGTGAACAATTAAAACTAATGGGGACGGTAGAATTTATCACATTGTCGTCGCTTTGATAAGAACGGAGTAAACGACTCCACCCACATCAATAATGTAATTGTAAATATGTAGTTAAATAAATAAGATGATCACATAATGATGTGGGTGTCCTGTGTTATAGGCGTATATGTCAGAGAAATGTAGGTTAAACCCCCTTGTTTTTATTATAATACATTTATATAATACTCTCTCAATCTCTGGTACAATTGAACCGCGTCCCTTCTTTTCATTTGTCCATGATATACATATTCTTTGCTACAATAACGCTGTTAAAGGCCCTTTACGTAGTACAATTTTGAAGACCCGTTTTGATTCAAACGGCTATATTGTGTTCCTTATCCCTACATTTTATACGTCGATTTACTTACAAACTGGCTGGTGACCTTCCTGAGGTGCCGTGGTCGATGTTTCTGTAATCGGACAAAAAAATTACCGTTATTTATTTAGATTCTTACCGGACTGTTGGTTATACATTGCACATTTCAATGACTTTTAAACCTTTTTTCGCCATTTAAAGTTTGTCCGTTATTTTGCCCATGTCCAACAGGGACAAATTCAATTATAAAAGAGATTGAAATTCGCGTGATTCAAGAGATCTAGCGTTATCTATAACCCACACGAATTTCTTACCCAATAAATAGTGATGGAATTTTTTTACGCCAAATAATATTACTATGGCTTCTATAGTAATTTTTGCTTCCTTTTTTCGAATTTCGAAAGGATTCTGGGGCTAAACGCGATTGGTTGTTCTTTACCGTCTTGATTTACCCGTGTCAAGACACCCAATACGCCTACAGGTGATGCATTGACTGCAAGCACCAACGGTTTCGTTCATACCTAATGTGCTAAGGTATATATTCCTAATGTCTGACGAACCTTCGTTCTTAAGTTTTTAGAAAGCTTCTTGCTGCTTATTTCTTCAAACAAAAGGTTGGTCCTTTTTAAGTAAAATATACACATGTACACAGATCTCACAAACCTGAATAAAAGTACGATTATAAATTACCATCCCAAAAATGATTGTACTTCTCGTACATCTTGAGGAGACGTAGTTTTCAAAATTGCCACAATTTTCTTTATATAATTGATCACATTTTTGATATTCGTTTATTGGTGGCTAACAAGAAATGTCTGTAACAGTAGGAGGAGCAAAATCAATTTCATAAAAAATCTTAATATTAAATGGGTACATCCAAGTGCATTGAAACCCAGCTGTTATATTACCTACGGTTGCTGATGCTAATAGCGCTTTCTTTATCAATTCGGGCCAATTCTAAATAGTAATACGGTGACCAGGATGATTTTTATCCATAAATCTACGGTAGCGTTAAGTTTTGATTTAAATGGCCCTTAAACTGACCTGTAAAATGGTTGAAGCTTATATGATGTATATGGAGGAAAGGATAAAATTGTGATGAAATTTTCCCACCGAACATTAATAATAGGAAGACTAATGTGAGAGCTATGATTGTCCAATATTACTGATAAATTGGTGATTAGTGAAATTGGACAATTATAGCTCTTCCTGACTTGGTTTATATTTAACGAAATGTTGCATGTATAACAGACAATCTTAATCCCACATCCAAACCCTTTTGTTAGCGGATCCAATAAAACATTTTAGTTAATTAATAATAAAATTGTTTATTTGTGTAAAATAAAATAATAACTTTTTCATGTCAATCATTCGTCACTTTTTCATATTCTTATGAGATATTATGTATAAATATTTTATGCAATAATATATAAAAATTTTTTTTAATAATGTATAAATATTTTATTTAATAATATATTTGTTAAATTAAATGTAATTTAATGACATATATAACTAAGTATTTTAAATAATTTTAAATAGAATTGTTTAAATGATACACACATCCTTGTCACAATTGCAACTTAACTGAAACTTCCATATAGTTAGAAAAAAATTTTTTATTTTTGTTAAAATCAAAAACACATTTACCTAACGTTAAAGTCTGTATTTTAACGAATAATTTGATACCACTCAAAACACTGGTTTTAAATATTGAAATTTTTTTATTGTTGTATTATTAAATTATAAATAAATACAATAATATATTTAGCTACTGAAAATGCTTGCGTTACAATCGAAATATCGAGGTTTGGGTCTTCGCTAAAGGCTTGATACAATCATGTCTTTTTGAAAATTTATAAACTTAGTTTTAAATAATTTTTAGCTATGCAAAGGAAGATTTGTTTGTTTTTCTTTTGGAATGAGATCAATTTGTGAGTTATTACTTTCAGTTTAAATAGTACAGTTCATATTTTTTAGTCAAATACTCGAGTTCATAGTTCCCATTCAAATAGTATAGCCATTTTGTGCAAATAGTTTTAATTGTTCGAAAGTTTCTTCTTCTGAAAACTACGTGAAAAATGTTTTTGAAGTTTTAACCGTTGTTTTGGGGTCCGAAACCCACTTGCTCTACTTAGGCCTATTTGCCAAAATTTAGAGTTCAAGAGGCAAAATCTTTTGTGCAAGCTTGGACGGAATATTGTGCATATTTATTTGGTTTGTTACGAAAGCATTACATCTCGATTTGGCCTCTGTTTAAGTTACAGAAAATTTGTACAATTGCTTAAAAGCTTTTCCCTCGAAGGCAGCAAGTTTCAATTCTTTATTCCGATAGGTGGCGAAATTATATTGGCCGTAAAAATGAACTAAATAGTCTGTACAAATTGTTGGCACAATATACAGAAAAGGGACAATTTGCAACGAGTTATCCCATAGAAAAATTGAATTTTGATTGAATACACTCTGAGCATCGCATCAGGGATGTATTCGGGAATGACAAGTAAAATGCTACAAGGTACATTTTTCACAGTAGTTGGCTCTAAAATTTTGAGTTTTAAGGAAAATAATAATTTGCTTATCGAAATCAAAGCACCCCTACGCTCTTCTTGAATTTTTGCCAGCTGCTGAACTGACAAATGAGCCCATCAATCGCTACCAGTTAATAAATCGATTGGTAAAATTTTTTGGAGTAGATGGTACTTTATTAAGCCATGTTTAGTAGTTTTGATAAAGGAGGAAAATGTTGCACCGTTACAGAGGCAACTGTTACTGTTAGATGTGTGACGATCTACAGAAATACGATTATTTATAGTTTTCTCTTTTTTTCATTATTTCTACTTTCTTTTATTATTTCTGATTATAAGTACAAAGAAAAATTTAAGAGTTTACCTAAATCAAGAATTTAAATAGAATTTTATCATTATTTTTTTCTTTTGTTTCTATGAAGTAGTAACAAAATTTTTCCCTGTTACACAGGGACGCAGAACAATCTCATATAAATCACCCATCGGCACTTTAAAAAATTGCAGTCAAAAACAGAAAAACTATAAGCCACTATAATGGTCATCAAATAAGATATCTTACACTTCTAGAACAAATTCCTAACATTTGACTACAAATTTCTTCAGGTGAAAGAAACTTCCTCCCTGGAGTCAGCCCTATTAAACTTTTCAACAGAAATAAAAAATTGATTACGTTTTCATTCAAGGTACCATTGTTATTACTTTTTCTCAGAATAAAAATGGAAGGTATCGCAATACAAAACTTAAATTAAAATCATTTAAAAAATAATGTTATAAGTTTAATTAAAAAATATTTTGAATTAAAAAATTATTTATTTTATACTTTAACTTTATACTTAAGTATAAAGACAAGTTTAAACTTGTCTGCACTCTTAAATCTATTTTACACTACAACGAACATTCTTCATTCTTAATTCAACAACTTTTCTGTCTGCCTCTACCTTTGTTTACTTTTCTTTTTTTTATTACTTTCTTTCTAGGGAATTATTCAATTTTCCTTCAGGGTACAATGCTAAAGACATCTTATGGTCATCAACATTATGGCCAACTAACCAGTGAGCGAAATCTACATAATTTTCTTGTATTTCCAGAATTGTTGAGCATTGTAGAAATTGATTCTGAAATCGTCTAGAGAACTCCACAATGTTCTCGAATATTATATATAGAGTATTTTTTTGCGTTCAAAGATTCCATGATAATCGAAGGCGTTCTCGCACCGTGTAGCCGATTCTATAACATTAAAGGCTTTTCAAGAGTTTTACTTCATTTTCGAACACTATAGATATCGTGCATTCAGGAAAAATCTGAGATATTATAATTTATTAATCAGAAATAGAAAATCGATTAAAATCATCATCAATTCATGCCCAATTAATACAAAGTTTTTTCTAACCATTCCGGAATATGATGGGTATTTAGATAGATCTCATATTGAATAAAAACCACTTTAATTATTTTTTTAAATATTCGAGTCTTCTAAAAACTATTGCAATAGAAATTTCAGATTTGTGAATTTGAGCTATTTAAAATAAAGCAAGCCATCAATCATTGGGGCTACACAAAATTATTAAAAGAACTCGAAGAAAATCAAATTTGACGCTCTTTTCTCTGTTAGCTCACTTTGAATAAGGAGTATAGTATTTAGTTCATATGGATTTAGAGCATAGGAGAGAATTGGCTGGATTCAAACTAGGAAGTTGGAAATACACAAACAAACGCGATGAATACGGAAACAAAATATGTGAGGGAAGAGGGGTACGTGAAAAGCATTTGTTATTTGAGTACATAGGTTTAATAAGTCAAATAAGAGGTTTTTTTCCGAAAAATTAGGCATATATCAGTGGGTGGGTTGTACCTGAAAAATAAAATACGCATGCAATGAAAGAGTATAGGATGGAATTTTATTTTTATTTATAAACCTTATGTGTCGTGATTTAATTTTCATTGTTTTGAGAATTGCTTTTAGAATTAGGAATTGAAACAATTAATTTTATTATATTATTATTATTATCAATAAATTAACAATAATAATAATAATAAGAATAATTTGTGACTGTAACTCTCCTAGTTCAGTTAGAAAACAGCTAAAATCTCTTTTGTTTGACTTAAAGCCATTGTGTTTTACACCATAGGATCAGAGAGGAAAGTACTTTTCAATTTCAAAATCAACATTGCGCTTTTGAATATCTCGAATTTCGATGAAGCTTGTCCTCAATAGTGCAATAACATAAAATATGATGAAGGATATTGATTTGTTTTTACAATATTGTAAGGGTATAATTAAAATTTTTGAAAATAACCTTATCAAAATATCACATAGTAAAAAGTATTTTAAGATGATACTAATAAATTAAAAAGTTGACTTTGGAAATGTTGTAGCAAAATAAATTATTTATAATAAATTGGTTTCTAAATGTGACAACATCTTAAATAATTCTTCGTAACATTTGTAATCAGTGCTACCATATAGGTTTTGGTACACAATATTACAACTGATAATTGCACGGAGGCTGTGTATACTCCAATGTTGTTACTCAAGAGACATAATTTATGATGTAATTTTCATCTAATAACTGTTTTGTATTATAGAGTTCTAGGTTTGTTATATGTATATGTATTTATTTATATCTGCATGTACACAAATATTTAGATTATAATCTTCCCTCAAAGTACCATGCAAAACATAATATACAATTGTTATTTTATCCCGATGTTCACAAATAATAGTAGGGCAAAACGTGTATAAGTTTTTGTTGGTTTTAATTATTTCGAGAAATTTAAAATTTTGATGATTCGTTGTTAATATTCCAATGGTTACAAAAAAAGTCTAAAAGCAGATGTTTCGAAAGGTCTAATCATCTCATAGGATGACCTTGTAATACTCTCGATGAAACTTCTATGTAATTCGTATAGGAATCATTAATTTTAACCCTCATTTTTGCATTTTTATATAGAGCTTTAGGTATTGATATATGGATATCGCTAATGCCCAATTGTATTAGTTCATTCCACAAAATACGTTGCTAGCTTTACTACTGAAATGAATGGCAACGATTGACTTCAGATTAAGTACATTGTTAATGTGATTGGAAATCCGTGACTCTTTCGGAAACCATTCTGAGATTCAGTAAGTATTTGTTTCAATTGCACCCATTCAGTTAATCTTTTATTAAAACTTTGAAAGAAATCTTTTATCTATTGTGCTTAGTAACGATATGGACCTGTAGTTTATAGAGTTTATAGCACCCTGTTTATTTCATTTCTTATATAGGAGGGCTATCAAACCTGACCATGTAGCACGGACACATTCCGATGATAAAACAACATGATATTAATATATATATATATATATATATATATATATATATATATATATATATATATATATATATATATATATATATATATATATATTTATATACGAATAATATATATATATATATATATATATATTATTCGTAACAAAATCGATAAGTTCAGTATATGACGGAATTTATTTAAGCTAAGCTAAGCGCACAATGTTAAATAGTGATTTATATTGTTTGCGTTTGACAAAGTTGAAGGTTTGAAATACAAAAGGCAGTTTTTGCCAGTGGATGTATATATATATATATATATATATATATATATATATATATATATGTTGGGGCGTTGATCGCTGGTTCACAAAAAATAAAATATTTCCCAACACTTAGCGATTTTAAGAACGTTTTAGAAATTTGGACTGTATGAAAAAAAATATGTACTCACCAGTTTTTTATGCAGGTTGATGGTAGAAGAATAAAAGTTGTTATTTAAAGGTTTGATATGGATAAAATCAGGGAGAAGGGAATTTAGGGTAATTTATCAAACCTTTACGTTGAATTTGTGGTTTTTGTTACTGTTGGTTATTGACTTTCAATTGCTGCACCCTTCTTTATATGTCGAAAATTGCAAGGATAAACTTCCAGCACGTGGGCCATTCGAGTAATATCGAATATGCGTAAAATCTCGATGGCGCGAAAAATATGTAAAATGTTTAATGCACTGCACTAAAAAACCATGGTTCACTGACAACTATTCGAATATGAATTCAAAATTAAACTTGATTATCAAGATAAATATCGATTTCGAAATTAAACTTTAACACATTGTTAAATAGCAAATTTAAATGTAGAAAACCACGCGTTTCTACATTGAAAACAAAAAACTTGAAATTGAAACTTTGAAAAGAAAACAGAATCACTGACTCGACAATGTTTAAATTACATTTTGATTGATTTAATTCAATCAATCGAAAGAAAAGATCTATTTAGATCGAGAAACGAATTAATTATGATTTTTTTAAAAGTAAAAAATTATGAACACACATCGGTCGATCCATGGCATGGATCGACCGATTCAAACAAGTGTACAAAACCAACTTATGCAGTTCAAGACGCTTATCATTGGCGGGCTCATAGTTTCCGCAACGATGAATATGATTGGTAGATGAAAGTCAGTTAGTACCAACTCATGGTTAATTAAAATCACTAAAGAAAAAAGTAAAGAAACTAACTTTATGAAGTGTCCCTAACATAAGTCGCCCCCCCAAATTCGATAGAATTTGAGCCTACCTAAACAAAGGGAGAAAAAATTCAATTACAAGGGACCGAAACAAATTGAAAGTGTCAACAATGTACATGAAAGAAAAGAAAACAAAAAATATTTGAAATCTAACAGATAAAAGATTTGAATTCCAAAAAAAAATAAATAAATGGGGAAGCGAAGGATAAAAACGGGATTACTCGATCGACCCACGCAATGGAAGCAGTCTGGCGACCGCCCGAGTAACTACTTGCTGATCCGCAAGTTTTAAATCGGCAACACGAGGTATACCGTCTGCAGACATGTGAAGTCTGATTATACGACCAATAGGCCAAGAAAGTGGGGGAGTTTGATCCCCTTTTACTAATACGACATCCCCAACCTCAGGGGTGGCGGCAGGCGATTTCCATTTGTTTCTTTGAATTAAAGTATTTAAATACTCTTTAGACCAACGCTTCCAAAAACTTTGAACCAAGCGTCGCAGGTTCAACCAACGGTCACGAACGGGCTGTTCACAAGGTGGGTAACGTTCGGGCAACGAGGTCAAGGGGGTGCCGGTAAGAAAGTGTCCAGGAGTTAAATAAGACGATGCCTCAGAAGGATCAGCAGGCAGATCGCACAGTGGGCGACTGTTCAACACCGCTTCAATGCGGGCGAATATCGTGAAATAATCTTCAACGGAATAGGAAGATTCCTTGAACATGCGTTTGAGGAGCGATTTAGCGGATTTGACGCCAGCTTCCCATAAACCCCCGAACCAAGGTGCATACGCACAGTTGAAATGCCATTGTACACTTTTAAGAGACAAATAATCGGAGATATTCTCGCGATTTTCTTCTAAGAAAATAGAAATTTCATTTAAAAGGCGTGAGGCGCCAAGAAAATTCCGACCTTGATCGGAATATATGTCGGATGGAAGACTCCGACGAGCTACAAATCGATCCAGTGCTGCTAGAAAGCATTGAGTAGTGAGTTCTGAAGCGAACTCAAGATGAACACATTTTGTGGAAAAGCACACAAAAATGCAGAGATAACCTTTTGTTAAACGAGGTTTACGTGGGTTGCCGGATTTAACAACGAAAGGACCGGCGAAATCGACTCCGGTATGAGAAAATGGTTTCGAGGGGGTGACTCGAGATTCGGGTAAAGCGGCCATTTGAGGCGCGAAGGGCACAGCACGGAATCTGTAGCATGTGGGACAGTTACGGATCACTTTCCGAACAAGACCACGAAGCCCGGGAATCCAATAAAGAGCTTGAACAGAAGCTTGGACTGCTCTGGGCCCAGAATGAAGAGAACACAAATGAGCATGAACGCATATTAATTGGGAGATGTGTGCCACTTTGGGCAACAAAATGGGGTGCTTGGAAGCTGAAGAGAGTGGGGAGTGGTCGAGGCGACCACCCACTCTAATTATGGAAGAAGAATCTAAAAACGGACTGAGCGAGCTGAGACTGCCTTTAAGAGCTTTATGAGCGGACAACAAACGAATTTCGGATGAATAATAATGTTTTTGAGTTATATGAATGATTTTGATTTTCGCAAAATCTAATTCAGTGACGGACAACGGACCAGAAATGGATTCTAGATGCTGTAGGCGTGCTTTACACTGTTTGATGAAACGAAGCATCCATGCGACTACTCGGATCAAACGCGTCCATGACGAAAAGCGAGAGAATAATTCTAACGTTTGATCCGGAGTAATTAAATTGGCTGCGAGAGCCAAGGGTTTAATTTCGGGCAGCTCAGCAATATTGGAAATTTTATCCGTAAAAGGAGGGGGCCACTGACTGAGAGGCTTCGAAATTAGTGATGGTCCGTGGAACCACAAGTCATGTTGAGTTGATTTGCAAAACTGATCAGGGGTCAGTCCGCGAGATGCTATATCAGCAGGGTTGACAGAAGTATGAATATAAGACCAGCACATTTGTTGAGTAATTTGTTGAATGGCTACAACACGATTGGCAACGTAAACTTTGAGCAAATGTGGAGGAGTGTTGAGCCAATATAAAACGATGTGAGCATCGGTGAATAGACGTGGGGGAATTTTGAACAAATTCGGCATATTTTGACGGACAGACGAGACGAGTTTGCTAAGCAGAAGTGCTCCGCAGAGTTCCAGGCGCGGTATGCTCAGGGTTTTTAATGGAGCCACCTTAGTTTTAGCAGCAAATAAATTTGATGTTATGGTGTGTCCGTTATCGCAACAGAGATAAAGCACAGCTGCGTATCCAAGCTGACTCGCGTCAGAGAAACCGGCCAACCATACCGACCTACTGTCTGATGGAGCAATGAAACGGGGAATGCGAATTTGAGCTACGAGATACATGTTTTGTTGATGAAGGTCCCAAATTTGACGAATATGTGGAGGTACAGGGTCGTCCCACCCTGAGTGATCTAACCATAACTTTTGAAGAATACACTTCAAACTAAAAGTAATGGGTGCTAAAAAACCCAAAGGATCATACACTCCTGCCACATGTGATAACAAAGTGCGCTTTGTCAAAACGTTTTCGAATGATTTAAATTGAAATAGAAAACTATCTATGTTTGGGTCCCACAGCAGCCCAAGGATTTTGAACGCAGTCTCCGTTTCGAAGATGAATGGCGTCTCGACGTGATCTACAGGGAGATCAGCTAATATAGAAGGATCGTTACTAGTCCATTTTCGCAACTCAAAACCTCCCCTACTCATTAAAGTTTTCAATTGTGTCATTAAAGTTTTGGCTTGTTCAGGAGACGAAGCACCAGTAATGATATCATCAACGTATGTGTTGTGCAAAAGGGCTTGAGAAGCCAAAGGAAAATGATTACCTTCGTCGATCACTAATTGTTTTAGGCACCTTTGTGCAATAAAAGCGGAAGGAACTAAGCCATATGTTACGGTATTTAGTTCAAATTCAACGACGTCGGATTCAGTAGATGGTCGGTAAAATATATGCTGATAAATGCGATCTTCTGGACGTACCAAAATTTGTCGATACATTTGACGTATATCAGAACACAAGGCTATTGCGTTAAAACGGAATGAATAAAGGATATCCGAGATATCGTTTTGTAATTTAGGACCGGCCAACAATAATGAATTTAAAGAAATTTTGTTATAACCTGGGTCCGAGGCGTTAAAAACAACACGTAATTTGGTGGATGTACTAGTGTCCTTAGTGACACAATGATGGGGAATTATGTAACTTGATGAGTTAGTTGCCTTTGACATGTGATATAATGAAATGTATTCATCCATGAATTCGGTGTACGCCTTGTATTTTTCTGGAAATTTAGACAATCTTTTTTCCAAATTAATAAAGGAAGCGAATGAACGCTCCTTGTTGAAAAGGGCAGGGAGGCTGCCCGGACGAAACGGAAGAGCGACAATGTATCGACCCGTTGAGTCACGCGAATGCGTGTCTTTAAAATGGCGTTCCGCCAAAATATCTGAAGGATTTGAGGGGATGGAAACCGAAACTTCTTCAGTTTCCCAAAAATTTTGTAAATGATCACTTATTTGAGCAGTGCTCAGAAGTGAAATGGGTTGAGTAGGGGGGTTGCCCTCAACAGGACCGATAATCAACCATCCAAAAATACTGTTTATGGCGGAAGGGAATCCCTGAATAGTTTGAGAATCCGTACATGACAATATAGAGGGGAACAAATCTGCCCCTATTAAGAAATCCACGGGGGATGATTTATAAAATTGGCTATCTGCCAATTTGAGTGACGTGAAGCGACTGATGACTTCTTGAGATAATTCAATTGAAGGTAAATTTAACGAAATAGTAGACATGACATATGCAGTTGTAGAGACTTTTATGTCAGAATATTTTGACTTTAAAATACACGAAACCGTACCATGACAAGAGGTTTCGGTGGCGCCAATACCAGAAATTTGAGTTGAAGTGGGTTTAATAGGTAAACCAAGAGCACGACAACATGATAATGAAATAATTGACACTTGGGAGCCAGGGTCCACAAGTGCCCGAACAGAAAAATAATTACCACTGGGGGTATTAATTAAAATTTGAGCTGTGCCCAGTAAGACCCCTTGTGGGTTTTGGGCATATAAAGTACATGACAGCGCCGGGATGTCGTTACCGGTGCTGTGAGGGGGTTGAGTGATTGAGTTTGAGGGAGACGCATTCAAGTCCGAAACGGTGGCTTTGGTTGCCGACGTGACCGGTGATTGAAACCCAGGATGAAGGGTAGTGTGATGTTGATTAGAATCACACTTGCGACATACATTTTTAGAAGCACATTGGCTTCGAAGATGAGAACCTAAACAATTGAAACAACGAGTAAGTGATTTTAAATATTGATATTTATTTGATAATTCCATTTTTAAAAATGAAGGACAAGCTGCGAGATTGTGAGGGCCTCTGCAGCGAATACATTTTGAAATCTGAGAGTTTTGTTTAAATGAAGAAATTTTATTCGTGTTGTGAGCGGTGTTTACTAAAAATGATTTCGGTTTATTTGTTTTTGGAAACGTT
Source organism: Chrysoperla carnea (assembly GCF_905475395.1). NCBI lineage: Eukaryota > Metazoa > Arthropoda > Insecta > Neuroptera > Chrysopidae > Chrysoperla > Chrysoperla carnea. Next base: position 3,189,772 of record NC_058342.1, on the reverse strand, counting down.
GAGCTACTGGTGCGAGTAGTGGGTAATTGCAACTCTAATGAGCGAAGCTGATTAGTAACAAACGTGATTAAATCCGTGTATGACGGAATCTCCTTGTCAGAATGACGCAACTCAAATTCACGGCGCATATTAGTGTCCAGATTATTTAGTGTTAAGTTGAAAAAAATGAAATCAATTAAATCTGGTAAATCCATAGAGCGAATAGATTTTACTGCAGTTTCATGAGTGGTGAGAAATGAATTTAAATTATTTAAATTAGATAAATGAGTTGTCTTGAACTCTAAAATTTTTTGTAAATAAAAACTAGCTATGCGCCTTTTATTGTTGTAGCGAAAACGTAATGCTTCGTATGCTAATGGGTAGTTTTCGCTAGTTAAAGCAAACCCGGAAATCACAGCTGCTGCATCCCCTTTCAACGAGGTTTTAAGATATCGAAATTTACAAATGTTGTCCATGTGTTTTGAATGGACAAGGCTGTCAAATATGGAAATAAATTCCAACCAGGAATCTATATCGCCATTGAATTGGGGTAAATTGATACGAGCTAAACTGTTATCCTGATGAAGAGGCCTGACTGAATCAACCGATGTTGAATCAGAAACCCTGTCTGGCATTAACGCCTTCAATTTGTGGTAATGCAGCTCGATTGAAAATGTCAACTGGTCGTAAGCTATTTGAGCTGAAACTGTTTCGATTCGCTTACGTTTTTCTACGGCAGAATTAAATTTCAAAATATCACCCTGAATTATTTTATGATTTTCAATGAAGGATGGCAGTTTTTTATATAATAATTCACATTGTAAGAAATCGTCTTGTGTAAGACCCCTTACAGTGTCATAAATTGCGTTTACTTGCGCAAAGGCATTTTCACGATGAAGGACTAAGTTTTCCTTCACTGCTTCCATGTTTTCTCCATATTGGAGTAAGCTGTCAATAACTTGTGCCATACTTGAATGAAAATGCAAATAAAATTGAAAAAGGAATAATATTAATTGATGAAGGATTGATAAAACAATCAAATGACTTTAAATAATTAAAATATTATTGATAAGCGATACGTTGATGATTTCAATCGAATTACAGAACCACTGAAATTAAATTTGTTTAAAATCAAAAGAAAATTTTTAATAAATTAGAGCGAATCAGCATACGTTACCCGGGCACTCAGTATTATATATGAATTGAAATTTGTTTTGAAAACCTCGAATACTTGAGAGTGAAAATCAATGAATGAATGATGAATTTATTTGATACCCAATAATAAACAATTTAAACTTTTTAGAATACAAGTGAATTGAAATAAAAGAATGAAATTAATTAATTTTAAAAAATGCAATCAAAGTCAATAACCATACGTTTACGAATTTTCCCTATAAGAAATTGAAACTAATTAAATCAATTGAGTATTAAATAATATTGAATTAATACGAAATTTTAATCAAATGCGATTTAATTAAAAGAATTTTAAATTTTTTCAGAAAATTGAAATTAACAATTAAAGTCAAAAAAAAATAAATTGTTTACATTTATTTTTGAAATGTCATTTGATAAATTTTGACAATTGAAAAAAAAATGTCAATATTGTGATTTGTGATTTGTGATTTGAACAAGAAAATAGTCAATAGTGACATCTATTTTATGAAAAGAGTAGTTTTATTATTTGTCAAATATGAAATATCAAAATGGCGTCGACTGGCCTGGTGAAAAAACTAGGGTTGTTATTGTCAAGCTATTACGCAATCGCTTGTCAAAAACAAAAAACACGAAAAAACACGTGATTATTTGAATTGAATGAAAAAAACGTATATTTGGCTTGAAGTGACCAAAAATGTTGGGGCGTTGATCGCTGGTTCACAAAAAATAAAATATTTCCCAACACTTAGCGATTTTAAGAACGTTTTAGAAATTTGGACTGTATGAAAAAAAATATGTACTCACCAGTTTTTTATGCAGGTTGATGGTAGAAGAATAAAAGTTGTTATTTAAAGGTTTGATATGGATAAAATCAGGGAGAAGGGAATTTAGGGTAATTTATCAAACCTTTACGTTGAATTTGTGGTTTTTGTTACTGTTGGTTATTGACTTTCAATTGCTGCACCCTTCTTTATATGTCGAAAATTGCAAGGATAAACTTCCAGCACGTGGGCCATTCGAGTAATATCGAATATGCGTAAAATCTCGATGGCGCGAAAAATATGTAAAATGTTTAATGCACTGCACTAAAAAACCATGGTTCACTGACAACTATTCGAATATGAATTCAAAATTAAACTTGATTATCAAGATAAATATCGATTTCGAAATTAAACTTTAACACATTGTTAAATAGCAAATTTAAATGTAGAAAACCACGCGTTTCTACATTGAAAACAAAAAACTTGAAATTGAAACTTTGAAAAGAAAACAGAATCACTGACTCGACAATGTTTAAATTACATTTTGATTGATTTAATTCAATCAATCGAAAGAAAAGATCTATTTAGATCGAGAAACGAATTAATTATGATTTTTTTAAAAGTAAAAAATTATGAACACACATCGGTCGATCCATGGCATGGATCGACCGATTCAAACAAGTGTACAAAACCAACTTATGCAGTTCAAGACGCTTATCATTGGCGGGCTCATAGTTTCCGCAACGATGAATATGATTGGTAGATGAAAGTCAGTTAGTACCAACTCATGGTTAATTAAAATCACTAAAGAAAAAAGTAAAGAAACTAACTTTATGAAGTGTCCCTAACAATATATATATATATATATATATATATATATATATATATATATATATATATATATATATATACATATATATACATACTTTAAAAATTCTTAATTGAATTAAAAACATAAATTTTCTATAACGACAATACTGGAAATAAAATAGCTACAAATTGCAATGAATAGTTAATTATTTTAACATGCCATGAAACAAATAAACAAATTAAATGTGGAAAAAAGCAACGAATTATTAACCCAACCTCAATTATGATTCAATGCCATGAGATAAGTTTATTTACTGTTTTTTTTTTTTTTTATATGAATTTCTAATCGATTGTGATAAGCTTTACATAAATTAACTAAGAATTCCGAGTATGCTGTTATATAAAATTACTCGAGTATTCCGATTGTGATTTATTTTAATATTTTATGTTGTTATATAAATTACTCGAGTATTCCGATTGCGATTTATTTTAATATTTTTGGTTGTTATATAAATTACTCGAGTATTCCGATGGTGATTTATTTTAATATTTCGTAAGACGAATTGATATCCTTCTTATGAGGGACGTAGACAATGATCAAGGTCCTCGAGTCCTACATCAGGACACGAAAATATCGTGATTTAATCACAGTGTAGGATTCTCGACGATTAAACACCTGCTGTTCCTGATGGATACGACGCCCTTGAACTGGGCCGTCCGGTAATCGGGATACCTACGACTTTAGTTAGGTACGAGTCCACAATGTAACCAATTTTAGTTTAGTCTTTAGCTCTGTATCGGAATGCTGGAGCTTGTTTACAAAAAGTCACGTATCTTAATTTGGCTAAATTTAAGGTAAATCTCCAACTACATTGCGATACGAATTGGGGCTAGAGAAGAAAATAATAAAGTTTTTAAATACCACAAGAAATCACGATAAACTACCAGATGGATACCCCTCAACACTATGTCCAACACAAACACTACAAGCAGCCGATGGTTCGGATAATATTAGTATGTATTTAATTCTTCAAGTGAGCTTTTCTTTGTTCATATTTATAATAATAATATTTATTTCCAGTATATTAACCGATGATTCCAAAAATATACGTGGATGTTATTGAAAAGCTTGTTTTACGTTAGAAAGTGATATGAAATTTTACAGCTATACTGTCCAAATCAGTGTGCATACATCAAGTCGAGCTTAGGCCTAATTCTTGATTTTTGTAATCTTTTAAGCTCGTATTATTGTTTCACTCCGCGTATTTTTCTCCTACCTTTTTTTTTAATTGAATAATTGTTGCGCACGGAGGCCATTCACACGTTAGCTAACGTCCATTCACACGATAACGTCATTTTGATTATACCTTTGTAATTATTTTTTTTGTACTTTGTTTTTTTTATACCTTTTTGTGTGCTTTTTTTGTTTTGTTTCTCTTCGTGTGTTTCTGTTAGTTCGTAAGGTTTTTTTTGTTTTGTTTTAATTTTTCGTTTTAGTAAATATTTCTTTTCTTAATCGTTTTAAGTTTTTATTACCTCTTTTGTCCCAATTATTTTGGTTCAATTAAATGGACAATAGAGGAGCTCAAGAAACTTGATAGTGGTACTTACAAACTGATAAACGTCTGTCGTTGTTTTCAGCCACGTGCCTCTGTACCTCGTAATTATCGCCCACGCTAGCAAGGAGGTAGAGGTCTCCTATCCGTCGTGTGATATGTCTACATGGAAGGGTAATTTAGGTTTACCTAGTAAGGCCATAAATAGTTCTGACCCTCTTATGGCACTCGTGTGTGATCACGAGTTGCAGGGTAAAGGATCATTCTTGTTCTCTGCAGCACAACATGCAGCGTCAGAATTGGGCCTTGTTCGTGATCCGTCTTATCATGATCTTGATGATAACGTGGTACTTCTCCCCAAGTCTCGGATTCGTTGAGGTACGAAACGAGCTAAACTACGCTTTCTATTCGAAGATCATCGGACTCAAGTCCGAATTTATAATCGCTGCTTAAGATGTTTTGATAGCCAAGCTTACTTACCAAAAGTATGTATGTAAGGAAGCAGTCCCCCCCACTATGTAAAGAGCGTGTAAATCTCAGCTGGAGACGCTGGTGAAAATCATTTCGTTCTGTCTTTCTTATGCCTCGACCACCTATATTCATCGCCATAATGCTCCCCTCCACGTTCTGTACTACTTCCTGAGGCACAAATAAGAAGTAGACCCTACACCAAAACTACCGTATGCTACAGGTAAGATCGAGTCCGTCGTCAAGAATGAGAAGTGCATTATCATCTGGAATTTTTCGTTCCCAATTACCAGGCAGCTCGCCGTTACTAGGCCTGATATAGTTCTCCAAAATAGTTCATCCAAGACTATGTACGTCCTCGAGTTCTCCATACCCGCAGAAGCGAATATGGTTTCGAAGGAGGAGAAAAAACGGACCAAATATCTTGATCTCTTACAAGAGCAACGATAACTACACCCTGGCTACTCCCTCAAAATGGTTGTTCTCATTACCAGTTGCCTTGGCGAAATACGTTCCAGTCTCGAGACGAATCATTCTCAAATTCCGTCTGCAGGTCTCATCTTCGTCACCTTATCTCTCCCATACAGAAGGCTGTCATTATAGGCACCCTTCGTTCAATGAGATCGCATCATACTGTCTTAGAGTAACAGCCCTTGAAGTTTCAAAATTTTACTCTTTTTTATTTAAGTAGATTTCACATCGCTGAGTTGTAGGGACGGAGCCTGCTCGACCAGGTTAAATGCATCATTATACATTTGTACTAGTATATTTTGAAAGGATTGAAGTAAGATTTCAGAAATGTATTAGCGATATTGTCCCACCCGGGTGATTTGTTACCTTTTAAAATAAAACGAATAATTTTTGGTTAGCAATGGGTGTGATGCATGGAGCCACGAGTAAGGGGTTGTTAGTAGTATAGCGTGTGAAAATAATGTTCCAATTGTCCTACACTTGCCTGGTTAGAGTTAATTTTTCGAAAATTGTAATGTAAACATTGATGTTGTTTTTTTATTTTTCAACAGAGATATGTGATTTTTTCAGATTAAAATATAATATTAAATAAATCTTTTTGTAATTAGTTCTTCTAATCTGGTTTAATGCAACTCAGCAAGAAATGCAGACATTTCTTTCGATTTCTACATTCCCCATAAAACCATTATTACGTTTTTCCTACCAGAAAATTTTTGTATTGTCATCATATGTAAATTTTCGGCCTTTTGACTAATTTTTTCTTTTAAATAATTATAAAATGGTTGAGCGTTATCATATTCAGAGTTTTTCTTAAATTTTTTTAATAATATGATTGCTTTTGCAATCATGTAAGTATTGCAAGTATTCTTAATTTTTATTTTGCGATATTCGCTAAAACTATTAAAATTGTTTACGAACAGTATATAGGGCAAATGATCTGAAGTCACTATTTTGTCTTATATAGTCAAATTGGCAATTTCGAGTAACCCTATATCATTTGTCCAAATGAGGTCAAGTACACTGGATTCCTGACGACTGAGGTAGGTAAAATTGACTTTAGAATCAGATAAACTTTTTAATGCATTACCGTTAACCTTAAAGTTTCCATAAATTCTTAAAGTTGTTAACCTCTCCCGTTTACTTTTAAATTCTTCGAGTGCCTGGTCTCGTTGAGTGCCGACTCTTTTGTTTATCTTGAGAGTGATCTGTTGCACCAATTTTGCAATTCATATCACCCGTCAAAAAACAGCATTTTTCAGGTATTTTTTAAAAACAGAGCACAGTTATTTGCTAAAAAGTTAACAAGATCATCGCTAAATCATAGCTGGACTTAAAATATACAAATATTAGAATTACTTTCTGTTGGTCGTATTTTATTGAATCTGACACTTTTTCTTTCACAGCGTAAAATTTCACATTTATAACCCTCAAAATCAAAAAGATTATCATCCACTGTTTTATTAAGCTACGTTACGCTTAGATCTATAGAACCACATTCTTTGAACATAACTTGCTTACTTTTATAAAATTTTCAATTCCATGACAATTTCAGAAATCATTTTTCCAAAAGATTTGAAGCCGTTTCGTCTCCAATTTCCATTTTTTGAAAATTCCCTTCTATTTCCAAGAGAGCTGTTGTAATGAAGTTGGATAATTGCAACTCGATGTTACTAGTTGAATTTGCATGTGGGAATTATATATATTTTCTATTACTTATATTTTTTTTAAATACTTCAAACCATAATATAATGCAACATGTGCATATTACGAATTGGTTTATTAGTTAACATAAATTAGAGTAGTTATTTTAGAAAGTTTATTTCAAATATTGCTATACTCAAATAGTTTCTCAGAAAACTGACCTTTAAATATTAATAGAAATATCTTATAATAATATTGATGTTAAAACATCTGGACGGTCTAAAGTGATGTACAAAAGATCATATACAAAAAGGATCTTTTAAAACACATCCCTTAAGTACAAAGCAGTATTTTAAAAGCATATATAAAGTAAAATATCTAATGTACAAAACTTTGTTTCAATCATACTTATTATTATTATATAATACGGAGGTTACGAGTGAGTGATCTTGTGAAATTTTTTTCTCTTGAAAATTAACTGATATAAACTGTGAAATAAAATGTGTAACAGTAAAACAGTTGTTTATTAATATATGGTGAATCAATGAAAATTATATTTCGATAGTGAATGACCGTTTTATAAGGCAAATCTTCCTAATTAAATTTAAAGTTTATTCTAACCTTATGTTTTGAACAACTGTCAAATTTAATATTATACAATGAGTTCACTGGAAACGATATTGTTCAGTTACATACAGTGTGATTTCAACATAATGCGTCCATCATGGGTGGTGGACGAGGTTTAGTTTGTCACAAATGTAAAAATTGTATCACCAGATATGATAATACTGTACAGTGTTCAAAGTGTGAAAAAAATTTTCATAATGAATGTGTTCGAATTAGTATAGAAAAATTTAGAGAGTTAATGGATTCCAAAGAAATAAAAAGCTGGAAATGCGAAACATGCTATGACATAGCCCCTAGTGTCATCACAGAAATAATAAACGAAGAAAAAAGTACGGAAACTACTAGACCAGCTTGCATTACTGCTCAAAGTAATTCAGAAAATGAGAAGTCAACACCCACAATAATAGTTCATCAAATGGAAAATGATTTCTTGAAAAAAGAAAATCATCTTCTCAAAAAACTTATTGAAGAAATGAATGAGAAAAATCAATTACTCCGAGAAAAATTATTTGCAAAAGAAGCTGAAATACAAGGACTAAAACAAAGAAATAAAGCTTCTAATGGGAAGAAGGAAAATAAAAAAGCGAATCCAGTAGAAATAGTGCCGGACGAAAGTCCGAAGAATCAAAGAGGCAAAAGCCAGCGTACGTACAGCAATGTGGCATCTATGGTAGACGTTGAAAGGGCGATAAAAAATACAGCTGATGCCAATCAGGAAAATAAAGGCAATGATACTCATAACAAAGGGGTTGTAAGAGATTGCTCTTACATATGAAAATGCTGAAATCTAAAATACGAAATAAAACCAAAAGAACTATATTTGAGAATTTATTCCGCAATTATATGGAGTACAAACAACAGGCGTTGCTAAGGTAATGTTTGTATACAAAGTAAAGTCGTATCTATCGAATGTACATACATTCGATAGAAACGCAATTACAATGTCATTACATTACCTCCCCGGCCAGAAAAAAAAAATGTGTGGGAACGAACTAAGAATAATTTTAATTTTGGTTTCCAGACATTTTTCTGAATGAAAAACAACAAATCAAAAAAAGAAAATTTTGATTTTAATTTGTGTGATTATTCGTAGTTGGGGGAAACCCACAAAAAAAAAATGGCCTTGCGGTGAAGTACAAGTTCTGACAATAGAAAATGTTAGAAATTGGTTTGTTAAAAATATGGTGATATTATCAAAAATATCAAAAATTTTGAAAACCAATTTTAATCACTTTCTAATTACATTTTCTAATTACAATGAAGAAATACTTAAGAGTCAGTAAATTCTTCACTGTTGTACTTCATTGATGATTTGATGATGTTGAAGAAGAAATCGAGATGATAACGGGCAATGTATGTTGACAGGAGTTGAAAGAGCCACAGAAGTGATGAAACAACTCACCAAACCTAGACGAAAAGATGGGTGCTACGTAAAAAGCTCTTTATGGATGTTAAACTTAATAAGTCTAAGTTTAAGGGAGGGATTCAGTTCATCATTTGAATTAAATTTATAGATCGAATGTGAATCATCTTTTGAAGATAGTGAAATTTTATTAATTTTCGGTAAAATTATGCGAAAAGTTTTCACTACCTTCGTTACAACGAATATCGATTGTATACTCGTCTATGAAATTCAAATAATGAAAATTTCGATTTAATAAATCTTCATTTTTAGAATTAATAGCATTGGATAAAGAATTTAAATTGGTCTGAATATAAAAATTTCGATTCGAAAGGAAACTATGAAATTTTTTGATTCCAAAGACCATCGCTAATAATTCTTGAGAACATTTATCAAACCTCTGTTCAGTATCAGTCATTTTCCTTGATGCGAACGATAAAGGTTTCCAAATACCTTCAATTTTTTGTTTCAAAGTAACATACAGTCCTGTAGGCGAGGATTTTGTTACTAAACAAATTTCAGCATTCGAAACTGGATGCGCTAATTTCGGCGCATTTAATAACTTTTGTTTGATCAAATGAAAAGCCGAAAGTTGTCGTGCATTTAAGGAAAAATACTTCGCTGAGTTTTGACTGTATTTGAGAAGTTGATTCAATGGAGCCAAAATTTCCCAACAATTCGGAATAAACCGATTGAACAGATTAATTTTCCCCAAAAAATTTTGAAGAGATTTAGGGGTGTTCGGAATTGGGGAATTTGAAATTGATTCAACGATAGAAGGAGATGGAGAAATTCCTTCAGAATCAATTTGATAATTCAAATAATTTAATTTTGAAACGCTAAAAATAGATTTCGATGAATTTATTTGAATTTTCGCTCCTTTGAGAATGTCAAATACAGTTTTTAGGTGTTGCTTGTGGTGAGCGTCAGTCTCGCCAAAAATCAGTAAAGTGTCGCGTGAGATGAAAACAAAATCGAAATCTTTGAAAAGTTCTGCCATAAATTTATAGTTTGATTGTGGAAAATTTTGTAAATTAGGGGGAACAAATAAAAATTCAAAATTTCCAAAATTGGTATTTATGGCAGTTTTTTCGATATCACTTTCTAAGATAGGTATATGGTAAGAAGGACTCTGCAAATTCAATTTTGTAAAGACCTTTTTACCATGTAATTTAGCTCGTAAATCGTTTAAATTATTTGAAATTGGGGATTTGTCAGGTATTGTTATCGAATTCAGTTTACGATAATCACCAGATATATGAAAAGAACCATCAGGGTTCTTCTTCATATACAAAGGTGAAGACCATTTCTTTGAAAACGATTGCCTACAAATTCCCAAATCCAAGAGGTTCACGAAATAATTTTTTGCAGCGATGAGTTCGTCGTGTCCGAGATTACGAAAGTTCGAAATTATCGGACCTGAACTCGTGACAATACGATGTCTAAAAGTATATTTCGAGTTATTCTGAGAAAGTGATTTTTGTCGCGAAATATTTGAATCAGTTACTAATTTAGTATCTGATTTGAATTTTCTGTTTTTGTTGGATTTTTTAGTAAGCAGAGGACACTCACCATTAGCAAGATGATTTTCACTGTTTGAAATTTTCGATCTGTCAACTTTATTTGGGTATTTATGTGATTTTTGCTTGAAATATGATTTTTTTACGTGATGTTTATTTTCATCTTTAATTAAATTGTTATTTTTGTTATCTAAAATTGAAAAAGAATAATTGTTATTCGTTGGATGAATAATGTTGTGAATTTTATTCGCAAACTTGACAAAATTTTTCAGTTCAACGTCATCTCCAAGAGTGACGAGTTGAACTTGAATTTGCGTGTCAAGCTTGAGCAAATAATATTCACGAATGAATTTGTCAGGTAAATTTAATCCAGAAGCTAGAAACATCATAGTATTGTATAGAGATTCTGGACAGTCAAAATCGTTTTGGTTCAGTGAAAGGAATTTTTGGAGACGTTCTTGATAAGAAAGTCCAAATGTTTCCAAACAAGTATTTTTGAAAGCTAAATACTTATTTTGTTCAGGGGGATTTACTATGATTTCTCTAACACGATGAATGAATGGTTTTGGAATTAAGCAAGAAGCTATATAATATTTCGTAAGTTCATCATTAATATTTCCAATCTTAAATGACATTTCCAGTTGTGCGAACCACAACTGGATGTCATCCGCCAGAAAATCTGGAAATTTTGGTAATGACGAACCTTCGAAATGAGAAATTATTATATTTTTACTTCTCGTTAACATTCTGTAATCAAGATTTTTGCATACAAATCTTGAAAAACATAAAGTCAACAAATGTCAAAATAATTGATAAAATGTCAAAATATTTTTTCAATTATTCAAAGCGTAAAAATATAATAAAATAGCAAGCAAAGAAAGTAATAAATATATTGTACATATCTTTGACTTTGGACGATGCACCAAATTGTAAGAGATTGCTCTTACATATGAAAATGCTGAAATCTAAAATACGAAATAAAACCAAAAGAACTATATTTGAGAATTTATTCCGCAATTATATGGAGTACAAACAACAGGCGTTGCTAAGGTAATGTTTGTATACAAAGTAAAGTCGTATCTATCGAATGTACATACATTCGATAGAAACGCAATTACAATGTCATTACAGGGTGCACATAGTAGATGTTCACGTAAACAAAGAAGAAGCTGAGAATGAAGATATTATAAGAAGTAATAGAAGAGAGGATGCAGAATTTAAAGTAGTGAGCTATAAAAAAAGGCAAAGGAAGGAGGCTGTAATCACTGGGTCTGCAAATGTAGAAAATGAGAGTGAATTCGAAGCCGAATCAAGAAAAATATGGCTTTATCTTGGACGTGCAAAAAATAATGTAACGAAGGATATAGTAATAAGTTACATACAGAAGAAGTGTGAAACAGAAGAAGAAATAATTTGTGAGGAATTACCCACAATAGGGAAAAATAAAGCCTTTAAAATAGGCATAAATGAAAAATACCATGAAATGTTATATAAACCAGAGTTCTGGCCGAGTGGCATAATAATAAGGAGATTCAAGCTTTTTCGAGGGATGGACACGATGCGTCAAAAACAATGGCAGCAGTCAGGGAAAGGTGAAAAAAAACCGGCATAAATTATCAAGAAATGAAATCAAACAAATCAGAGCCAATAATAATAAAGCTCTTGAACTAAAATTGATGCATCAAAATATGCAAGGCGCTCTGAACAAAATAAACGAACTGGAAATAGCAAAAGAAGAAGAAAATATAGATATTCTGCTGATGACTGAACATTGGGCGAATGAGACTTATATCGATCTTATAAACATAAGAGACTACCAACTAATTGCAAAATTTTGTCGGAAAAATTTTAAGCATGGTGGGGTTGGTATATGGACAAAAAAATGGTTGAAAGACTATTGTAGGGAGCTTAATGTGTTAAGTTTTTGTGAAGAAAAGTGTTTTGAGTGTGCAGGAGTCCAGCTGGTATTGAACAATGAAATTTATTATATTTTTGCGATATATCGAACGCCAGATAGTGATGTAAATGTGTTTTTGGATACTTTTGAAAAACTACTTAGATATTATAAATCTGAGAAAAATAATATTATAATAGCAGGTGATTTCAACATAAATTACTTAATAAATTCTCCATCCCAGAAACAAATCGTTGATCTACTAATTGCGTATGGTTGTGATAACATAGTCGTAGGAGCTACTCGCATACACAAAAACTCCGCCACCGGTATAGATTATGTTATAGTCAGTGACAGATTGAAGCAATGTTCAAAAGCTGTAATCGTTGATAAAATGATATCGGATCACACATCTCAAATACTAACTATGCATATATCTACAAATATTGATGATAATATAAAATGTTTGAAAATCAAACGGATTTTCAACTCACAAAATATGAATTATATGTCTTTTTTACTGCATAATGTAAACTGGCCCAACTTCCATGAATATAAAGATGTTGATACGATGTGGGAAAACTTTTGGTCGAATTTTGAGCATTGTTTCAATGTTGGTATTCCAGTACTGACATGTGCAATAACTAAAAATAAGCAAAGAAAATCATGGATAACAAATGAAATTATTGAAAATTCCATCAAATTAAGAGACCTTTTCAAAGACAAAAACACCAACCATGAGCTTAAGAAATTATACAACATTACAAAAAGGCAGCACAAAAATAGTATTATTAAAGCCAAAAAGAATTATTTATTTGGGGCCGAAATGCAAGATACAAAAAAAATTTGGAATGGAATAAATACAGTTCTAAATAAAAAAACTACCCATGAAACACAAATTACACTAGTAAATGAAAATATCCTAGTAAATGATCCTGCAAAAATTGTAAATATCTTTGCTGACTATTTCGAAACAAGTGTATCTACAAAAATGCATATGCAGTTTGGAAATAACATATCGCACAACTGCACTACTTCATCTACAGAAACTAAAAATGCAATGTTTCTATGGCCTGCGGATCAGAATGAAATATACAATTTAATATTGAAACTACCGAACAAGAAATCGACCGGTATTGATTCACTTCCAATAGCCGTTATTAAACATAATGTCGATTTAGTCAGCCCGCTAATATGTGATATGATAAATAATAGTATAGAAGAATGTAGCTTTCCAAATGCTCTAAAAATTGCGAAAATTATGACTATCCACAAAAAGGGTGATAAGAAAATTGTTGGAAACTACAGACCCATATCATTGCTATCGGTATTTTCAAAAATTATAGAAAAAGTATTACTTACTAGAATTGAATCATTTATTTCAAAAAACAGCTTATTAAATAATTCTCAACACGGTTTTCGTAAAAGCTATTCAACAACATCAGCCATGTTTGAAATGTATGAGCATTTATCGAAAGAGATTGACAAAGGCCAAGCTGTATTGGCATGGTTCTTTGATTTAAGCGCTGCATTTGATACGGTAAACCACGATTTCTTGTTATCTAAATTGGAAAAAATGGGAATAAGAGGCCATTCAAACGATTATTTAAAATCATATCTTTCAAATAGATCATATATAGCTGTACATGAGGATCACAAATCAACAGCCAGACACTTAAATAGGTCGGTACCTCAAGGAAGCAACTTAGCACCGCTGTTATTTAACTGCTATGTAAACGATCTTCCGGAGCATATTACAGAAGGGAAGATAGTAAGGTTTGCAGATGATATAACAGTGATTATATCCAAACCTACCCTCAAAGAAGCAATAGAACGGGCAGAAGTGGTTTTACATCAATTCCATCTGTGGTGCGACAAGAACCAACTGATCGTGAATCTTGAAAAAACGAGCATAATTCATTTCAAAATAATACCCTTGACACATCAAATATGTATATCTCATAAAGACCATAATCTCATCAATACAGGTCAAACTAGGTTTTTAGGTATCCAAGTTGATGGCACATTGAAGTTTATCACACAAATTGGCCATATATGCAATAGGCTGAGCACAATGTACTTTCAACTAAGGGTACTGAAAACTTATTTGGACACAAAAGACCTGTTGATGTTCTATTATGCTCATGTGTATTCGACATTAAAATATGGGATTATAATATGGGGTAGATGTACTGAAATAAATCGAGTATTCATAGGTCAAAAACGCATTATCCGACTGATGTTTAATATCCCAAATAGAGAATCCTGCGTAAACAGTTTTCGTGACAATAAATTATTTACAGTTCATGCAATTTATATATATGAGCTCTTAGTTTATATGCACTCCAAAGGAATGCTAGTTGCCACCAAATCACCAGGAGATCGGTATGACACCCGCCATAATAATATATTTGATTTTTATCATCGCACATCGTTCTTTGAACGAACTCCTATATATACAGGAAACAAAATTTATCAAAATCTGCCTGCATCAGTTAAAGAGGAGAAATCACATACCAGATTTAAACGAAAACTAAAAAACTATCTTATAGAAAGTGAACCTTACGACCTGAGTGCATTTGTAAGACCGGACTTTCTGCGCTAGGAGAAGGATGAGGGTTTGAGGATGTTCTTTAGCGGCTGATTTGTTTACATTTTTGTCATTGTTATGTTTTTGAAATTTTTGTGTTTTGTTAAGGCTTTTATTGTTGCTTACATTTTTTTTTTTTTGGATTATTATTGTTTTTTAACCCATTGTGTTGTCATTGTATATTTTAGATTTTATTATTATTATTATTAGATTTATGTATATGTATATGTTGTTATTGCATTTTTTTTATTATTATTGTTTTTTAACCCATTGTGTTGTTATTGTATATTTTTTTATTATTATTAGATTTTATTATTATTATTATTAGATTTATGTATATGTTCTTTATTGTTGCTTATTACCAATTATGACAATTTGTATACCAAAATGTAATGGTCTTTGCAAATAAATGATTATTATTATTATTATTATTATTATTATTATTATTATTATTATTATTATTATTATTACAATCGTTTGACATACGTTCGGATTGTTAAATAATTTGTTTCATTAAAATATTAATTTTTAATTGTTTTTACTTAAAGTTTTGTACAAGTGTAAATTGAATTGTGAATTTAATTAAATAAATAGATTTTTATTTAAATATCTGGTCTACAAGATAATAATGGTGCAGCCGATAGGATAAATGAGAAAATTTTTTTCGAAAATTATCGCGTCCATCGTAAATTTGAGTAAATTCTACGAGTGGCTCTTAAGTCTTTGGGACGTATCTACACTCCAAATAAATTTTTAATATCAACCAGAGAACAAAATAAAATTTACTGGATTGGAAGCAACATTGGAACTGGTTCAATCCATTTCGACTGCATGTCGAAGATTTATGGTATTCTTTTTTGGAATTATCTGGAATTTAAACGTAACAATGTGAATGGTGTTCATATTTCAAATGTAAGTAAATTTTTTTCTTTGTTGAATATTCGAATACCTACACCTTTATACCTAAACATACTATTAAATCAAAAGTAAAGAATAAACTGCTTATTCAAAATTTTTAGCTCCGACTCAGATACGGACGAAGATTTATCAACAATTAAAGAAAACAATACTAAATCAAAACAAATAGAAAATTTATTCAATAAAATATCGCTTGATAATAATTTAGAAAACTCAAATAAAATTAATACTAACGAAATTTTTGTAAATCATACTTTATCAAATAATTCAAATAACTCAAAATTAGAAAATAATAACGCTTATATGGCTACTAGTATAACAGGAATTGATATAATTAGAAGTTTAGACACAAACGAAGGTTGTCCAGGAATGTTAAATACATTCATAAAAATGGGTGATGTGGTTGTCCAAGGACAAAAGGCTAACAATCCGATATAAACTAACTCATTCAAGGAATATTACTAACTCATTTCTCAGACAAACGAACTATAGAATCAATCCTTCATAAATTAAACACAATTTTTCAAGGAAATAAACAATTAAAAGATTACTGCACTGAAGTAGTTGATTTACAAACCGTTTTGTTAAACTCGGTAGATCGAACAAAATCTAAAGAATTCATAGCAGATCAAAAGAAAATATATTTGAATATTGTTATAAAATCGTTTATAGCAGGATAAAATCTAAATTTAGGATTTATCGTGAGATTAAATAGACCAAAAACAATAAAAGAAGCATACGATGTTTGTGTCAACGAAATTTCGATGCAACAATCTTATTTGGACAGAAGTAGAATATCTCGATCAAATTTAAATTCCCAACCGAGACAAATAGACAATAATTATCCTCATAGCAATCGTGTTCCTACACATAACTATGTGAATCATTATAAAATGCCTAATTTTTCAACAAATCGTATGCAACTACGACCAGCACAACCAATTCAAAACAACCCATTTAATAACTCGATTCATCATCAATATATAAACCTCAAGTACCTAGACCTAAGCCTATGGATATTTCAAGTGGAAATACCAGACAATCATTTCATCGAATGAATAACATTGTTGCATGTGATAACTCCGAATATCCGAAACACAAACCATATGATAGATGTCCATTTGACCAATATTATTTGCATGATATAGACCCCTATAATTCTATTTTATATGATCAAACTAACAAAATTCCTGAAGGAGAACAATCAGAAACTTTAGAAATACCTGATGATCAAAATTTTTTTCAAAAAGCCTTGAGTCTTCCGGATACATAGAATTAAATATTATGCATCACAACTCTTTACCGTTTATCAGAATAGAAAATTTACGCTTTCTAATTATACAGATACAGGAGCAGATGCAAATTTCATAGATCCTAAGCATACTAATAATTCCCAAAAATTTAAAACTAAAGTAACCAACAGCTCTTAAAAATCATGAAATTACTGAAAAAATTATTGTTAATTATATCCCGCAACTGGATAACCCAAAACCATTAGAATTTTTAATTTTTAAATTTCATCACTATTTTGATGGAATTTTAGGCAGTAATACCTTAAAAAAATTAAGTGCTAACATAAATTATAAAAATGATACAATAACTTGTGGTAGAGTTCAAAACAAATTGTATAAGAAAACGTTACATCAACATCAAATATATCACCTGGACCCTAATGAACAAAAATATGTAGAGGTTCCAGTTAACGTAAAAGAAGGTGACATATTTTTACCATGCATGAAACTTAACGAATTTGTAGTAATAATAGACGGTTTGTATACCGTGATAAACAATAAAGCACCTGTTCTATTAGCTAACAATTCTGATTCACAAGAGAGTGTTATAATTAGTCAACCACTTACAGCGGAAATTGCTACCAAATTTTAACTAACATAAACGAACTAAGTAATAACGTATCAGTTTACGAAGTTGCTATTCAGAATTTACCCGCTAACCATCTAAATAACGAAGAAAAAAATTCTCTAACACAGTTATGTTCTAAATACAGAGACATTTTTTACTTAAGAGCAGAAAGCGTGAAATTCACGTCCAATGTAAAACATTCTATCCATACCACCGATGAAATCCCGATATATACAAAAGGATTCAGGTTGCCTCGTTCACAAAAAGAAGAAGTTGTAGGACAACTGTAGTAATAGCAACAACCTTCGACTATGAATACAATTTGTATTCATAGCTTTCTTAATAACGTTTTCGCTACGGTTAGTCAACGATACTCTAGAACTTTCTTTGAATGTCTCAACATTATGGTTGTTTCTGTCACACACATAAACGGTCTGCTTTACTTTATTCGAGGACATATATTCATCCTTTTTATATATATGTTCGATTGTTTTCAAATCAGCGATTTACATTTTTTTATTTATTGCAGATATTTCTAGCATCTCTTTTTTTTCGATGCAACATACTATATAAAGCATAGCAGGCAACGCTTTTCGTCAATACAATATATAAGTTCATTTTAATCAAGTTAACAATCAAAAATAGTGCAAGCTCTTGTGAATCAATTATTGTAGTGAAATTTTTTAAAACGTCAATAAAACAATTAGTTTTTTTGTGATATAAATTGTTCACTACAAATTGGTGACCCCGACTACTACAAGCACAACAATTAAAGCTGCAACAATCCGAATCGAATAACGACAACAATGCCCGGCGACGAAAACAATCAGGCTGAGTTAAATAATGCGTCAGCAAATTTACCACAACATAACGAAACAGAACCGAACGTCCTGGCCAAAACTTCCGTCAAAATTCCAATATTTTGGGACAAAAACCTCAAAATCTGGTTCGGACAAGTAGAGGCAACCTTTTTCACGGCCGGCGTTACAACCGACTTGACCAAGTTCAACTACATCGTCGCCGCCATGGACGGATCGGTTTTCGAGCGCATACAGGATTTTTTCGATAACGAACCACTGACAAACAAGTGGTCAAGCCCTCAAGCAAAGATTGATCAATGAGTTTTCGGACTCAGACAACAAACGGGTCAGAACGCTTCTTACTAAACTGGAGTTGGGTGATCAAAAACCCACAGTACTCCTACAACGAATGCGTGCCCTAGCAGGTGCCGACATGAACCGTTCAATAAGGTTCACAGTATTTTGATTGTAGGTTTGGTTGACAGTAATTAAAAATCTTTTAAATTAGAGTAATAAGCGCGATCAAAAACATTATACGGATTGGGACAGAAAAAGTAATAATCATTAAAAATACGAACACGAAAAGAAATATTTACAAAAGTGAAAAATAAAAAAAATAGAAATAAATAAATAAATAAAAAAGAAGCACACAAAAAAAAAATATAAAATATTTAAAAAACCCTATCTAAATCTAAACACACACACAAAATAAAAACAAAGACAAAAATCATTCAATTAAAAAAGTTGAATTAAAATCACGCTATCGTGTGAACGGACGTTAGTACACGCTAACGTGTGAATGGCCACCATGCGCAACAATTATTAAAATTTAACAAACAAAAACAACGTAGTTCGCGTATGAATTCTGAACCGATGCTTAAAAGCTTAGACAATTTAAAAATTTGGTTCACTAAACAAGAAGAATTTTACGCCAAAATCGGAACTGTTCAATTCAAACTAGGATCACACATTTTATAAAAAAAAAAAAACAGAAACAAAAAACTTACATTAATAAGGTTATGTCGCCTTGTGTAATTGTTTGAAAGTAGTGATTTTATTTTAATATTCATATCATTGTTAAAACATTGATAATTTGTGAGTGACATTTTTGTAAAATTCTAAAAACAATAAAAGAATATTTATATTGTAATTTAATAAATTAACTCAAGAAATAAAAATTGTACATACATGCGTCTTTGTTGATATCAATATTTTGACAGTTGCACCGGTATTGACCATAGAGTTGTAGTCTTTTCACAGACTACTACTCCATCCTAGATCGTCCATTTTTCCATCAAATTTTATTCTTTTCAGATTCGATCACAACTACTAAGATCGCGGTTAAAAAACGCTTCCACTTGTTCATCGATGCCACAGTTGGTAATACAATAAAAAGATTTTTTCAAAGTTTCTTTAAAAATGCCACAGACACCAGCGACGAATTATCTATCGCCCGAAATATGCTACTACCACAGACGCTTCAGAAGCAAAGCCCGAAAATGCCAATCACCATGTCGCTTTACGGGTCAAGTACAGCAATCGGAAAACAAGAAAGCCAGTCACTAGAGGCGGCCAGTGACCCAGGACCGATCAACCGCTTACAATTTCCTGATTGACACAGGAGCAGACATCAGCGTGCTACCAGCCAAAAACAAAGTCTACAATGCTCCAGCCGAATTCAAGCTATACGCAGCAAATGAAACAACAATCAACACATACGGCGAACAGACCTTACAGATAGATTTGGGACTTCGCCGAACAGTCAAATGGACTTTTACAGTTGCACACGTTGACGCTCCAATCATCGGCGCTGACTTTCTCTCCTTCCACAATATCATGGTCGACATAAAAAATCGTAGACTTGTCGATTCAACAACAGCTTTGAACACAAAACTACGCAGCCAAACTCGGGCCATCACCTCAGCCATTTCAACTTTTGATCGCAACCATCGATATGCAGTTCTTCTGCAAAATTATCCCAGCATAACTAAACCAGC
Organism: Chrysoperla carnea; assembly: GCF_905475395.1. NCBI lineage: Eukaryota > Metazoa > Arthropoda > Insecta > Neuroptera > Chrysopidae > Chrysoperla > Chrysoperla carnea. The sequence continues at coordinate 3,169,323 of NC_058342.1, read as the reverse complement.
AAATTTTGCGAATCGCGCAGTGAGCGAAAGCGTTTTTCACTTAATCGACACCCGTAGCACACCTGTTACGACTAGACCTAGACGTCTTGCCCCCGACAAGTTAAAAATGGCACAAAAAGAATTCCAAACGATGATGGAACTGGGAATATGTCGCCCTTCAAAAAGTTAATGGGCTAGCGCACTCCATATGGTCCAGAAAAAGGATGGAACTTGGAGACCTACCGGCGACTAGCGAGCATTGAATGCCAAAACGATACCCGATCGACATCCAATCCCACATATTTACGATTTTACGAACTTCCTACACGGCAAAACCATATTTTCAAAAATAGACCTCGTCAGAGCATATCATAATATTCCCGTCAATCCCGACGATGTTCCGAAAACAGCTATTACGACACCCTTTGGTTTGTTTGAGTTCACCGTTATGCCATTCGGACTCCGCAACGCTGCTCAATCCTTTCAGCGTTATATACATGAATGTTTACGCGGCTTAGATTTCGTCTTTACTTATGTCGACGACTTCCTGGTCGCCAGCGACAACGAAGAACAACACATGGAGCATCTGGACGCATTATTCCAACGTCTAAACGAGCACAAAATTTCAATAAACATCGCTAAGAGTGATTTCCGGAAAAGTGAAGTTTCATTCCTCGGTTTCCTAGTATCACAAACCGGCATAAAACCACATCCAGCACGCGTTCAAGCTATTGCCGAACTCCGTCGATTTTTGGGGATGATCAATTTTTATCGCCGACAGCTACCAAATGCTGCATCAACTTAAGCTCCACTGATTGAATTGACGTGCAACGCAAAGAAAAACGACAACCGTCCAATCACTTGGAACAACGACGCCGATAACGCCTTCGCACAACTTAAAACTGATCTACAAAATTGTACAACACTCGCACACCCTGATCCGTGTAAAACACTATCCATTCACGTCGACGCAAGCAATTCAGCAATGGGTGCTGTATTCCAACAACGTCACAAAGAGGGTTTTCAACCATAAGCGTTCTTTTCGAAAAAATTCAACGCAGCACAGATCAAGTATAGTGCGTACGACAGAGAGTTTACAGCAATTTACCAGGCAATGAAGCACTTCCGAAACCTCTTAGAAGGCCACACATTTACTATCCATACCGACCACAAACCGATAACGTTCACGTTCACCAAAAGTTCAAGCAAAAACGCTTCACCACGACAAACAAGACAATTGGAATTCATTTCCCAATTCACAACAGACATTCGTTACGTGACCGGAAAAGACAATTTTGTAGCCGATACATTATCAAGGCTATCAGAAATAATCCTACCCAGCACAGTCCCATACAATGAACTCGCTCGGGAACAAGAAAATGACCCGGAACTACAAAAACTTTTACTTTATAACAATACATCACTTGTCTATGTATTGCATTGGACCAGCACCCACACAACACACAGTTACACACACAAAACATAACGCAAGAAATATACCCGACACAACACAGCACATCTACAACAACACTCACACACGCAACATCAGCACATTCTCCAAACCAAACACAAAACAATACACAAGAAACAAACTCATCACAACACAACATCATTACTTACACTACAACAGCACTCATACACGCACCACCCCCACTTTATCGAAACGAAACACATAACACACCACCCATTGCTCGGTTAACAAGCCTCACACAAGATCAAATATCAAGACCATCAGATGTCTCAAACAGAACACAAAACACTTCACAAGAAACACAACATAGTATAACTTTATTAACCACAACACCCATACACGTACCACCACCAATAAATCAAAACCTCACACAAAACACTTCACCCATTGTGAGACTCACAAGACTCACACATGGCCAAATTGCACACTATTCAAAACCGACGGAGAACGTCCCAATCGCCCATCGAACGCGAAAGCGAGCACAACACAATACAACACCACACACATCACCCAAAAGGCGAGGTCGCTGAACACAATAAACATACATACATTTATACACACTACAAGAACAAAAATACCCTCACAAATATACACGCACACTCACACACATTCTCCGGTTCACATGACAGACCAGAACAAGGAAAAACAGTTTACCGTCACTTGACTGTGTCCGTGCGGTAAACTAAATCGGGCTCAGCCCTGCTATGAAATAGATGAGACAATAATAATAATAAAGTGGACCCTACGCCAGTCCTACCATATGCTCCAGGCGAGATCGAGTCCGTCGTCAAGAACGAGAAATGCATTATCTTCTGGAATTTCTCGTTCCCAACTACCAGGCAGCTCTCTTCTACTAAGCCTGATATAGTGCTCCAGGATATCTTATCTAAGACTATGTACGTCATCGAGTTTTCTGCGCCTGCAGAAACGAACATAGTCACGAAGGAGGAGCAAAAACGGACTAAATATCTTGATCTCTTACAAGAACTACGACAACTACACCCTGGCTACTCAGTCAAAATGGTTGTCCTCATTATCGGTTGCCTAGGCGGAATTCGTCCCACTCTCGTGACGAATCTATCTCAAATTCCGGTCTGCAGGTCTCATCTTCGTCACCTTATCTCTTCTATGCAGAAGGCTGTCATTATAGGCACCCTTCGCACATTGAGATCGCATCAGACTGTCTTCAAGTAACAGCCCTTGAAGTTTCTTTTTTTTTCTTTTTCATTTTCTATTTTTTAGTAGGTTCCACATCGCTGCGGTGCAGGGACGGAGCCTGCTTGACCAGGACATTAGACAGACTTACGTACCACCGACTAGGAAAACAGACGGACTAACAGACGTCGCGTGGACTGACGGACGTACAGACTACACGGCCACAAGTCAGTGAACTCTCTTCAAAAGACGTAGCTGCCTTGTGAAGATTTATGTCTCTCAAGGAGATGGGAGGCTCTGGGGTGTAAATCCTGTATCCTCTCTCCCTCCTTGGCAGGCATGAATACGTTAATATCAAATTTAAATCATAATAATAATAATAATAATAATAATAATAAGGGCAGGCAATCCCTAACCTCACGTCCGAGCCTAACACTAGGACACGTGCCATACCCGGTAACCATCAATCCCGCTCAAAGTGATGGGCTAACGAGGTGGGTCCGTGCTGACTCAGCGGAGCTAAATGAGTCAAATCCAAAAATGTCCAATTTGAGAAGCAGATTTTTCGGTCGATGGTAGAAATACCGTTAGAGCCATCAACACATACGCTACACCATTTCTCACATATTCCTTCGGAATCATAAAGTGGACAAACACAGACATTAAAAACATACAAATTAAAACACGAACAATCATGACAAAACACAGAATACACCACATACACTCATCATCAGCCAGGTTGGTTTTACCACGGTCTTTAGGAGGACGTGGTCTCACAGATATCCAACTATTACACGATCGCGAGCTCCATAGCCTACGCGAGTACTTCCAATCTAAAACACACACATCACACTTACACAATGCCATAACATCCGCAGACAAGTCATACACGCCACTTAACATGCACACAACACAACACTCTCTTCCACCAACCAAAACACAACACACATCCACAAACATGCAGACATGGAAAACGAAGGTTTTACATGGAAGGTATTTTCATGAGCTTAGTCACGACTGTATTGACCGAGAGGCTTCGCAAGCCTGGTTGACCAAGTGTAATATCTTTCCGGAAACCGAGGGCTTCATGTTTGCAATACAGGATCAAATCATACATACACTGAATTACAAAAAACACATACTCAAAGACAACGCACAACAAACAGACCTATGTCGGCAATGTCGACAAAAACCAGAAACAATACAACACATTACATCAGCATACTCACGTCTTACCCAAACAGATTACAAACACAGACACGATCAGGTAGCAAAAATAATACACCAAAAACTCGCCATAAAACACAAACTCACAACAGACAACTCACCATACTACAAATACACTCCATCTTCAATTCTCGAAAACAACACGCACAAATTATATTGGGATAGAACAATTATCACAGACAAGGCGGTACACTACAACAGGCCAGACATTACACTTATACACAAACACACAAAAACCACATTCCTCATAGACATTGCAGTACCCAACACACACAACCTTCAGTCTACACACACTGAAAAACTAACAAAATACACCGATCTAGCTGTCGATCTGAGGAATCAATGGAAAATGACAACAGTTGTTGTCGTTCCGGTGATACTAAGCTCAATAGGCGTCATACCAACAACACTTCACAACAGTCTGCATACACTTGAACTACACAAAAACACATACATACAATTACAAAAGGCAGTTATAATTAATACTTGCCGTATAGTGAGAAAGTTTCTCTCTATGGGACACAGCACTCTCCAAACACAAACATTAACCACAGCTCAACAAACAACAACAAACACAACATACTCTCCGACCAATGCAAACACACTCATGCCAAACACGGAAACTTCACACCAGCACCCACACAACACACAGTTACACACACAAAACATAACGCAAGAAATATACCCGACACAACACAGCACATCTACAACAACACTCACACACGCAACATCAGCACATTCTCCAAACCAAACACAAAACAATACACAAGAAACAAACTCATCACAACACAACATCATTACTTACACTACAACAGCACTCATACACGCACCACCCCCACTTTATCGAAACGAAACACATAACACACCACCCATTGCTCGGTTAACAAGCCTCACACAAGATCAAATATCAAGACCATCAGATGTCTCAAACAGAACACAAAACACTTCACAAGAAACACAACATAGTATAACTTTATTAACCACAACACCCATACACGTACCACCACCAATAAATCAAAACCTCACACAAAACACTTCACCCATTGTGAGACTCACAAGACTCACACATGGCCAAATTGCACACTATTCAAAACCGACGGAAAACGTCCCAATCGCTCATCGAACGCGAAAGCGAGCACAACACAATACAACACCACACACATCACCCAAAAGGCGAGGTCGCTGAACACAATAAACATACATACATTTATACACACTACAAGAACAAAAATACCCTCACAAATATACACGCACACTCACACACATTCTCCGGCTCACATGACAGACCAGAACAAGGAAAAAACAGTTTACCGTCACTTGACTGTGTCCGTGCGGTAAACTAAATCGGGCTCAGCCCTGTATGAAATAGATGAGACAATAATAATAATAATAAGGGCAGGCAATCCCTAACCTCACGTCCGTGCCTAACAATAGGACACGTGCCATACCCGGTAACCATCAATCCCGCTCAAAGTGATGGGCTAACGAGGTGGGTCCGTGCTGACTCAGCGGAGCTAAATGAGTCAAATCCAAAAATGTCAAATTTGAGAAGCAGATTTTTCGGTCCTCAGGCGGGTAGTAGTCGACCCAGTCCTACAGAACCTCGCCCCCCTGCAGGTGACGCTTCTACCTTACCTATAGGGGGTAGCTCTCACGGATATGAGGGAGAGCAATCAAATTTGGCTTTGGATCCCAGACTAGTCCCGGAGACTTGACGTGCCGCTGACGACGAAGAGCCATCTCAAGGCACTTCTCAAGAAAGTCGAGCGAGCACACAAAACAGTCGTCTTCAGCGCTTTCAATGGACGAAGGCACTTAAGGCTGACCTGCTCACTTGCTACGAAGCAAGTGAACCATCGAGACGTGGCTATATGGGCAGGATGCACACCCTCTGGTGCGAAAAGCACCCCGAACTTTCCCATATGAAATCGCAACATCTACGCGACCAAGTATCCCGTCTCAAAAAAACCGGATTTGACAAACCCCGAACAGGAATTGAGAAACGATGCAGGACTACGCAAGCGGAAGTAAATCGAGGGAATGAGATAGTGCCGGCTGCTACTGGTGTAGTTCATTCTACACGTGAGACATTAGTTGCTGAGACACAGGATGGAATATCTCAGGATGAGCCAGTATTAGAGAGTGAGAGATCTGATACTGAGACACAGGATCGGGTATGTCAAAATACCCCACCACCACCTGTGTTAGAGGCTTCACCACCTACGCCTCTGATACCCGGAGATATCCCAGCACTACCTGTGTTAACGGCGGAAATAGCCACGCCACTCACTTCGACCACGGAAGCGAACGTAGAGGAAACTCTGATCCTTCCTGCTGAGCCACCAAACACTCGTTTGGAAGAGCTTAAAGAACGGTTTCAAAATATCCTGTTCATAACCGATAATGACCTTTTCAAACGCAAACGTCCAAAGTATCGCAAAACGTTTGCCAAAGCACAAGACCTTGCTTTAATCAACCAGATCGTCGACGATCATCTGAATCACACAAGTAGCCCACTCGAAATCGATAGCTCAGTCTATGCTGCAATGTGTGCTCTTTCTCTTGCCCCCAAGTCTACTGAGACAGCCGAGGAGAAAACATGCAAGCGTATAGAGCAACTTGACTCCAAGTTGACGCCTCTTCGACAGACGGTATCACGTATCGAGTGTGTGTTAGAGTACCAGAAAGCTGGTAAACCCTTCACCCCAAAGGTGCGAGCCTTCGCGCGTGAACTCAGGCACCAACACCACACACTAAACAAGGGTATCCTGCTCACTATCAAGCAGCGAAACATTGAAAAGATACGTGCACTAGCTCTCGCTCGAAAAAAGCTAGTTAAACGCGAGAAGTGTATTCGAGAGAACAAGATCTTTGTATCGAATCCTTCCCGTTTATTTGCAAAACCCCCTTCTCTCGTCGAGAATCCACCTTCGATAGAGCAAATCGATGGCTACTGGCGTGATTTATATGAAAAGTCGACCAGTGTAGATAAAAATATAAGACCAATCAAACTGTTCGAAAGGTTCTGCAACGCGCGCCTAGCAGAACAAGCGGTCCTAACATCTGTTACCGCAGATGAAGTATCCCTTGCTTACAAAGGCAAGAAGAATCATTCGGCGCCTGGCATGGATGCTGTGTCCAACTTCTGGTGGAAAGGTTTAACTTCCACACACGCACATCTTGCTAGGCACTTTACTTCATACATCTTTGGGTTCGGGACCTTTCCAACGTGGTTCGCGGAAGGACGAACAGTTTTGATTCCCAAGAAAGGAGACCTTTCAGTTCCGAGCAATTATCGCCCGATTACATGTCTCAATACCGTGTACAAAGCGTTCACCTCCATTCTTAATGAACGCATACTCACAACCATAGAACCGGTTTGGCAGATGATATACGAGCAACGCGGCTCCAAACGAGGTATATCAGGTTGCAAAGATAATCTTCTTGTTGACAGATGTATCTGTCAAGACGCTCGTCAGTATCAGCGCGACCTGAATATGGCCTGGGTGGATTATAGGAAAGCATTTGACACTACCTCTCACCAACTCATATTGGTGCTGCTCAAATGTTTGAAAATTCACCCCGATATCATCAGATGCATCGAAGAGCTGTTTCCTTTGTGGAAGACCAAATTTACCATTAGATGTGGTAAACGTACTGTCTCAACAGATCTGGTAACGTATAAGCGTGGTGTCTATCAAGGCGACAGCCTTAGCCCGCTTTTATTCTGCATCTCCCTTATGCCCCTTTGCTTGCGCTTGAGAGAAGAAACTGGTTACCGTTGTGGTCCCCCGGCAGATAGGAAGCATCAGGTAACTCATCTATTCTATATGGATGACCTGAAACTTTATGCTTCTTCTGAGAGCAGTCTATCTCAAGCTCTCAAAGCTGTCCATCAGTACACGAAGGCTATTGGCATGGAATTCGGACTTGATAAATGTGCCGTCATTCATTGTAAGAGGGGTCGTGTCCCTGATTATGATGCAGACGTGCAGCTCACAGATGGAAGCATCGTGAAACATCTCGATGAAGAAGAGCTCTACACATATTTGGATATCGGTGAAAACCACATTCAAAGTGTGTCTACTGTCAAAGAAGCTCTTCGCGGCAGGTATAGGCACCGTCTTCGACAAATCTGGCAATCAGAATTGTCTGGGATCCATAAGATCCGTGCTACTAATATGCTTGCAATACCCATCCTTCTCTATTCTTTTGGTTCCATCAAATGGACAATAGAGGAGCTTAAGGAACTTGATAGAGGCACTCGCAAACTCATGAACGTCAATCGTAGTTTGCACCCACGTGCTTCTGTACCCCGTAACTACCTCCCACGCCAGCAAGGAGGTAGAGGTCTCCTATCCGTTGAATGTCTACATGATAGGGTAGTTTTAGGAATAGCTTGTCAGGTCATAAATAGTTCTGACCCTCTTATGGAACTCGTGCGCGATCATGAGCTTCAGGGTAGAGGAGCATTCTTGTTCTCTGCAGCACAACATGCAGCGTCTAAATTGGGCCATGCTTTTGATCCGTCTAATCGTGATCTTGATGATAACGTGGTCCTTCTCTCCAAATCTCGACTTCGTTTAGCTGTAAAACGAGCTGAAATACGCTCCCTCTTCGAGGATCTTCGGCATCGTGACCATCAGGGAATGTTCTACCGTCATCTAGACTCCTGTGGTCTTTCCGTTGATCTTACGTTCTCTTTTCTGCGATCAGCTGGACTCAAATCCGAAACAGAAGGCTTTATCATCGCTGCCCAAGATGGTGTGATAGCGACGCTAACTCACCAAAAGTATGTATATAAGAAAGCAGTCTCCACCACTATGTGCAGAGCGTGCAAATCTCAGCCGGAGACGCTGATGCACCTCATCTCGGCATGTCCTTCTTATGCCACGAACACCTACATACATCGCCATAACGCTGCCCTCCGCGTGCTGTACTACTTCTTGAGACACAAGTATGAAGTGGACCCTACGCCAGTCCTACCATATGCTCCAGGCGAGATCGAGTCCGTCGTCAAGAACGAGAAATGCATTATCTTCTGGAATTTCTCGTTTCCAACTACCAGGCAGTTCTCTGCTACTAAGCCTGATATAGTGCTCTAGGATATCTCATCTAAGACTATGTACGTCATCTAGTTCTCTGCGCCTGCAGAAACGAACATAGTCACGAAGGAGGAGCAAAAACGGACTAAATATCTTGATCTCTTACAAGAACTACGACAACTACACCCTGGCTACTCAGTCAAAATGGTTGTCCTCATTATCGGTTGCCTAGGCGGAATTCGTCCCACTCTCGAGACGAATCTATCTCAAATTCCGGTCTGCAGGTCTCATCTTCGTCACCGTATCTCTTCCATGCAGAAGGCTGTCATTATAGGCACCCTTCGTACATTGAGATCGCATCAGACTGTCTTCAAGTAACAGCCCTTGAAGTTTCTTTTTTTTCTTTTTCATTTTCTATTTTTTAGTAGGTTCCACATCGCTGCGGTGCAGGGACGGAGCCTGCTTGACCAGGAAATTAGACAGACTTACGTACCACCGACTCGGAAAACAGACGGACCAACAGACGTCGCGTGGACTGACGGCCGTACAGACTACACGGCCACAAGTCAGTGAACTTTCTTCAAAAGACGTAGCTGCCTTGTGAAGATTTATGTCTCTCAAGGAGATGGGATGATTTGGGGTGTAAATCCTGTATCCTCTCTCCCTCCTTGGCAGGCATGAATTCGTTAATTTCAAATTTTAAATAATAATAATAATAATAATAATAATAATAATAATTTATTTCCAAAATATATATACAATACTGTACATGGAAAATAGTCATGATCTTTATAATTAGCTTAAATAGCGTACAGAAAGTCTTTAACTTTATAATCACACCTCTCAGTCAATAAACTTCTTAGTGCTTTCTTAAATCTTGAGTCACTTTGTAGATTACGTATTTCAATTGGTATTTTATTGAAAACTTTCATGAGGTTGTTATATGGGCCATCAAGTATTACATTAAGTTTTGTCTGGTCTATTGTGTATGGAGCATTGGATCTCGTATCATATGTTCGTTCGCGCTGATTTTCGTTAAATAATTGAAAATTATTTCTAACAAACAAGGCGGACTCCAATATGTAAATGCCATATAGAGTAAGCAACTTGTTTTTCAGAAATACTTCTCTACAAGATTCATATCGCTTTAATTAAAAAATGATACGAATGCATCTCTTTTCAGTTTTGTATAATTTTTCAGCATAGCTGCTATTTCCGCAAAAAATTATTCCATATTTCATACTTGCATATACATAACTATAATACACATTAAGTATACCATTAATAGGAATTTGATTTTTGAGTGTTTAAGTAAATAAATGTATTTGTTAATTTTTTTATTTGTCATATCAATGTGCCTTTTCCAATCAAGGTTTTTAACAATGTGTATTCCTAAGAACTTTATAGTTTCGTCGCATTTTATATTTAATTGAGAGTCTATTTTGAGATGGTCGATTTTTTCACCATAATTTCCAAATTTAACACCTTGCGTTTTTGCTAAGTTTAAGCATAATCGATTTTTTTGGGCCCATGTACATAAATCATTCACGGTATTAGTGATAGAATCTTGTAGTTCACTGATATTCTCAGCCTCAAACACAATAGAAATATCATATGCAAATATTATTGGTTTTTGATCCAAACAAAGAACTAAATCATTTATGTAAATTTTAAATAGGTACGGTCCCAAAATGCTGCCCTGTGGTACGCCATTTTTTATGGGTAGATATTCAGATGGAACTTTGCTTCTACCAATTTGAATTTGCAAAGCTTGGTATCTCCCTGTTAAATAATATTCAGTTTGTAAGCTTTGTCTCTTATCCCATACTTTTGAAGTTTGTACAATAATAACTTTACGTCAACACAATCAAAAGCTTTCGAAAGGGCAAAAAATAGCCCTGCAACTGGCCTATTTTTGTTCCAAGCTTTCGTAATACTGCTAATGGTTTTGAAGACTGCTTTTTTTATAGACGCCTTCTTTATAAATCCTTGCTGTACTTCCGAAATAAGGTTATATTTTTCAAAGAATGATTCTAATCGGTTTATGATGACTTTTTCAAATATTTTAGAAATATTGGATAAGAGTGAAACGGGTCTATAGTTATCACACATACTTTTATCACCTTTTTTATAGATAGGCTTTATAATCGCTATTTTTAGCTTACTTGGAAACTTTCCCTGTACGAAGCATTTATTAATGATAAGACTGATCGGTTCGCAGATAATGTGTGCACACTCTTTGATCACTTTCACTGGAATTTCATCCCAAGAAACTGAGTTTTTATTTTTTAAGTTTATGCAAGTTTCAAAAATTTCAGGAGGAGAACATGGGTATTGAAACATTGAAGCATTGTTACCATTAATATTGCAATCATACTCTGGTTTCGGTAGATTTAACTTTGTTGATACATCAATAAAATATTTATTCAACTCATTTGCGATTTTGTGTTTATCGTAGATGTATTCCTCTTTGCCATTAAGTTTGAGTTTCTTGATGGTTTCGATTTTGTGATCGTTATTGCATGCTTCTTTTATTAGTTTCCAAATTGCTTTGTTCCTGTTCGAGGAGTTTCTAATTTTATTTGAATTATATGCTAATTTGTCGGATCTAACCTTTAACTTAGTTAGCTTGCATATTCTTTTGTAATCTTGCCGTCGTTGCCCAAGTTCATTGGAATCGTGGATATACTTCATTTTTTTTTTTTTAAATTTTTAACTTCATCAGAAATCCATTTATTTTTTGAGTCCTGGAAGCATACTTTTCTTTTCGGAAAATAGATTTCAAAAAGATGTGTAATTCAAAAAAAAATTTTCTTCACTTGTTCACTTTGCAAAGCCGTTATGAATAAATTGGCCATTTCTTCTTTGTCAAAATTTAATTTTGTACTACGTGTATCTACTGGCATTTCATTCAATAAACACACATACTATTATGTGTGTTTATAATGATTGTTGAACATTTTACAAAAATTGTATGGAGTGCAAATATTTAGAAATATATTTTCTCCATGCAATGCAATATTTCAGCCATACAACCAGCCGGGTATTCAACATCACCTTCGAATTTATAGAATTTTCCGTCATAAATCAGACGAAAATAAGAAGTTTGACACAAACGCAACCGCCTTACAATTTTATGTTTGGCAGTTTGGGTTCTTTTATTTAAAAGAAACTCTCCGTGTTCCAGATTGCTTATCTGCCTGTAAAACGGATTTAATTTAGAAATAAATATGTCCTCTAAATCTGTTGAACCTCTATGATTTTTAATTTTTCTAACACATTTGAATTTTCTTTTTCAAACATAGACTTAGAAGTCAGAACAGTACACTTTCAGCACCTATGGCAGATAATTTATTATTCAGCTGCAAGTACCAATTAAACTTTATATTGGCTTCGCGAGTCGCATGCTAGCTTTGTAGGGCTTGTAGACACAGTTAAGGAAGTCTAGTTCTATCCAGAAATTTGTGATAGAATTTACACATTCCTTTTAGAACATCAACTTCTATCTTCAAAACCAATTTCCGATCCAATAAAATGCTATGGATTATTTCTTCCCCATTGGTAAATACTCTTATTGGTTCTAGCTTGTGACAATAGAGAGCAGCCCATATTTCCGAAGAGTAACAATGATTACACTGTTTTTTTTTTTTTTTTTTTTTTTTTTTTATAAATAAGATATTTAGTCAACTTTACGATAATATTTCCCGCACATTCAAACTAACTAATTGTGCTTTTCTAGCAAAGTCATCGACAGTGGCTGAAAATAGTCCAGAGTCAAAGAAATTAACACTTGGCTAGTTGTACCTTTTACATACTTCCATTTTGTGATCATTATAGATAAGAGGCTTTAATTATTGTGTCGAGCTTAACTTTGTGGAATTGCAATTTAATATTGAAATATATACGTACTATATTTTTATATTTCTATTTATTTTACTTTGTAGTAATACACTATAATATTAAAATTTTTTATTAAAAATGTATTGAAACATATGTTTCTTCTTAATTTAAGACATTTCCGAACAACAAAAAATATATTTGAGGATTGCTTCCATTTGTACTAAATATTATGTCAAAAATTAAAACAAGTAAGGGTTAGGCAAACAAATTCTCTTAAAAAACAATTGCTAAAATTACAATTGGCATAAAATAATAATAGGTTACAACGATATTTATATAAATCATGATTTTAGTAAACATATCAAATTATTAACAAAAATAAAAATATAAATAATGTAAGGAGATATATGCTCCATGTAATGGAGCATATATCTTAAACGAGTTATCACATTGTTTCAAAAAGGGGATAATATGCCATGTCCGTTTGGCTAGTTAAAGTATTTTGGGATCATTTTGTGTTTCTGAACCTCTAGCGATTCCAACAGAGTCATGATTACCTTTTTGTGTGGTGTGGAGTATATGCATTTAAAGGCTGGATTTATGGTCAAATTCTCCGAAATGGTTCGAATAAGTAGAATCCGGTTTAAGGTCTTTATAAGATCTTATATGTTCTCCTGTGAGAATCTTGAATGAACTACCAGTCTGCCCGATGTATATTCCCAAACATTCTTCACATGTAATTTTGTAAATGCCACATTTTTCAATTGTATCCGTCTTCTGCTTGTTACTATAGATTGTACTACTAAAGATGTGGCGGATCGGAACGCTACTTGGACTTGATTTTTTCTTAGTCTATAGAGTTTTCTGTGTGGGATAAAATAAAATGGTGTTTCTCTTTCCAACTTTTTTGGTGGCAGGGTAAAGGACAACGCACGATGTATCATTGCATTATAAGTGAATTTCATTCCTTTATCAATGATGCTGAGTTCTTGTTTATTGAATGAGATATCTGATAAATTGGTCGTTCGTATTTCAAGTTTCATTTCTTATGTAAAGACGGGTTTGTGAGTTTTATTTTGTGAGTGCGGTTAATCAATTGATTTAATTTTTTCTCTAGTATTGTGTATTTTTGAAATTGTGTTTACTAACTATTTATCTTTCAAGATTGTCAAAATAATCGAATTCAATGTTATGAAGTTTGCATGTAATTCACCGTGAAAAAACTGTTACATATGTAAAACCACTACTTCTGTTTTTGCACGAAGATCGTGCTTCTTCTTCAAATAACATTTTTTGGCCTTCTTTATTACCTTTGAAATCACCTCACTATTCACTCTACTCTTAATGCTTATGAATTTTGCGAAACATTTTCCTTTAAACACCGTTTAATGAACCAAATATTCTATAAAATTCGTTTTGTCATGGTTCGTAACTTCAAATAAAACTTCATTTGCTCTTGTAAACTTACATGATTCACTAAATCGAATGTGTCGATCTTTACTTTATGGAATTGCATTTTATTAATTGAAATATACATTTGCAGTAATCCACTATAATATTATGCTTTTTTAATAAAAATATGTCGTATGTTTTGTCTTACTATCATTATTAAATATTATGTCATAAATTAAACACAACTTGGACTGTACAAAAAGATTCTATAAAAACCAATTGGATAAAATACAATACATCAAAGACCAAATAGTTAGGGATTAAATCATATTGTAAAGTGAAAAGTGGCATAGAATAATGGTAATGAAGTATAAACAATATTTACACAAATCATATGATTTTAGTAAACATATCAAATTAGTCAACAAAAATAAAAAGGTAAATATAAATAATGTAATGGAGCGTATACGTTAAACGAGTTATCACAGTGTTTCAAAAAGGGAAGAATATGTCAGGTCCGTTTGGTCATTTAAAAGGTTTTACGAATCATTTTTGTGTTTGTGAACTTAGCGATTCCAACAGTCATTGTATTTTAACCAATTGTGTTTTTAAATACCGCCCCTTAAAATTACTGGATCATTTCCGTCAGTGCCCTGGGTTGAGACACATCAATCTCGACAATCAATTTCAGTTTAATTGTATTTCAATCCACGTACTCCATAAGCTTTCCGAAATTGGCGCGGTTTTGAATTAGTTTTATCCATTCGAACCAGTTTGTATACAATTTAAAATAATTCGAAGTCTCCTTAAATTCAACTTTAAGGGTTTGAAATATATGTGCACAGTTATATTGTGATTAATCGTCATGGGATTGGAGTAAGTTATCTATATTGGCGGTTTTATATCACGTCAACTTAAATAAAGGTTTGAAGTCCTAAAACTATTCTATTTTTTCTTGATTTGTGAGCGGAACGATCATATTTATATAAAACATAAGACCAAGACGAAAGCTGCCTTATAGTCCAATAAATTCCAAATATAATTTCTATGTTAGGGATAAGCCTCAACAATGAGGATACAAATCGCTTAAGCTATGTATGGGCAAATATATTGCGAGCCAATCTTAATCAAACAGCATAGAATATTCTAGACATAGAACCTAATTTTTTTTGTTCATCGAATTTTTTTAGACAGCATTAATTCATTTTTATTCAATAGATAGAATCTTACAGTAAACATGCAAAATGTCATAAGTTAATGATATGACTTTTAAGAATTTGTTATAGACATAGTGTGCCTGGGTAAAAAGAAATCATATGATTTTAGTAAACGTTACAAGTTATCAAAATAACAACCATACTAATGTAAGGAATTATCGTATATGACAGGTTATTTCAAAATTTTCCATTGCCATTTTTATGTTTATGAATTTTAAAAGTGCACAAATCTGCAGAGAGTGAGACCCTTTTGCGGTTTTAAAAGGATCTTATCTGCTCTTCTTTCTATGCTTCTTCACAGATATCATCGTCTACCCGAAGTACATTCCCAATCATTCTTTATTCGCCATTTTATTAAACCAAACTTTTCCTATGTATCCGCATTTTGTTTTTTTATGATAGACCATACTACTTAAAGATGTGGTGGATTGCAACATTTATTGGATATTAGTTTTATAAGGTACCTGAGCAATCTTTTCTGAATGAATCAATCTTAATGTGGTGTGATGAATCGTTGCACTACATGTAGCCGTTTTGTCACCAAATGGATGCAAAAAGTCGATAGGAATGGTAACGTCCGTTGTTCAAGATTTTAGATAGATGTCGAATATTTGTTTCTCTTTTGGTCTTATTATTTTGAGGTCCAGTTTATTTATTTCATTGCACTTTTCTTTAACCAATGTGAATGACACCTTGTAGTTTTTGGTGTTACAGAGCCGTAGAAAATTTTCCAACCTCCTATATGAGCATATAACAACATCATCAACATACCTTTGGCAAAATTAAATGACCGGTTGAGCTTCATTTATGTAAAGAAGAATATTTTCGAAAATAGACATTTAAATTTCGTCCAATATGGGACTTCCCATTGCCCAGCCATTTGTTTGCCTACAAAACTTATTATTCAATACAAAATAAATTTGATAGATAAAAGTACGTATGGTGTTCAGTATTTCATCTTTTTGACAGGATTTGGGTTTTTTTTCGGTCGGATATTATACGAATTCTTTATAACATTAGGAGAAATGGTACCGAAGATATTTGTTATTTCTAATTATCGAATTATATATTCAAATTATTTTTAAAATTCTCGTGTAACAGTGTTTGCTTCACTACCTCTCTGAAACACACTGACCGATTTTTATTAAGTTTTATATATGTATTCGGATGGTCTCAGGATCGGTCGTAATCTAGTTTTCATATCCCTAAGTGATGAGGCTGTTCCACTACAGGAATTGCTTTTTATTTTTTTTGAATAAAATTTGTATTTTAATTTTTTATGACGTATTATTGAAAATGCATACAAACCTAAATTTTTACCCTTCTACAACCAACTCTTATTTCTTTATAGATATATTTCTTTATTTGTTGTCCTGGTTGATAACTGATCAACTATCACTGGATCAGTTATACCCCTCACCAAGTAAACAGCACGGATTGCAGCACTCTCTTACACAATTAAAATCAAAATGAATGAGAGGTGCGAGCGCTGCTAGCTCCACGACCGAAGGCTATTTAATTGACCAAGAGATTATATCTAAATAGGTAGAAGGCTATTTATGATAAAACTTTTACATAGAAAGATAGAACAGAGTATTCAGAACAGTTCAAATTCACTTACGAATTATCGGGCATTAGCTAGTCCTGTATGTAGTTGTATGAAAATATGTAAATAACGTCTGCTTAATAAAGTTTCTTATGTGCAATCAACTTAACAAAGAGAGAAAAAAACATAATTTTTTAGTTATTTGTTCTAAAATTATACACCATTTAAAAATATGTTATTTTTTAATCCTTGTATACAAAAATTAAATAAGTAATTAAAATAAATTTGTAAGAAAATGTTTCCTTTTATGTGAATCGAAACATCTTTTGCCTACTTCTATCCAAGTATGTAAATATATTCTGTAATTTTTTTCTCATTTCAAATTTAAGAGAGAAAAGGAATGTTTGCATAATTATAGGGAAAATTACAAAACAGAAATCTTTTAACGGAAGAATATAAAAAGTAGGAAAAAAAGATAATCACATAATGTAATTGAAACTTTTATATGTGTCATAACTCATAACTTTTATATGTGTATATAGTCCGTGTTTTACCGGCAGCAACTGTTAAAATTTGTTGTTGATCAAGTCGCGCACGCCCTCACCCCCAGGATTTTGTTACTTGTCGCAACGATCTACTTATTTTGTGATTTGGAAAAATCACAAAAGTTAATAAAAGTTAATAAAACGGAGGTTATTGCTAACACAAAACTTTAAACTCATCGGCAGAAATTTTAAAGCGATAGCTTCAACGGTTGAAATTGATTTTTTTTTTAATCGTTGTGGTACAAAAATCAAAAAATTATTTTTATCTCCCTGTATTTTAATATAATGCAATCAGCAATTATTGGCAAATAATAAAGAAGAATCCACTATTCGATTAGCTAAAGAATAAAATAAGGAGGAAAATGGTTTTCTGGTGGGCACTGTTGTACCATAGTCCTTTCACTGAAATATTTTAGCAAACTCAATCATTAGAAAACAAATGAGGAAAACATAAAATTCAAAAGAACGTTAGACAAAATATATTAATCTACGAAACTCTTCCTAATCCTTGCAGATTGCACCAAAGATGAGTAAGACTGGTTTCTCTTAATTAATATGATCGTAGTTCAAAGGTGACTCCGTACACCTAAAATTATTTAGATCTAAAGTCATTTCTAATGATAAACTTTATTTTTTGCCCATCATATCCAACTCTTTTCTTGCCAATTCTGGAATACCCCTAACTGATGGAAAAAATAAAGCACCCTAGTGATGGCAAAAAAATAGAACCAGCATTCTGGTGACCTGGAAACATATATCTCTGTGTTTTGATATCAGGAATCTGCCATTTTGTTCCCCTTATAATTACTTCGAAAATAAGCGGTAGATTATCTCAAGTCATTCAGTTTTTAATAATTGGGAATATTTTTTGGGCATTGCCCACACTACAATCTAATATACAAGGGATACATAATAAAATGTATTCTTGATGAATCTGATTCTCATAAGTCAACAACGACGTGGTGATGGTGTTAAATTTTGTCAAAGTATGTTCTTTTCCCCAATATTCCATCAATTTTTGGACTTGTCTTGGACACATATCTCGGTTAAGTTGTTGAAATGCATCACTTAGGCTAAATTAGTCTTCATCAAAAATGAAAAATTTATTGGAAAATTGCCTTACCTATGCACTATGTAACAATTTTTGACCGTTTCGACACTCGGTATTCTTTAATTCTTAGTTACTGTGAGAAGATAACTATTTTATTTGAGTTGGTGTTCTATACGTGCGATGATAATTGCTGAGACGCCGGATGCTATATCTTAGAATGATCCAATACAAGAGAGTGTAGGAAGAGAGAGAATGATCCAATACAAAAGTATATGAAAAATATACCACCACTATCTGGAGATTCCTCATCACTTCTTGTGGTAACTGCGTAAACAGCCCCGCCACTCAACGCTTTCACGGAAGCGAATGTGGAGAAAACTCCGATCCCCCTGCTGAGCCGCCAAACACTCGTTACAGAGCTATAAGAACTGTTTCAGAATTTTTGAAAACCGATAAAGACTCTCTAGGCGCTCACGTCCAAGCTCAAAATCTCGTTTTCTTACTAGAAGTATAACTTCTACAAAGTGTGCCACCAGTGTGGTTGTCACTGCTAAGCATAACGTCTACGATACTTTTGGGTGCTATCCCACCAACTTTGCTTGCAGAAATCTTCTATTTTGTTGGAACATGAAAATCAGGTATGCTCTGCATCATCCGGTTCGGATTATATCCAACTTCTCCATGCCTGCGGTTTGTTTACTGAGACAGATTCTCTCTTAGTCTGGCAATTCCCCTTTAACATCTTGATGACCAGCTGTTCCCTCCGATCGGAAGGGTACGAACTATTTCCTCTTTTCTTAAAATCTACCTATTGCGTTAGGTTTTTGGGAAAAACCCGTTGCTCGTCTCAATCGCTTTGGGTACAATGGATTACTGCCAGCGAGCAGTACCGCTGCGGCCTACGATACAGTACGGTTAATAGGTGTAAATCGTTCTGTACCTGAAGCAGCGTTTTCTTTATCATCTGCTTGCTCACCTCCTCGACTCATATTTCTGCGCCTTAGAGCAAAACTGATTGCACTATACTTATCAGCAGTCGAAGCAGGGGCCAATAACATTTGCCATAAGCCTGCTCAGCGACGTTACAGATTCTTCGGCTTTGTCAACTGCCTGCCTGACCCTGGTGTCGATCATAATACCTGGGTACTTCGCAGCTGGCTAAGATTCGACTGCTGTGTTGGCAACTTCTATCCCAATAATAGTTGAAATTCTCTTATTTGTGAGCACCCCAACCTCAGTCTTAGGAAGTGTGAGTGCCTTGTCAAACAGTTCATAACTGTCCACATTACTTGGTTAAGGTTGATCTGAGGATGTTCGATAGTTCGTGCGGCTTTGGCAACCGCAATGTCATCGCGTAGTAGGCTTTTTTTGCGTAGTAGGCTATCGCACGACCCATTCCAAAAATTTGGAACTAAGATTTATTAGTGAGCTATAACCACTGTGACTGAAGTTCTCCGCATCCCTTCCTTCGTCTAATAGATTAGCATACCGTCACTAAGGTAATCCTCCAGTATTCGCATCAGATATGATGGTACAAGAAAGAAACCTCCGAAGATATCCACCTTCTTTGCTTTATAAAAAGCATTTTTCACGTCTATCGTAATTAACAGGGCTATCCTTCTGGGAATGCTGATTGCGGCTTTAAGCGCTTCGGGAGGCCTAAAAGACCTCGGGGCTCGCTAGAATACGGCAGCATCCACAAGTAACGGTTTTATGATGGAAGCTCTGGATCCCCCTTTCCTTTGGTTGTCAGTACCAGCCGCGCAAGCTTCTAACGAGTACAGATGGTACCAATTGTAAGACTCTCGTTGCACATTCTTTATAATGACTATGGGTATATCCGTTTTTCAGCACTTAAGCCGGTATTTCATCCGGTCCCGACGCCTTCGTATGCAATACCTTCCGAGCAAGAAGTGCACTTTGTGCTCTTAACTATTTGAAGAAAATTTTGTAGCCAAATCCTCCTGCACGTAGTTTCGCATCTTTTCCCAGCAGATAGCCTTACTTAAAATAATAGCTCGCCGTAGTTCCTTTTTCGGGTGCCTTCGACCGATGAATGAGCTTTACGCGTTGTGGTTTCCGACAAAGTCCGAGGCATTTCTTGCGGACTTCTGCAGTTTCAGACGTCCAGCAGTAAATCAAGCGTTTCAGATTGCAGTGACCTCTCCAAAGCATTGAGGCATCACAGGCATGAGAGATCAACAAGTGATTCGCAGTTATGCCTGTTCTCTGCGTTCATTTCCTGTAGTGCCTTACCCGTTTGGCGGCTCTTCTGTGAAATTCTCCTCGTTCATCTTCGCAACGTTCCACCTGACTGGTCTATGTCTTGATCTTATTTTTCTATGTGTACCGAGAGTTATGTCAACTGGAGATGTAATAGTCTAGCTTGACTTCGTCACGAAACTCCTGGACAGTTTCGGCACACCCAACACGACGTCACCACTCGAGTTTTTATGATAAACTCATTATAATAAAATATATTTCAGTTCTTGTTTTGTTCTTAATTCTTATTAATTTTTTTTTTTTTTTAAACTTGTAAACTTGTGAATCAAATTTTTTAGAATATTAGAATTAATGAAGATTTATCACGAGGAATTTTATTCTCTAAAGCAATCCAAATATTCATAACAGTATTTTTGTACAAAATGTAAGAAAATGAACAAAAAAAAAAAATTTACCAAAGGCGACCTATCTTTATAAAACATTATATAATAGTTTTCGGCTTAAAATTTTAGTTGCTCAAATGTTAATTTTCTTTTTTATGTATTTGGTGTAGTCCTGACAGCATCACTGCGTACTTTTAACTATGTAGTGCATTACGGTCCGCCTTATTTCCAACCACTACTTCATGGACAATTATTTCCCGTTTAAGAACTGTATAGTAAGACTAATTTAACTTCAAACGAATCCAAATTGGAGGGGTTGTCAAAAAATTGTCGACCTTAGTTACTTCTCATGCCTCCAAGCCCACAAGGTTTGGTAATCATATCAGATTTTCATTGACCTAGGATGACAAGCCGTCCCAAATAGAGAAGAACGGCTGTCAACTTTGAGGGTAGGTAGATACAGCATAGACGTTTTATCACCGCTTGGCTGTGAGGATGTCGAAGTCGCGTGTGTTTACGTGTTAAGTCTTTACCATTTCTACATTGCGTAGATGGCCATCATACAGTGATCTGGTCGATCATGGTCGATCTATACGATCTATACGATCTATAGATAAACGAGTGATACCCTAAGGTATTAAATTTTAGAAGAAGTTCTTACGTTCGTAGTTGTAACACCTCGCTCTTCAGCTTAACCAAGAGCTCGACCAACACTTACCAGTGCCATAAAAGCTTTTATTTAAAAAATACGTTATTTATCCAGAAATTTAACAGGAGATTAAGGTAATGACTTATATCAAGCTTATATTCAAGTCAGTATTTCTTGTCTTCATTTTTTCACTTCTTCATTTTCCAGAAAATCTCAAATAAGAATAACAACCGTTGTATATTATCGAAAAACGGTCAGTTTTACATACTGTATTACAAAAACTGTCAAAATATGGTATATTATGTTTAAAACGAGATAAATATGCGCCATGTTTATCAAAGTAATGAAGACAAAATTTCACGATGCCTTAATATTTCCATCGCAGCGTCCCTCATCAAAGAATATAAATAAAAATTATATTAATATTTATGAAAAAATTTGAAACTTTTTGTTACGTGTACGAAAAGCGCATTTATTATACAATAAACGGTAAGTCAAGCATTAAAGGTTTATACTATTTTTCACATGAAAAAGGTGCTGGTTAATATTACATGCGATGAAAATAAAAGATTAATTTTTTAAAACGTTCTATGTAAATTCTTTAAATATTTTTAAATGAATAAAACATTTCTATTCATTTCTAATGTCTTGGTATTTTCTGTGGGAAATAAGATAATTATACTACATGAAATAAATTGGTTTGAATCGTCATTAATTCATAAAAATAGAAATTATTATGTATTCACTGACAGAAAACTTAATCAAAATTGCGCCCACTCTGTAAACTTGCTATAAACGTGCTATAAACGCTGCTATAAAAGATGAAAATTGAAAATTTCGAGTAAACCATGAGAATAATCTATGTTTATTAAGAACACCTTTGATAGATACTAAGCAAGAATTGAATAAAGCACCCTTGAAGGACAATGAGCATGAATTGACACAACATATAAGGTTGATATCTGTAATTTTGTATGAAAGACACTGTCACCCCACCAAATTCGCTCCGTTCTAAAGTTATGGAAGGAAACGATCTCAAAATTGCAACTTAAAGAGCGTATATCACCAAAACGGAGCAATTTTTTAGGGCTAGATAAATTGATTTATTTTGAGCTAAGCTTTATGTGGTAAAACCTTGTAAGGACTTTTTAGGGACATCCTGTAGAGTGGCCATACATCTCACATCTCCTCCATCGATACCTTTATATTTAAGTTTAGAATAATTAAGGAATCGTATATAGACATCCTTTTGCGTTTCGAAGCACGTCTCGATTATTCTTACCAAGAAAAATACAGCATCTATTGTAAACATTGCTTTTCCAAATCTTACTTGCTCAATTCCAATTTCGAATTCAATCTTGTTTTAAATTCTTTCATAAAAACTATTTTAAACATTATCATAAAATGATTGAAGATATTTAGTGTTGGGAAGTTGAAAATTAATGCATTTTGATTTATTAATAGCGTTAAGAAAAACAGCAAATGTTCATAAATTATATTGTCTCTTGAATTCCTTGCGTACTAATTAAGAGCTTGCGTACTAATATTTAGAGCAAATTTGCGTACTTATTATTAGAGCTTTTTTTTTCGATGGAATATTCAATAGAGGTTTAATGTGCTTTAAACGAAATGATCCATTGAATGGGTTTCTTGATTTATTTGCAGTCAATTGTACCTTAAATTCCAGTTTTAAATTTGTGTTTATTTAAGGTGTTTTGATAATTTAGTAATGACTTTGTGAACAAAATGATTTGACCATTTGAAGAAAAAAGTAAGTTGTTATTCCTTGTGGCAAATTTTGACATTCCACGATATCTCGATAATAGTGACAGATTTCGATTTTAATTCATATTAATTTTCCACTTGTTTCATAAATGACAAAGAAAATTTTGTCTTGATTTTATTTATTAACAAAGTTCATAATAAAATACAAAATTGTTTAACACCAAAGTCTATTTTCAAAAAAAAAAAAAAAAACGGAAAGTGTAAGAAGCAAGTTGGGACGAAATCCTTTCTATTTGCTTCGATTTACCCGTATTTCCCCGAACTTATATGATGTATCGTAAAATGTTTATCCTATCGTGTCAAAATTCACTTGCAATAAATCTCATCGTACCGCAGTATAAGCAAAAAGCTGACAGTCTGATGCCAGTATGAAAAAATTAAACCATAATAGTTTCTGACACGTTTCTAACAATATCTTTTTACATATAATCATGTCAGAATGTAATTGGAGAAGGGTGTGCACATCAACGCGGATGGGCATACATTATGCTTATTCATACACACAATATAAAAAAATACTACCCCTTTGCCACCCCCCACCCGTTACCATAATTTTTAATTTCGTACCATAATGTACGATTTTTTTCGATTTGAAACCGCATCCAACTCGATGTTTTTCCATGAAAATTTCAACTGCTCTTTCATTAGAGAATTAATTATGAGGCAGAAAGGTGAAGCCATTAGGAAATTATTACCCTCTTTCACGAAATTATTACCTCGTTTCAAATAATGTAGCAATTTTTGAAACGATTCTATAGTTTTTCGATATTGACTTAAACACCGAAACACTAAATAATTGAAGGTCCATCCAACAATTTACAGAAAAATATAAGAGCAATTTCGATTAACACAACACAACTATATTTAAATGAACTGTATTAAAAACGAAATTAAACCAAAATTTCCATTCAATAAATTAGTAAAAGCCATCAATTTGAAAAGCAAGTCCTTTTCACTACAACGAGTTTATACTACGTCTGAAATAACGTAAACAAAACTACACCTTGTTATTATCAAAATTGGTCTAATAGCTTCAGGGACTACCCGTGTACAAACAAACGCAAAATAAAAACTTAAAAATGAATTTAAAACTTCATATTGGTAAACATACAGTGTCTCTAATTTTGAAATTATATAAGGAGACTCCTGTGTCACAAAATTAGGAAAGCTTGCGAGGTGTTGTTTTATTTCGAAGATTGATATAAAAAACTGTCATTATGCTGCAAGCACTCAAATAAGCAGTTTCATGTAAAAATTATGCCCCGCGTGTTTTTTTTCATTTGAACATGAAACGCATAAAATAGTAAGTATTGAAAATTATACTATGTTTATTTAACATTACTCAAGCAATATACAATGGGCTCACAGCAAATACTTACAAAATCAATAATTTTCCAGTAGACTTGATACATTGAAAATTCGTACTGAATCTGTACTATTTTACTCTTTTATCATTGTAATAACTAACTTACTGTTTTCTGCATTTCAAGCTCAAATGCAGAGACGTAAAAGGCACTGTGTACATGCTTTTTGTGAGAAACTTTAGGAATATTTTTTGTTAAAACTGTAAAATATTTCAAAGTTGAAATTCACTCAGATACTTGAGTGACTCTCAAAAATAATAAATAATATATTTAAATGAAAAACTGGCACGCTCCTGCTGTGTAGGTGTCATTTGATTAATAACTCCATTATATAGGTTTTTATAATAAAATGCTGAAGAAATATTTATTTCTTCAGGTTATAATTTAACAGTTACCTATTAAAAAGGTACTTTTGAGTAGTTTAATGACCTTTCCAATAAACTTATCTACAGCGGGTGTCAATTGAAATCAATTTAAAATAATGTTTAATTCTCCATTTTCACAATTGTAAACACAATAATCCTTTTTACAGGTGTTGGTCTAACATACTGCAAAATACACTGCGAGGTAATAATTTTTATGTGGATATTACTATGTCAAAATTGATGTAAGCGCTGATTTGACCATTGAGGGAATACTGTTATTAAAGCCAGTTATGTGCTGACAAGTCAATACAATATGGGCGTCAGGTTCGGGATGTCACAATATTTCTGGTGGTTAGCCCTATTCAATACTCTACTATTATCTATACTTACATAAATACTATAGTCTCTGTCTCTATACCATACCAGCATTGTATTAAACGCCACTATACCAGCTTTATTTTGAATCGTATATTGCTTTACCTTATGTACGATTTTACGTACGACATAGCAAAAATAATATACCATACAAAATTTTATGAAATAAATGATTAATAAGGAGCTGCGAATGAAAATATTTTCCATAGAAAATAACAACATTGGCAAGAAAAAGTTGAATTTGGTTAAAATACGGAGCTAAGTAACCAAATCTGGGATGTGTTATTAATTAGTTGAGTTTGAAAATAATCAAAGTACTCATTTAAAAAAAATCAATTTATAAAGACAATGCATAATTGTATGTTATTTTTTTAGAGAACATAGTTTTACTGTTGTGAAAAATGTTAACTGGAAATTCGAATAACTCGAAAACGTGTTATTATCATTATTATTATTATTATTTTTATTTTTTTTTTTGTTGCACCAATTGTTTGTTTCATTGAGAAACATATACAAAACTAATAACAAGACACTGGGACACTATACCAAAAACCCTATTACTTGGAATGGAATTATCTCAGATAAAATCACCCTAAGTATGACCCTAAAGGAGGTCAAACGGATCATGCTGGTTTCAGGACAAAAAATCTTCTGAAACTGACTCCTAATGTGAAATGTGAAAGTAATCAAATCTCAATATTCAGATTAAATCTCAATAGCCGTCAATCTTTTAATGGTTTCGAAAACGATCTAGGAGATATAAAGGACTTGTTGCGTACGCCGGACTCTTATTTTGCCTGTTTGGATTTTATGCGTTTTGAAACGCAAAACTTCAAATTTTAAGCGGGTTTTAAATTTTTTCACTGATTTGGCTAGAGGGATAAAATTTGAAATTGCAGATAGATACTTTAATTGCACACAAACAGACTATAGAATTGCAAACTTAAATGAATCTGACATTCTTGAATCATTTTGTAAATACAAATCGAAGTGAGCGTTGAAGATTGATGAGCAGTGACTTTCATTTAAAGTGAACGCGCGTACCTTTACCATTATCTTATGTGTCATGTAGAAGCACACATAACACACTGGCAGTATTGAGATAGTGATGTATCGGCAGTATATTGTACACATTTTGAACTGATACTCTAGCTTATTTAATTGCTTGTCTATATTTATTTACTTAGTTATTTTACTGTTAACACATTACATTATTTGATATATATTTATTTACTCTTTTCCATTTATTTTTGTTAAACAGAAATGATTTATTTTGGGCAAATTAGTTGTCTATTTCGTACTTTATATTGTTGACCATGCATAGCCACCGGAAGAAACTTCACCGCTTATTAGTTTAATAAGAAGGGTGAAGGAAGCTGACGAATTTTCACGTTTGCAATAGCACTTTGTGTAGTTTCCAGTTTCATGCTTTTAGTTTGTGACGAAGGCTTTTGTAAGGTTAGTGCTTAAATCATAGGATATCCTCAAAAAATCGAAAAAGTTTTCAGTAAAAATCAGTGGAAATTTTTAATCTAAATGTAAAAATAAGTTCAGAATTGTCTCAAAAAAATTTATTTTATTTAATTATAAGCAGAAAATTGCTTTCAGAATATAATTCAACGTTATATAACTTAAAAAATAAATATAATTATGTTTTTGTATATTAAATTCAAACTTATTTAGTATCCAGTAAGTTTTATACAAAAGGCAGAATGATTTTTTAAAAAGCATTGTAATGTATTTTGTTTATGGAAACTTCTAGAAAATTTTGTAAGAATAAATTTTAATTGGTTGAAATTTGTCATTCAAGTCATTCAAAAAGCAGATAAATTTTTATTGCTATTTGAGCATACTCAAATTATAATTTATTATTTCTAACAATTTATGCGTAACTGATCTATCAGCGTCTTATTATATATCAAAAATATATCAAATTTCGTCGATTAGTACGCCTATACATGAGGCAAAATGTGTTTACTTTCGAAAGTAGTATAGTCACAGGGATTTCAGCGCAGTTGGATGGTACACTTTTCCAAAAAGGGCAAACCTAGGTGAATGTTGGAAACCTCGGTTGAATGCGAAGTTGGAGGGGATAGATGACGTCATTGACCAATAGTAAATCAAGATGGCGTTGGAAGGTGTGGTGGGGGTGAGGGATGACATAAACGGGGCTTGACCAATAGTGGTGGGGAGTGAACGGGGGGAGGGGGCGGTACGTTGACATCATGTACGTTTTGGCCCAGTTGGATGGTACAATTTTCCAAAAAGGGCAAACCTAGGTGAATGTTGGAAACCTCGGTTGAATGCGAAGTTGGAGGGGATAGATGACGTCATTGACCAATAGTAAATCAAGATGGCGTTGGAAGGTGTGGTGGGGGTGAGGGATGACATAAACGGGGCTTGACCAATAGTGGTGGGGAGTGAACGGGGGGAGGGGGGCGGTACGTTGACATCATGTACGTTTTGGCCCAGTTGGATGGTACAATTTTCCAAAAAGGGCAAACCTAGGTGAATGTTGGAAACCTCGGTTGAATGCGAAGTTGGAGGGGATAGATGACGTCATTGACCAATAGTAAATCAAGATGGCGTTGGGAGGTGTGGTGGGGGTGAGGGATGACATAAACGGGGCTTGACCAATAGTGGTGGGCGTGGTTGACAGGAGTGTGTTTCTTGGAAGTGAGGCTTAAAGGGGGCGGGAATTGGACGTTAGATGAGATAATCGAGCCCACTTTCAACCCCAAAGAATGGTACACTTTTCCAAAAAGGGCAAACCTAGGTGAATGTTGGAAACCTCGGCATTGACCAATAGTAAATCAAGATGGCGTCGGGAGGTGTGGTGGAGGGAAATAATGGCTGCCTAAGCATTGATTACGTCATTGGCAATAGTGGCGGAGAGTGAACGGGGGGCGGGACGTTGACATTAGTCAGCAATTCTCAAGAATATGTTGAAATAGATTTGACCTTGAAAAATATGATATCATCATCCTGTTACAAGTTCAAACTTATCATCAAAATTATTTAATTGTCTCATTCCATTTAAAAAAAGGCGGCAATGGAGACACATTCAATTTTAATAATTGTCTTTTTGGTGAAAACAAGCGCAACCGAGTACAACCGATATCATCAGAAGTAACTTACGAACCCACAACAGAAACTTGCTTAATAAATAATCGCAGACGATCATCTTCCACCTCAAGTATAACAGGCGGACGATCACATTTAGATTATTATATTAAAATATATAATATTTATAAAAACATAGGCTCAATTTAGGTAAATTTAATTCAAGGAATCTAACTATATTGGCGAATGAACTTCATTTGAATCTTTATATCAAAACCTACTTTAGGTTCAGTTTAGTCAAATTTAATCTAAAAAATATAACTTAATCGTTGAATCACCTTGATTTGAATTTTTGTATTAACATTGTGATTTTAGTCATTTATAATATTATGGTAAATAAAAGACTGAATAAAAATGTAAAATGTTTAATTATAGTTACCTTTCACATGTAGATTTTGAAATAAAAATATATAATATTTACAAAAACAATTTATGAAAAACATGAAATGTAATATATATATATACATAAATAACAATTCCGAAGGAAAATAGTTAGAAAAAAATTTATTTTATTTATTAAAACACAACAACTATTTGATTACAACAACATTAATTACAATTGAATATCGACAATAAATTGAACAGAGTAACAGTACTATAAATTATTAAAATATTATCTGTTTTACATTTGAAACAATACGCATTTATATAGTATAAAAATGCAATATATATATATATATATATATATATGCAATATATGCAATATATATATATATTGCATTTTTATACTATACAGGGTCCGTCACCATATGTGGTACATTGAGTATTTTAAGGCGGTATCAATTTAATTTAATTTAGTATTTCATTGGATATATATATATATATATATATATATATATATATATATATATATATATATATATATAGATAGATATGGACACACACACAATATTTTTTATTTTTAAGTAGTGGGAGATTTTGGTACATAACAAAAAATAATAGTTTTTATTTTTTGTTATGTACCAAAATCTCCCACTACCTAAAAATAAAAAATATTGTGGGTGTGTCCATATCTATCTATATATATATATATCCAATGAAATACTAGTTTTTATTTTTTGCTATGTACCAAAATCTCCCACTACTTAAAAATAAAAAATATTGTGTGTGTGTCCATATCTATCTATATATATATATATATATATATATATCCAATGAAATACTAAATTAAATTAAATTGATACCGCCTTAAAATACTCAATGTACCACATATGGTGACGGACCCTGTATAAATGCGTATTGTTTCAAATGTAAAACAGATAATATTTTAATAATTTATAGTACTGTTACTCTGTTCAATTTATTGTCGATATATATATTGCATTTTTATATATATTATTAACTTTTATATCAACTTAGATAGAAGCACATCAAGGTCCAATATTTTCTATTTCTAAAAGGCTAATTAAAATTATATCGGATACCGTTCTATTGATAACAAATAATATCTATGGTAAATTATGGTTTAAATTTCAATCGTATTGCTATCTAACACGTGCTATCTAATTTGAGTGCATACACTTTTCTTGGAACTACTAAATTAAACAAAATTCTAAGAAGTGGGTTCGGTATGTGTTAAAGAATAATTTAAATATTTTTGAATTTGAGGATATGCAATAGATTTTCGTGGTGGGGGTAATATAAATAGCGATGCTCCCTGGCTGTCTTAGGGTAGTTTTGGCTCTTGAGTGGTACATTACAATTTTGTTTTATACAGCAATGCATTGCAATGGTTCGAAAAAATAGTTCGATTGATTGCTGCTCATAATTATTAGTTTCTTGGTAATTTCAAGATTACTGATGATGAAAAATTCATGTTGTGTATGGTTATTAGTAATATTGCATTTGGATTTTTTTTGAAATGGAAACCACATTTGATTATTGGTATATTCTTAATATTTTCGAAATACTGTGACCTTTATCGATGAATAAATTATATAATATGTGTATTTCTTATCTATTTCAAATAGCATATTTTCTGATCAGCCTGTTCAGTTTAATATAAATCACGTTTACACGGCTGCTACTCGTAATTTTGAGTTTCTTGGTACTTTTAAAATCAATTATGATGAACAATTGATGTGCGTATGATTATTACTATTTGTTTGTGAGGCTCGTATGGTTCCAGAATTTCACTAGTATCGCTGACTGGAAAATATTTAACACCTTCTACTAGTATTAAAGTATGCGAAAGTAATTGATATTTTGTTTGGTATATTGATTTATAAATTTCGATTTTTGCCCCAATTCCTAGATCAGTTTTTTGTATTTTTAAAATACGTATTTTCGACTACCAAGTAGTCATCATCAGTAAGAATTAGCTAGTGAATGTTACTCTTTGCTAATTTGGTGGCGGACTGCACACTGTTACATTCGTGTTTTTACAATTTATACTGTTCACAGTATCTGTCAAATTGTAGTGTCAGTGGCGCTAGCCAATCAACTGCCATCAGTTGACTAGTCTGGCCAATGAGCATGATACTTGTGCGCAGGTCCATTCGAGTATTTTTTGACGTTTAAAATAATAAATTACAAATCTAACCTAAATTAAAAAACTATAAATAAATCATAAAAATAAATAATCCTAATTAAACTTACACCGGAGGCTGATAAACGACAGCGATGATTTCTATTTATAACAAAAAACCTCAATGTTAAATGTTTTCAAACTAAAAATAAAATCGAATTATATTAGATATTAAAATATTACATTATCGTTTGCAAAATTTTCGCTTTTTTTTTTAACTTTTTTAGATTCTGGTGGATATTGCAAAAAATGCAATATCGAAAATTAGAAGTTTAAGTTCATGGGACACATTATTTGGGAATGACAAATTAAACCAGCTAACAAACATATACAAACAATCTTGGATATAAAAAAAAATCAAAAGATAAAAGTTGTGTAAGCTAAATTTATTACAAAATCATCAAAACTAACGGCAAAATTAAGAAAGTTAACTCCTAAAGATGTTCCATTTGATTGGAATGAAAGACACAATGACGAACTTAATACAATTTAAAAATTAATCACATCGGATCCTATTTTGAAACCACATGGCCCACATAAACCGGTAATAATTCAAACCGATGTCTCAAAGGATGAGCTGGGATCAATTTTGATTAAAGAGGGATATCCGATCGCATTTGCGTAAAGAACAATGAATAAATCGGAACAATGATGGGCCCACATAGGGAAAAAAACTTATGTCCATAGCATTCGCATGTGAGCGCTTCGACTATTTTTTCTATGGTCATAAGTTTCCTGACAAAAGTGATCATAAGCCCTTTGAAACATTAGTAAAGCGAGCACCAAGATTACAAAGAATGTTTATGATCCTACTGAAATATCTACTCATGGATATTACGTATAAACTCGGAAAAAACATGTTAGTTGCTGATTGCCTCTCTAGGACACAGGTGGATGGAGTATCGGAACTAAACGCACTATCAGGGGTCATTCATATAGTATCACGAAGTCTGTCTGTGTATCAAAAGATAATTATGATCATTATCGCTAACTACTGAAACAGGATGATGACCTTAAAGAAATCTGTAACTTTCTTTAAAATGGTTGGCTGAAATATCACCAATTAAATACAAACTGTCAAAAATTTCGCAAACTTAAATCAGAATTAGTCTTTGAAAACGGATTACTGTTTCTATATCATCGGTAAGTGATTCTGCAGGATTGACAAGATAAAATGACTAAGTGGTTACATGCACCGCACCTGTGTATCGAGAAAACGCTCTCAAGGGCAAGAATGTTATATTATTGGCCGGGAATGAATACCAAAATCGTAGACATAGTCGCGGTATGTAATATTTGTGAGAAGTCTAAACAGAATAATCAAAAAGAGCCTCTAGTACAAGAAATAAATCCGAAATATCCATATCACATTTATTTGGCAACATATTTATATCGGATTTATATAGTATTGGATATCCGTCGGTAATCCAATCAGATAACGTCCCATTTAATTCATACGTTTTTATTGAATTTAGAAGTTAGAAAAATATTCAATTAAAATACTCAAGCCCCAAATACGCACAAAGTAACGGATTAGCAGAAAAGGGAGTGGAAATTGCCAAAAATATCTTAAAATGGTGTCAGGAAGTAAATAAGGGTCACAAATTCCAAAATAGAATTTTAGAATACAATACAACCCCAATTGCAAATATTCAATTGACACCCTCAGAACTAGTTTTTGGTCGATTAGGAAAAACGGGTCTTCCAGTGTCGGAACATACGCTTATGAGAAAGAATATTCCGGAGGTTGAGGTCCAAAAAAGAATACCAATTAAAAAAGAAAAGCAAAATATAACTATGATCCGGGAGCAAAGTCATTGCCATCACTTAAACTAGAAGATGAAGTCATATTAAAAAAAAAAAAAAAAAAACAAAAAAAAAAAAAAAAACGGGAAAGCAATGGTAATACGTTAAAATTGTGGGAAATGTCAATAACCGGTCATATATTGTAAAAGTCTCATTTGATAGTTACCGCCGACGTAACCGAAGATTAATAGCTAGAACGGAAAATAATGGCTATAGTGCTAGTGATTTTATTTTTGAAAAAAATGTTAAATCAGGGTACTGAGATAATTTGCCGGAAATGCAAATAATTCGAACAGAAAACAAACCGTTGACTGTAGAAGACAACAGTAGGGCTTTGGCTCAGGATAGTGAAATTGTATATTGATCGGAGCAATCAAGGAGTAATTAAGTCAGTGTTTCACAGGAAAATGTAACACTTGAAGCCAATGACCCAGAAGCAAATAAAAAAGAATCATATCATTCAATACAGAAATCAATACAAGCTAAAACTAGAAGTGGCCGCCCTGTAAGAAAACCACAAAAATACGAATGGGACTGAATTCTATTCTTATTTTATATTGAATCATAAAAATAAAATTTATTTGATATCGAATTATACGCAATTAGTTATTATATTAATTGGTTATTTATCTAACTAATTCAAAATCTAACTATACTCAAAGATTTTAAAAATAAATGTAATCAAAATTTATTTGATATCTAATTATCCCCAAGTGATTAGTATATTAATTAATTATTTATTTAACTAATTAGAATCTAATTTTCAATTAATTTGAATTTGTAATTGAACTTTTTGTAATTAAATTTTGAATAATAATAATAAAAAAAAGAGAGCGTGTAATGAGAATAAATGAGTAGAATGCTTCTTCCAATTATTCAAATGGCATTCCTTGAATAATGTGAATGTAACCTAATTTTTTTTATTGTATGATCTTTGTATTACACGCGCATTCATTCTACCGGAAACTATTGAATGGGTTAGAAAGAATATAATAAAATAAATAAAAAACTAATAAAACTAAATCTTGCTTTATTTAGACAATCTTATTACACTTTTTCCTTCCTTAAGTAATGCATAGTCGTTTATTTTAAAATTTCTAACTTTGTTCCTTGCTGATGTATCGTCATTTATTAAATTGATTGTTTTAAATTATTTGTAGCAACTTTTAGAATTTTCCTAATTTTGTGTTGGAAAAATGTTTCTCTCTTGTGAAAAATTTTTCGCTGTTACTGTTTTGTTGAAGGGCATTGGTATATTTGGTTCAATTCTTAAAACTAATTTGTATGTACCGATACAGATATTACACTTTCTCCTAATTTGACTTCTGAAAACAAAAGTTTACAAAAGAACAAAAAAAGGAAAAAGACGGCTAGCGCCGATTAGTTGACCATACAACAACTATGGAAATTTCCTCTAAGTCAATCGTAAATTCGCAATCGAATATCAATAATTCACCATCTATTACAAAAAACTCTGCTCACAGACCGAGAAAGTCTTCCATCTAAATAGTCCTCTTAAAATTAGATTTTGGAATGCAAATGGATATGGAAATGTGCTTGATGTTTGTGGAATTAATAATAAAATTCATATTTGGTGTATAGTGGAAACCTGGAAGTTGAATGAAAGTCTAGTGCTACCTCCTCAGCTGAATATTCATTATAACTATGTGTGCTCAAGCGCTACTAAAGTCAAATCTAAGGGGCGTGCAAGTGGTGGCCTTCTGGTTTTAATCAATAATGTTTTAAACTTTAAAGTGTTAGATAAAACAAGCTGGTGGATCGTAGTACTGATAACCGCATATAATATTAAGTTTATTGTTTGTGTTGTATATTTTAAACCGGATATTGATGTAGACTATATTTTGGAAATGTTTGATATCTCTCTCTCCAATATAATTGCAGATTACTCCGATTTAATGTATTTCGTAGGGGGAGATTTTAATTCTAGAATAGGTTTGTTGAATCAGGTCAGTTTTCGATGGGACTCAATTAATTTCTGAGCGGAACTCAAACAGATTCGGTTTGTAATAATAAAGGTAGAAAGCTCGTAAATTTTATGGAGCAACATAATTTTGTATTAATAAATGGTAGAAGTGTTGGTGATCGAACAGGTCAAATGACTTACTGTAGCGTGCTGGGTAGTAGTGTAATTGATCTTTTATGGTGTAACATCAACAGTCTACATTTAGTTGATAATTTCTGTGTTTCCGATGATGTTACCTTATCAGATCACTGGCCAATCGAAGTGAAGCTAAATTTTCAGATTCGGAGGCGAAATCGTACAGATAATTTACACTCAAAGCCAGTCAGTCGCATTAAATGGGAGGAAAACAAATTGTGTGATTACCAAAATTTAATGATGTTAAGCCCCCGAATTGTCGTAAATTGGAATAATTCGGATTCTGATTTTACTTTTGAAAATTTTATTTCTTGCATTTATGAGATAGGAGCTCAATTGGACTTATTCCAGTCAAGCTATCGTCATAATCAAACAGTTTCACATGCTTATAAACCGTGGTTCGATAAGAGCTGTAGTCTTGCAAAGCGTAACTTAAGGGCAAAATTAAAAACGTGTACGCAGCGGCTAAAAAAGACTATAGAATTCTTATCAACAACAAAAAGCGATTACATAAACAATCGATTACTGACGACCTTACTAATGCTAAAGATTCGGCTACGTTTTGGAAGATTATTAATGCTTTTCGTAGCCATGGCCGCAAACACCATCTCACAATTGAAGTGTGGGAAAATTTTTATACCATAATCAGTGGCACCAACTCCTTGCAAACCGATGTCTATTTGACAGATGTGAAGCATCCGTATTTAGACAAAAATATTTCTTTTCAAGAGATAACGGACGGTTTGCAAGCGCTTAAAACGCATAAAGCTCCTGGCCTGGATGGGATCTCGAATGAATTTCTGAAAAATCTCCCTAATAACTGGCTACTTTACCTGAACACCATGTTTAATAAAATACTAGAGCAGGAAAAGTTGCCAATGCAATGGAGTAAGATTATCGTCAATATGATGCATAAAAAAGGCGATATAAATGCGCCAGAAAATTATAGAGGAATTGTCTTATGCAGCACCACTTTAAAGCTGTTTACTAGTATAATTCTATGTCGCTTAAACTATTGGGCTGAATCATGTGAATTTTTTATCGAATCACAATCAGGCTTTAGGAAGAACAGAGGTTGTCTAGATAATGTTTTCGTTCTTGCTTCTGTGATTCATTTACAACTTCGTCTCTCCGGTAGACGAGTTTATGCCCTATTTGTGGATTTTAAACGTGCTTTCGATTCCATTAGCCATTCAAAATTATGGGAGAAACTTTTTGTCTATGGAGTTAGTGGAAAAATGCTTCGAATTTTGAAAAATCTGTATGATAATTCATGTTTTCAGATAAAGAGCAATGGTGATTTTAGTAAAGAGTTCCATGTTACTAAAGGCGTATTTCAGGGTGAATCATTGAGTCCATGGCTTTTTTCTGCCTTTATAAATGATATTGAAAATTTCTTTCAATCAAACGGATCTCGGGGATTAATAATTGATGGCTATAATGAATTACTAATGCTCTTATATGCTGACGATTTAGTGATACTAGGTGGCAGCTACTCTGATTTACGCAAAAAGATTTTATTGTTAACTTCTTATGCAAATAACGATTTGGAAATTAATTATGAAAAATCAAAAGTTGTTGTTTTTAAAAATGGCGGGCGCAATGAAAAGAATAACACTTTTCAATTTAAGGATTTTACTTTCGAAATAGTCAACAAATATTTGTACCTAGGAATTCCGTTTGTTAGTTCGTCTCTGTTTTTTCAAACATCAGAATTAGCGATACAAAAGGCAAACGTAGCTATGGGGTCTGTTATGAAAATATTAGCTGATACAAAATGCGTATCATGGAACTCTCGAATAAAATTATTTAACTATTGTGTTGTTAATTCCCTTCTGTATTGCGCTCCTGCTTGGTGCATGCGTTATCTAAATGAAATAGAACGTATTCAGATGGGTTTTTATAAGCAGTTACTAAAACTACCAAGAAATACTCCAAACTATATTGTGCGCCTGGAAACTGGTTCTTTGCCCCTCTCTCTAAACGCAATTAAATCAACTCTGTCATGGCTACGAAATATCCTATTTATGGATGGAAAACGGTACCCGAGACTGTGTTTTAACAGATTTCTACACTTGACAAATACCGAGGAAAACATCAATTCCAAATATAATTGGGTCTCACAATTAAAGGTCTTCTTGATTTAGTGGACTCCGGTAGGCTTTTAACCACTAATAGAATAACCATAACTGACGTTAATACTATTATAGAAAGGTTCTCTTTTTACTTCAGGCAAAGGGATATGACAAGAATTACATCATCTGAGCATAGCCCATATAAGCACTTGACCTTTTCGGAAGGATCGTAAGCATATCTATCATTTACTTGTCCAATACAATTTATACGAGTATTTGCGCAGTTACGTACCACAAACCATAAAATTTTAAGAATCGTTATTAACAACCTAAGCTACACTATTGATCAAGAAACTAATTGCTCCCTCTGCAGCTTAAACGAAAAAGAGAGTCTTGCTCATTTGCTTTGTATCTGCCCGGTTTATAATTACGAGCGTTTCATCGTTTTTCAAAAAGTTAGCTGCAACCAAACTGATCTGGAAAAGATGTTACATGACATGAGCATCGGACATATAAAAAGAGTTTTCTGGCTTGTTAGAACAATATTGTTGATACGTTCCTTCCTACTAGATCAATAGCGATTCCATCGATAACTTCTGGGCTGATCATGTTTCTCTTTTGCTTGTAGAAATTACATAATTAATTTTCGTTTTTCCCTCCTTCTTTTTAACATTGAGTTTGTTTTTCTTTTTTTCTTTTTTTCTTATTTCTAAAACTTGAATTTCCTTTATAAAGAATTGTAATATTCTAAATAAAGTATTATTATTATTATTATTATTATTATTAACTAATTTGTATGGCGTTTCATCTGTTGACCTGTTTGCGTGTTTGATATGAGTAGGTTACCAAATACAACATTTCGTTCCAATTATCCATTGCTTCGTTAATAAATGACCAGAGGTAGTTTTCCAAACATGAATGGATCCTTTCTAACGATCCATTATTTTTGGGATGATAACAGCTTGTTGTCTTGTGCATGCTTCAAAATAGTTTAATTACTGGCCTGAAATAGTTTAAATACAGCATCTTGAGCAGTGAGGCTTGTGGAAAACCAAATTTATTTGCGTATTTTAAGAAGTTAACCGCAGTAAAGCTTTTCGGTCTTTCATTGGGAATGCTTGAACGTGTTTAGCTAAGTTATCTTGAATAGTAAATATATTCTTATGTCACTTTTTGTTAAGGGTCTGACGAAATCCAAAGAAATTTCTCCATTCAACTTCTGGCTCCTTTTTCTGGAAGGTGGCACATTTTTTTATATAATTATCGTCATAACTTTTCATGCCTTTCCAGAAGTATTTTTGACGTAATTCTTGATAGGTACGAGCCTGTCCTGGGTGACCTCTTAATGGACTATCATGGAACTTTTGAAGGAGCTTTAAGTTTACTTCTTCGGTTCTTATAATAGTGGTTGCGCCATTATTTGCTTCAGGCGTGCAGCTGCAATTTCTTTCATTTCTTTCTTGATGTTCTTGATTAATTTTAGAACTTGGGCCTAGTTCGCCTATTTCCGCTAGTTCAGCGTCCAAACCATCTTGTATTTCGTTTGCAGAAAGATACATATAAATATTTACATTTTCAGCGGGTATTACTTCAATATTTTTTTCCCAAATGATAATGTAGTAAGTTATTTAAATAATTATTACTTAATTTCTTACCTATTTTACTTTTATGAACAATACAATTTTTATCAGCTGAATTCAATAACATCTCGGATTATGTTTCAAATAGTATTTTTACGTTGATATTTTTTTGAGTGTTATTTTTTTTAAATAATTAGGATTATTGTTTGAGTATCGTTTTGCGTATCATTTGTCCGATGTTTGCGTTTTTGATGCTCTCGGTGAAGTTATTTAAAATAAATATTTTAAAATTATTGTTTATGTTTTAATCTTTAGATAATGGAATTATTAAAGTTTTTACATTATTTATATTGTTAATGTTTTTGACAAAGGAGATTTTTTAACAATTTTTTATTGCTTTGGCCAATTCTTCAAATTTTTTTCGATGTATTTAAGATGGCCAAACAAATAGGCCTGGTTAGTAAATCTGCGCCTAGTTGGTTTTACCAGGGGTGTATTTTCTTCTATTTTGATAATTCATTAGCTTCAGTCTCCATCGTACTAACCGACTATTTGGATCCTTAATCGAATGTAACCAAACTAAAGGACGGTGGTTAATTTTAATTTCGAACAATTTTGTGAACAGAAATTTGTGAAAATTTTTCACCGTCTTACTTATTGCTAACATTCTTTTTCGATTGTGGAATAATTTCTTTCAGTTTCAGTGTACTCTTGCGTCAATGCTCTGCCTGGGAGATATTTTTTTGCGATTGAAATTTGATCGAGCGCCTACTTTTAGTATTAGCGTTAACATAATTTCCGACTTTGGAACTGAATTACTACAACTACATCGGCTACGATCAGTTTAAAGAAATGAAAAAAATTTTTATTGTATATATTGTAAAAAGTTTACCAGTGTTAAAAATATATTTAGCGATTACAAATCCTGTTCAATTTGGTAATAATAATAATAATAATAATATTTTATTCGTTCTCTTTCGATATACAATGTATACATAGAATTCGTCAAAAAAAAAAAAAAAAATATATATATATATATATATATATATATATATATATATATATAATAATAATAATAATATTAAAAGATAATGCGGTGATGGCCGACTTTCCGTAGACTATCCCGGTATTCACCTTAAACATCGTGGAAAACCATCAAAAACTCACGAGTAGGATAGCTGACATCCTTAAAAGTAAGAATGTCTAAAATAAATAAATATGAAATTTGTTTACCTAAAAACAAAAAATAATATATTAATTAAATTTCTTTTTCCGGTGATAAAAAAAAATCTACCGGAAAGTGTCAAATATTATAAAAAATAAATAAATATTGATACCGGTGTATAAAAATTTCCACGGTACATGTTATATAATAAAAAAGAAAAAAAAAATTGATTACCGGTGTATAAAAAATTTCCACGGTAAATGTCATTTAATTAAAAAAATATTCATACCGGTGTATAAAAATTTCCACGGTACATGTTATATAATAAAAAAGAAAAAAAAAATTGATTACCGGTGTATAAAAAATTTCCACGGTAAACGTCATTTAATTAAAAAATAAATAAATAAATAAATAAATTAATATAAAATTATCGAATTCCGGTGATTAAGATCAACACGGAAAGTGTCAGAAATTAAAAATTATAAATACAATTACTTAAGGTAGTACCAGCATGAAATCACTTTTCGACAGATTTGGCCGAATTTTTTTTCTCGGGTTTATAATAGCTTTATTTATGAATTCCTAAAATTTCATAATTTTTGACCGTTTAGATCGCGAGATATTTAAAGACAAAGTTCGCGATTTTGAGGATCATGTCCCATTTAAAGCATGTAAAATGTCCGGTCTCTCCAACTATTTTTTATGATATTATTATATATTGAAGAAAAAGTAGAAAAAATGTTTATACAATACAATTCTAAAAAAAAAATTTAGAAATTAATTTTCACTTTCGAGATATTAATTTTGACGTAAATTGATCGAAATTGGGACGTTGGCATAATTATTTCCCATTGAAACGGTCAAAATTTCTGAAACTTTGGGAATTAATAGTAAGCATTATTAAATTCTTAAATTTAATTTTTCGTGAAATTCTGTCGAAAAAAAAAATTGTACCTTTGCTTTAACATAGAAACTGCAAATACCATGCTGGAACTACGTTAATACATATATTAAGTTTAAAAATTAGTTTTTAGTCCTTCCTCCAATGAATAGAAACACTGCTGTTGCAGGTACCTACGAACTGCATTGATCGGAGCCATTCTATTATCTCTCATAATGTCATTAACGGTTGACCCTTTACGGATTTTACCATAAAAAAGAATTGCAAGATACCTCGTATTTTTTTTTTAAATGAATATTTACACCTGGGATTAACATATTCAGATGGATTTCGAATCATATAACGATTGCCCTGATTTATATTAATTTCGAACACATTTTTATTTTGGATAAAAAATTTGTAGATTTCAAAAATATAATGAGAGTGAAATGTCAGTATTCTGTTGTTCAGAAAGAATATTTTACAACTTTCAGTTCTTTTTAAGTTAAAAATAATTCTAATTGCTCTTTTCTGTATTTTAAATATTTTTGAGGCATTTACTGAAGCACCCCATATTACTATGCCATATGTCATAATTGAAGCAAAATTTGCATAGTAAACTGACAGTAGTGTCTTTTGGTCAACTCTTGATCTTAACGCTCTTAATTGAAAGCACACTCTGCTCAATTTTACACATAAGGTGTCAATATGAGATTTCCAATTCATTCCTGAATCTATTTCAACTCCTAGAAATGTTGTTTTACTTACAAACAGATTATGCGTAAAGGCGACTCCACCACCAAAACACACAATTGCTGTTTTGTTACGATTTAGAAGCAAATCGTTTTCATGGCACCAGCTGTCCATTAATTCCAGTACATTGTTAATGACTTTCATAAGCTCATCGGTATCTTTATGTGAAACGACGATGGTCGTATCATCGGCAAAGAGTGCAACTTTACAAAATAATTTACTAAATGAATTTGGCAAGTCATTAATAAATAGGAGAAACAGCAATGGCCCAAGAATAGACCCTTGTGGGACCCCAGACCTGATTGCACCCCAACTTGACTTGAAAGTATTTCCGTCTATGTTTAATTCAACAAATTGAGCTCTATTAGATAAATATGACTCTATAAGTTTATAACATTGGCCACGAATACCATATGCATAAATTTTGGAGAGGAGTAAATTATGATTCACGCGATCGAAGGCTTTAGAAAGATCAAAAAATAAAGAGGCTACTTTAAAACCTTCATTAATTTTCGTGAGAATATGATCCGTGACGGCAAAAATTGCATTTGTAGTTCTTGTATTCTCTCGATATCCAAATTGATCGGGTGTCAATATGTTGAATCGAGTTAGAAAATTTGAAATTTTATTAAATATAACTCTCTCTAGAACTTTGCTGAAAACATACATTTTCCTGTTGGTTCATGTTTTATTATGGCTCAACTACCAAGTTTTCCCTTTGTTGGATCAAAAAATAAATCTCGGTTACAACTTGTAAGCATTCAATTTTCAATAGCAAATTCCCGTCAATTCAAGGTATAATTTTAATTTATTTTTGGGTTTCGCCAATATTTGTTTTTTAATAATCGTTTTAATATTCAAAATCATAGAAAATATTTTATTTCGAAGTATTGGGTTTGGAGTCGAAATTACACTTGATACATTACCTTTGATTTTTATTCGCTTGTAGGACATCAATTCTGTATGATTTTGTTACCGCCGGAGTTAACCGTTTTTGATTGATTTCCAAATTATTAATTTTGATATCTTTAATTAGACGTCAAAATATCTTGTAAATACTTCATATATTTTATTTGGTCTTGTTTTGGGGTGTCTATATTAATAATTCTTTATTAACCTGTTTTGATGGAGTTTAAAATTTTGTTAGTTATTTTATACATAATTACAAAATCTATCAAACTTAAAATTACTTAATTTTTTTATAGAAATATATTTTATATGGATTGTATTTTGTGGCCCATTCTAAATTAATTCGATACTTCGGTTTATTTTTTTGTAGGATATCTTTTCATTTAAAATATTATTTACTTTGCTGTTTAACGAACTCATATCAAACTGACATATGTTTATTATGTTCTAAGACAATTGCGAAATTAGGTAAATATTATTAATTGCGGTATGCATTTTTTTTATGATGTTGTAAACTATCTAGTTTGATGATAATATCTTTAAAAGATTTTCTTTAATTATTCATGATAGGTTTCAATTTGTAATTTAGTTTGCAAAGTTTTACATCATTTAAATCAAACATTTGTATTTCTTTTTGGATATACATAAAAAAATAAATTGTGTTGAAGATGACATCTATAGATGCATATTAATTCAATTAATTTATACATAAATATTTTTTTTAAGGATCTTTTTTAAAAGTATTTAAATGGACCCAGCACACTGGCGTTTATAGTGGGGGCACTTCTGATTCATCTTAGGGTGCGATTCGTATACAACTGTTATTTAGAACGGAACGATTATGCTTCACCGTTTTGTGACGCCTTCACTGCATCTCTATTTCGAGGCTATTCGAGACTATTTCGAGGTATATTCTGATATGCATGCATCTTATACAATAATTTTGAGTCTTTAACATTCACACAGAGTTAGCCATATGCGGTCGACGTTGAACACATTCTTTTAATTGAAATCAACGAAACAAATTTGTTTTCCCATATGTTTATATTTTTTTAAATTTACCATTCA
This sequence comes from Chrysoperla carnea, assembly GCF_905475395.1. Taxonomy (NCBI): domain Eukaryota; kingdom Metazoa; phylum Arthropoda; class Insecta; order Neuroptera; family Chrysopidae; genus Chrysoperla; species Chrysoperla carnea. The sequence continues at coordinate 3,125,706 of NC_058342.1, read as the reverse complement.
ATTTTTTTTATTTCGCATACCTAGAGCATCGTTACTGGCATCAGTGGTGACAAAAAAACATTTTGCTATCGTCCGGATGTTTAAGAATAGAGGCTGAAGTAACTTTTGCTTTCAATAAGATAGATACGTCTGCACAATTTTTATCGAAATCCATTTTACATTCTTTTTTTATAAATTCTTTAAGTGGTTTTGTGAATTTAATTCCGGCTCAGTTATTCCCGAGAAATTTTAATTTGTTTCATATTTTTTAGTTGATTAAGTTTTAGTATTTTTTCTTTTTTTTCCTACTTGGGATTGGACACCATCTACTGTTACGATTTGTCCAGGATATATAAATTCTTTTTTATAAACACTTTTCAATATTGAGTTTTTAATTATTTTTCTTTATAATACCTCAGTTAGATTTATAATATGATTTAAGAGGTTTTTGCCTAATATAACGCACACACTTTCCTTGGTTTATTTGATCAGCGAAGGTTTCATTCATAACACTTTAGAAACTAGCTGGAGCGTTTATCAAACCAAAGGGCATAGGCATAAATTCCTAGTGGCCGTTCGCGATTGTGAATGCCGTCCTTGACCATAATTTGGTGTAACCCGCTTGTTAAATCGTGGGCTGAATCGTAGTGATTACCTCCTAGATTACTTAGTATTTCGTCTATACGTGGTATAGGAGCTTAATATGAAAATGAGATATTTTGTAATAAATTTTATAAAGAAATATTAGGGATAGCAAAATCAGCATGTAACAGCGGTGTTTTAGTAGAAATTGGAAGAAAATCGATTGCAGCGCGTTTTATCTGACTATCATTGGCTTATAATGGAAGAATTCAAAAGGGCAAAAAAAAATTACAACAAGCAGGTCTCGCATGCGGATTAGAAACTAATATGAAAGAACAATCGAATCCATTGGAAATGACAGCTGAAAATTTCGAAAATTGGACAAATACAAGAATAAAAAAACAAGTGCAGGAATACTATTTAAAAAAATTATTACACGAATTGAACTCTAAGGTATCAATGCAAATGTATTTTTGCATACCGCATTTAGAAACTGGCGCACCATATCGAAATATATTAAACAGAGACCAGAGGAGACTCCTAGCTTCGTTCAGACTAAACACTTACACCTGGCACAATGTACGAAATTCATTAGGAGACAAGATGTTTGTTTTATGTGGTGGGCTAGAATCTGGACAACATTAATTTATAGATTGTGAAGGTACCAGAGGAATAGAAAGAGATAGAGTTTTTGCAATAGAATTGAATAACCTAACGAACATTTTGAATGTTTCTGAGTATGATAATGCAGCAGTAGTGACAGTAGTAGTGACTTATATAAATTCAATACTATCGAAGAGGAAAAGTTTCTTGTTTTGATTACAAAGTTTGCTGTTTAAAAAAAATTAAAATATGACAATTACAGCCATCCCGATTTATAATTTTTTTAATTATAAAGAATTTTATTTTACTTATGATATTTATGATTGATTTGCTTTTTGTATATCAATAAAGAATATAAATATAATAATTAATTATTTCGACATCCTTTGTTTTGTGATTCGTTCTTTTACAGATTTTAAAGTATTTTTGTTTGTTTGAATATTCGTTTGAAAAGAAGTTTTTATTTGATTTTGCATAGAGACAAGAGCTAGCTATGCTTAAGGTTTTACCTCTTAAAATATTAGAAATTTCTGGCTTACAGTGATGTGTAAAGCCATTTCCTTTAGTAATGCTAATTTGCCCACCAACATTGAATTCGTTGAATTCAATTCGTCGAATGATTTGCGAGTTTAGGTATTCAATACGTAAGAATAATGCTTTAAATATAATTTTTTTTAAATTTTATTTAGTGATGATAATTATTATGCTGAAATTTGTGCTTAATTAATCAACCAATCAAAATATTAATAAATAAAATAAAATATTAATCAAGAAAATAATTATATTGCTTGTTTTTGTGAAATTTCCTAATTTTCCTCACTTATTATCATACACGAAGTAAAATAATATCTAAACTTAGAAAAATCGCGTATCGTGTGCGAGAAACAAAAAAGGCTAGCTGCGATTTTGAAAGTCAAATGCAAGCATTGTTTATAAGTGAATTTTTTTATCGCTGGAACGCAACATCAGCACACATACACGGAATAAAAATTATACATAAACTCGGGGGCTAGTTTTGATTTTATAATTTATCAGTAGCTTCTAGTTTAAAATTTCTCAGTAACAACAATTTTCATTTATCAATAACAGTAGTATAGTCACACCGGTTTCAGCGCAGATGGATGGTACACTTTTCCAAAAAGGGCAAACCTAGGTGAATGCTGGAAACCTCGGTTGAATGCGAAGTTGTGGGGATAGATGACGTCATTGACCAATAGTAGCGCTGTAAAAATCAAGATGGCGTTGGGAGGTGTGGTGGGGCGTGGCTGACAGAGCGTTAGTGTGTTTCTTGGTGGAAGTGGGGCTTAAAGTGGTGGGCGTGGTTGACAGGTGTGTGTTTCTTGGAAGTGGGGCTTAAAGGGGGCGGGAATTAGACGTTAGATGAGATAATCGAGCCCACTTTCAGCACAGTTGGATGGTACACTTTTCAAAAAAGGGCAAACCTAGGTGAATGTTGGAAACCTCGGAAGTTGGATGACGTCATTGACCAATAGTAAATCAAGATGGCGTCGGGAGGTGTGACGCAGGGGAATAATGGCTGCCTAAGCATTGATTACGTCATTGGCTTTGACCAATAGTGGCGGAGAGTGAACGGGGGGCGGGACGTTGACATTAGTCAGCAATTCTCAAGAATATGTTGAAATAGATTTGACCTTGAAAAATATGATATCATCATCCTGTTACAAGTTCAAACTTGTTTGAAATAATTTTCACGTGACCGGATGTTAATATTTTTTTATTGAATTAGCAATGTAATATGACACTTGAAATTTACATAATAAAAATACATGTTCAAACTTGTTTGAATGGACTTTGATCTTAAAATAATTTTACACGTGTACATTAGTCAGCAATTTTCAAGAATATGTTGAAATAGATTTGACCTTGAAAAATATGATATCATCATCTTGTTACAAGTTCAAACTTGTTTGAATCGACTTAAAATAATTTTACATGTGTCAAAACACGTGACCGGATGTTAATATTTTTTTTATTGAATCAGCGATGTAATATGACACTTGAAATTTACATAATAAAAATACATGTTCAAACTTGTTTGAATGGACTTTGATCTTAAAATAATTTCACACGCGTACATTAGTCAGCTATTCTCAAGAATATGTTGAAATAGATTTGACCTTGAAAAATATGATATCATCATCCTGCTACAAGTTCAAACTTGTTTGAATAAAAATACATGTTCAAACTTGTTTGAACATGTTTAAACTTGTTTGAATCGCATTAGATCTTAAAATAATTTTACACGTGTTATGAGATTAGATAATAATTTCTGCTGGTGGGGGATTTTTGGAGTGGTGGTAATCATATAAAAAAGGCGCTCGACATTAGGGTAATATCAGTTTTCATTAAATATTCATAATATTAATCAAAATGAATAGAGCAGAATTAAAATTATTAGATAGTTGTTTAGTGCGACCATGCATAAAAATGGACGACTTGCCACTGAAAAAAAATTAAAAATACTAAAAATGGAGCGGATTCTAACGATACATGGGCCATCAATAAAAGTTTTACTGGATATAAGCCTAGATGGTACAGAAAACGAGGGAGTTTTTCTACCATCTAGGTTTGCAGTGTTGACGGACAACATGATTAAATTATTTAACACAAAACCGGGGTATTTGAGGGTGGAGGTGAAAATTGGAAGAAGTCACCAATTAACGCTGCGCCTATTCGAAGATGATGTTAACGAAGATTGTGTTCACATCGAAGAAGAAAGTCAAGCATTATTTTAAAATCATTCCTATATTGAATTTTATTACTACAAGATATATATATTTTATTGTTATTGTTTACGATGTAATGTAGGGTTTTATTTAATAAAAATCTTACAGACCAGTATTAAACAGGTTAAAACCAGTATTAAACAGGTACAGACCAGTATTAAACAGACCTGTTTACATACAGACCTGTTTAGATGCAGTCCTGTTTAGATACAGACCTGTTTAGATACAGACCTGTTTAGAAAGAGACCTGTTTAGATGCAGACCTGTTTAGAAACAGACCTGTTTAGAAAGAGACCTGTTTAGATACAGACCTGTTTAGAAACAGACCTGTTTAGAAACAGACCTGTTTAGAAAGAGACCTGTTTAGATACAGACCTGTTTAGAAAGAGACCTGTTTAGATACAGACCTGTTTAGAAACAGACCTGTTTAGAAACAGACTTGTTTGAAAGAGACCTGTTTAGAAACAGACCTGTTTAGAAAGAGACCTGTTTAGAAACAGACCTGTTTAGAAACAGACCTGTTTAGAAACAGACCTGTTTAGAAAGAGACCTGTTTAGATACAGACCAGTATTAAACCGAGCTGTTTCTTTTTAGACCTGTTTAGATTTTATATTTATTATATGTAATTATTTAAATTACATCATAACCTATTGAGAACTCAGTATGAACGGTATAGATAAATTTGGATGTCCTCTTTTCAAAAATTATCAAGATTCATATACATCACATAATGAATCAATACTTCGATGTAATGGCGGAAATAATTACTTCGATGCAAAACAAAGACGAATTGTGAATGTCGGGAAACCTATCAGTAGTTGGATCAGGATAAAATTGTGTTGGTTGTGTATTACGTATTGATATTCGAAAATAACCATTAAATTTTTTCAGACTCTCGTTAAATATTTCAGTAGTGTTATTGATTTTATCACTAACATGATTGATAAGGGTGTATAAATCCACAGCATCAGTTGAAAATTCTGGACTTGCTACATTACTTATTTTTTTATTTTTTGCGTCAAAGTATGATTCTTTATCATCTAATGACAAACACTGCCCAAGACTTTCCAAGTTTACAACATCTTGCTTATTTATAGGTTTCCCAACATTCACAATTCGTCTTTGTTTTGCATCGAAGTAATTATTTCCGCCATTACATCGAAGTATTGATTCATTATGTGATGTATATGAATCTTGATAATTTTTGAAGAGAGGACATCCAAATTTATCTATACCGTTCATACTAAGTTCTCAATAGGTTATGATGTAATTTAAATAATTACATATAATAAATATAAAATCTAAACAGGTCTAATAAGAAACAGCTCGGTTTAATACTGGTCTGTATCTAAACAGGTCTCTTTCTAAACAGGTCTGTTTCTAAACAGGTCTGTTTCTAAACAGGTCTGTTTCTAAACAGGTCTCTTTCTAAACAGGTCTGTTTCTAAACAGGTCTCTTTCAAACAAGTCTGTTTCTAAACAGGTCTGTATCTAAACAGGTCTCTTTCTAAACAGGTCTGTTTCTAAACAGGTCTCTTTCAAACAGGTCTGTTTCTAAACAGGTCTGTTTCTAAACAGGTCTGTATAGGTCTGTATCTAAACAGGTCTCTTTCTAAACAGGTCTCTTTCTAAACAGGTCTGTTTCTAAACAGGTCTGTTTCTAAACAGGTCTGTATCTAAACAGGTCTCTTTCTAAACAGGTCTGTTTCTAAACAGGTCTGTATCTAAACAGGCCTCTTTCTAAACAGGTCTGTATCTAAACAGGTCTGTATCTAAACAGGTCTGTATGTAAACAGGTCTGTTTAATACTGGTCTGTACCTGTTTAATACTGGTCTGTATCTGTTTAATACAGGTTTTGACCTGTTTAATACTGGTCTGTTTAGATACCGGTCTGGTTTTCAGTATATTATATTTTCTTCCCTTAACTCTTGTATCAAACTATTGATTTCATTTTGATGGCTGAAATTTCCCGCGTCACGTGATGCGCATAACAGCCGTAATCTGTCACAAAGTTCGTCGATTGTATTCCAGTACACATAGTCTATGGGATTATTAGTTACTCGTGATAATGTTAGACCGCTACCAGAAGCAGGAGCCGATGGGTATAGATGTTTCTTAATGATACTTTTATAATTAAAACTTTTAGTTCCTTGAATTTGACCCTGAGAGTCATAATTCCGTCTATTAGCGTTTGTTGATGTTACAATTTCTAAATAGTTACGCATGTCTTGCTCTGAATAGTTTTTTGGTATCTGTTTTACTAAAAGCTCATATAAACCTGATGTTCCGTCATACCATTTTTCGTTGACTTGTATATCGTTATGCTTAATGTAAACAACTGAATTACCTACATATAATGTATCAGCAGCATTATCATAACGTAATCCGTAAATATTATCGATAAGCTTATCATCTTTATTCGATAATATAAAATAAATGTATTTACCAGCCACATCTCCATAAGTCTTTGTAAAATGTTAAAGTGCATGATGATTATTCTCTGGTGATTTTATAATCTCCCTAAATACAACATCAGGAGTGTGTAATGCCTCATCCTCGTAGGTGTCTGATAGATTTTTTTGTTTTGTCACTACTGGAGTATCTTCAAATAATTTTCGAGCCTTCATTGGCGTATAATTTAATAGTTCATCTTTATTGACTTCTAAGGTATCATCTTCTATCTTGCGTTTTATATTAATTCGAGTAAAATCGTTTTTGTTCTCTTGTTTTTCTACTAGCTGATTCAACGGATCAGTGATGGGCTTAAATGTTTTTTCTAATGAAATGGTCGCTGTTTGTTCATCAGCTTTGAGTGCGTTATACTTTTTCTGTATAATATCGCTCAACTTAGCTAGCTGTTTCGTTGTCTGAAGCATGTTATCGCATGAAAGCTCACAAGTTAAATGACCTATACAGTTGATAAACAACGCTTAATAACCTAACAAGCATCATCAATCAACCTAGATAATATGCTCTTTATAAGGAATAATAATAAATCAACTTGTACTACAGATTAGATAAAAAAAATTTTATTTAAAAAAAATTACAATTTTAGATTAAAACAAAATACAAAATATGAATAAAGACAATCATTTTATATTTTAATATTATTTATTGTTATAACTTTTTTAATCATTAACACTAATTTATCAACAACAAGCACCTCCGTATAAAGATCTATTAAAAAAATAATGTAATAAATACATAATAATATTTGTGGTACAATGTTTATGTTGATAGATGCATAGAGCTTTTGATACACTGTCTTCTTATGAAGTGGTTTTCCACCATCCAAATTTTCAATGTGGACTGCCCTTGTTGAATTTCGAATTAATTTTTTAATCCAAATTTTCTTTTCTTCACCTTTGCAGTATATTACATTATAATTAGCAATTTGTGTTAAAATGGCTGATAACTCGCAATAATCGGTGGCTCCTTGATTCCAGTATAAGCCATGGTAATTATTTGAGAGCCAAATTGCTTGTTTCTTATCCGAATCACTTAATGTGTTAAATGGAAATGGCGGTTTGAATACATAATGTCCAAAGTGGTTACCATTTGTATCCACAAAACTAAGTTCTTTAACGATGAATTCATGGTTTACTTTGAAACCCTGTACGTCCACTATGTACGCCATTTTAAACTACTCTATTCACAATATTCGTAAGTAGATTGTATTTAAATAATCGATCATGGAACACTATACAATACGCACGCGTTTTAGCTGGGAAATTAACACTAGCTTCAAACTCAACGCGCAAGTCCACTGTTGTAGATTTAAGTGACTCTGGGTGCTTCGAACAGTCAATGACAAATAGAGGTGATTTATTTATAAACGTTTCTTTATCTAGCAATGGTTCTGTTATAGAGCGTCTATAGTACGATTTTTGAAAATTACAATACATTTCATACAGTAACGCTGTTTGATTGTTTGTGTAATTTAGATTCAAATTCACATATGGGTAGGCTTCACCATTTAAATAGACTTTCAAATTTGTTATGTTACAATGGTCAAACTGACTGGAATCTTTTAAAATGTTGCGGTCACGATTTGTTTGGAAACAGATAACAGCGTAGTTAGGACATTCTACACTAGTTTTAACACTCCATACATGTCTATCAGTTAATGGTAGTTCTGGTATAAGTAGACATTCCATTGATCGAAACCATAACCTCAAATCATCATTTTGATTGACTAAGTTGTATAATTTGACTCGCATTTTATCAGACACTTTAACGTATGGAACACACCATTCTAATTTGTTGATTTTAATTTTAGGTTTGCTTGTTGCGGCAGTTGAGGTAAAACAATTAATATCATCATTTGCACGAACAATAACGATTTCTTGCTTCATGTTTACGAGAATTTTAGGATAATCTTCAAAAAAACCCATATACATTTTCAATGGAATACGAACATTGAAGTAACCAGCAGCATTCTTTTTAAAATTTTCACCAAAGCCAGCATTCTCTAAAGCTTTACTTTGATTTTCGTTTAGGGATAGATAGTTTTTTATAGTGCTAACGATGCCTACGTTATTAATCACATCAATTACCTTACCACCAATTTCATAACGAATTTCATGAAACATAAATGATATAGCATTCGATATGAAGCTGGCTGCATTTGTAGCATCATCATCAGTCACTTGACCTTCGATATTTAAAACACTTTCACTTGGTAATGTGTACAAGTCTTGTGATTGAATGCAAATTCTACTCTCATCGCTTGATTCAAATTTCGATGAATTATAAGCTTGGTGGTTGTGATACTCTAGTCCTGTAATAACATTATCGTACTCAGGTACATTGGTCACTTCTAGTATTTCTGCCATTCTTATTCTTAATACAATTGAATTTTATTCGTATAACTGATTTCTTTATTTTAAACCAGCAACTAAATTTTACCCAACAATTGGCCGTTTTAGTTTTAAGCCAATTGATTGAAGAAATTTTCTATTTTCGTATGATAACTGTTTGTGATTTTTTATTCTATTGTTGCTCGATTGAGGTTGTTTTATGAGACGGTTTGTAGAAACACTGCCTCCGGCATAACGTGTAGGATGATTAAATACAAAATCCATTATATCTTTTTCAAGTGTAATCCAATTGTAATGTTTTCACCTCGAAAGTTAACTAATTTACCAGTTTGGTCCACTAAAATGAGCGTAATGTTGCTTATAGTTTGACAGTTGATTGGTAAATAAATAACATTCATAGGATGTATCACAATTTTATAACCTGGTGGTAGATTTGGTGAAAAATGAAACAATGTGTGACTGATTTCATTGTTATGATACGATCCATTTGTAATATTACATTGAACATAAATTGTTTCTACAGGTAAAATATTAACTGTATTGTCACTTTCATGTCTTTTATTTGCATCTAGTTTTCGTTTATTAAATCCCAACATGCGACAAACAGAATCTGATGGTTCACAGTTTATTATCACAGTACACTGTATTTCACATTTTAATGTATTTGTACTAGCATTTATTTGTAGTGTCACCTCATCGCCTACAGCTTCTTTTAAATAACGTTCAATATCTTCAACTTCATAAGATCCTGGTGGTATTTCTATGACTTTATCATCGTAATAAAACATGTTATTGTGGCTGTGTATATATTAGGTATGGAATTGTACCCTTGTAAATCTACTAAACCCATTTCATAATTTTCATTTTTATCTAATTCAATTGGTGGAGAATAGTCTGTTGTTAAAAAAGAGCTATTCCCTGTAAATGTAAGCATGTATGACATCTTGATTTTGAATGAAGTGAATACAAGACTTGCTGGTTTATTTATTTAATAAAAATTGTATACATAGATGTCCACAAATCGGAGTATTAAACTGTTGTTGCCTATCAAAATTATATTGAATGTCACATCCGTTAAAATATTTAATGACTTCCACTGGCGGTCTCAAATTTCCAAAACTATCATAATAGATGACACTTCGATTATACTTTTTATATGCCGTCCAGTGTGTGCCACTATTTTTGGATACATCATGGTTGATAATTCCTGTTTCATATTTATATGGTCTTTTGGGTAGGGTGTCACGCATAAAAACACCACGAAAATACGGAATTTTAAATTGTTTAGCATACGCACGTAGCTCCGTATCGTAAAGTGCTCTACGTGGTAGCGTTTCAATTAGTTTTTTGCTAAATATAATCCCATGCCTTTGTTGTACGGTCTTAAATACAAGCCTTTACCCATTGCTATAGCTTCCATTGTTTTGTTGTGTCTTTGACTCTCATTAAGTTGATCACGAGCACTTTTATAATTTGTAACGGCTTTAGCAATACCCGACGCTCCACCAGCCAAAGCACCTAAAGCAGAGAGTCCTGCGAATATTGGAATTAATGGAAGTACACCACCAGACTTTGGAACTGGTATTACACGTGTGGGTGCTTTAATACGTTGACCTCGCACGGCTGCTTTTGCTATTTTTACAGCTGCTTTTAAGTCCGTTGGTTGTGATTTTTTCAATGCATTTCGTGCGTTTCGCACTGATGCTGTAAAGTTTATAGTTTTCTTTGTCTTTTTCGGCTTTTTCTTTTTTAATCCCATACCAAGTGAAGTTTTTGTCTTCATGGCGCCTGTAACGAATAAAGCGGATGCTTTTTCACCAATTGTTGAATCAGATGCTTTGGCACGTTTCCAAGCGGCTTCAGCTAATTGTTTATCTGCTAGATGACGCTCCTTTAAGTCTTTACTTTTTGAATATGCTATATCATGTACCATACAAGCCTGATCCAATGCGTTTTTTGGTTTATCACCACGCGCTTATCGTTCTGCCAGCTTAGTTCCAGGTCCACAATATTGATAAGTTGGTATGTGTAACTCAAACGGTAATTTATTTATAAGTGTGTTAACAATACCTCTTCCTTTGTGTTGTTGCTTCTGATGTGACATACTACTAAATGATTTAAACAATTAAGTTCACATATATTTAAATGTTTATAAAATGGGTTGTATTGAAATTTTAGTCTTAGTTACATTAAAAATGCGTTTTCAACCCGCTCTGAGTGATGAAAATTTAATACCAGAAAATACAGACACACAAACATATCATGGTCCTCTATTTTCAGATTCACTAGGAACAATAATATGTGGCCCTAGTGGTTGTGGTAAAACCAATGTTATGTTGAATTTAATTTATGATGAAAACGGTTTACGCTTTGAAAACATTTATATGTACAGTAAATCTCTTTACCAACCGAAATATCAATTACTAGAAGAGACTTTAAAATTAGTGGAAGGGGTTGGATATTTTCCATTTAGTGATACTAGTGAAATTCTTAGTCCGAATGAAGCTCGAGAAAAAAGTCTTTTCATTTTTGATGATGTGAGCTGTCATTCACAACAGAGAATTAGAGAATACTTTAGTATGGGCCGTCATCGAAAAATTGATTGTTTCTACCTATGTCAGAGCTACGCACGTGTTCCAAAGCATAACATAAGGGACAATGTTAATTGCTTGGTGTTATTCAAAACGGACGAAATGAATCTAAAACACATATTCTACGATCATGTTGGCTCTGATATGAATTTTCAAAAATTTCATGATTTATGTCGACATTGTTGGAGTTCACCAAATGGATTTGTTGTAATAATAAAAAATTTCTCTATGAATGCAGGTCGTTATAGGAATGGATTTGATGAATTTATTGAACTGTAGTGTCACCAATACTTTATGTGTTTTTTCAGATTCATAATAATAATTTTTTTCTGTAAATTTTAATCATTTATAAATACAAAAAAAAATATTTATAAGATTTTTATTAAATAAAACCCTACATTACATCGTAAACAATAACAATAAAATATATATATCTTGTAGTAATAAAATTCAATATAGGAATGATTTTAAAATAATGCTTGACTTTCTTCTTCGATGTGAACACAATCTTCGTTAACATCATCTTCGAATAGGCGCAGCGTTAATTGGTGACTTCTTCCAATTTTCACCTCCACCCTCAAATACCCCGGTTTTGTGTAAAATAATTTAATCATGTTGTCCGTCAACACTGCAAACCTAGATGGTAGAAAAACTCCCTCGTTTTCTGTACCATCTAGGCTTATATCCAGTAAAACTTTTATTGATGGCCCATGTATCGTTAGAATCCGCTCCATTTTTAGTATTTTTAATTTTTTTTCAGTGGCAAGTCGTCCATTTTTATGCATGGTCGCACTAAACAACTATCTAATAATTTTAATTCTGCTCTATTCATTTTGATTAATATTATGAATATTTAATGAAAACTGATATTACCCTAATGTCGAGCGCCTTTTTTATATGATTACCACCACTCCAAAAATCCCCCACCAGCAGAAATTATTATCTAATCTCATAACACGTGTAAAATTATTTTAAGATCTAATGCGATTCAAACAAGTTTAAACATGTTCAAACAAGTTTGAACATGCATTTTTATTCAAACAAGTTTGAACTTGTAGCAGGATGATGATATCATATTTTTCAAGGTCAAATCTATTTCAACATATTCTTGAGAATAGCTGACTAATGTACACGTGTGAAATTATTTTAAGATCAAAGCCCATTCAAACAAGTTTGAACATGTATTTTTATTATGTAAATTTCAAGTGTCATATTACATCGCTGATTCAATAAAAAAAATATTAACATCCGGTCACGTGTTTTGACACATGTAAAATTATTTTAAGTCGATTCAAACAAGTTTGAACTTGTAACAAGATGATGATATCATATTTTTCAAGGTCAAATCTATTTCAACATATTATTGAAAATTGCTGACTAATGTACACGTGTAAAATTATTTTAAGATCAAAGTCCATTCAAACAAGTTTGAACATGTATTTTTATTATGTAAATTTCAAGTGTCATATTACATTGCTAATTCAATAAAAAAATATTAACATCCGGTCACGTGTAAAATTATTTCAAACAAGCTTGAACTTGTAACAGGATGATGATATCATATTTTTCAAGGTCAATTCTATTTCAACATATTCTTGAGAATTGCTGACTAATGTCAACGTCCCGCCCCCCGTTCACTCTACGCCACTATTGGTCAAAGCCAATGACGTAATCAATGCTTAGGCAGCCATTATTCCCCTGCACCACACCTCCCGACGCCATCTTGATTTACTATTGGTCAATGACGTCATCCAACTTCCGAGGTTTCCAACATTCACCTAGGTTTGCCCTTTTTTGAAAAGTGTACCATTCAACTGTCCTGAAAGTGGGCTCGATTATCTCATCTAACGTCTAATTCCCGCCCCCTTTAAGCCCCACTTCCAAGAAACACACTCCTGTCAACCACGCCCACCACTTTAAGCCCCACTTCCACCAAGAAACACACTAACGCTCTGTCAGCCACGCCCCACCACACCTCCCAACGCCATCTTGATTTTTACAGCGCTACTATTGGTCAATGACGTCATCTATCCCCTCTAACTTCGCATTCAACCGAGGTTTCCAACATTCACCTAGGTTTGCCCTTTTTGGAAAAGTGTACCATCCATCTGCGCTGAAACCGGTGTGACTATACTACTAATAACATTAATATTAATATAAATTAACTTAAAAGTTGCTTGAATTCCGAGATCGGTTACAATAAAATGGAAAAATTTTCATTAATATTTTCGACCCAAGTATGACTGCTAAAACTTCTTTAAAACATAAACGAGCGTTTGGACCAGTAACGGAAACAATTGCCGAAGAGAGTAGCACGAATGCCATTACAAAAATTCGAGGATATTTTTAATAAAATGTTGCAAATGAATGTTTTATATATTCTGTAATTAAAATTGTAATTGGCCGAAACGTAGAGACTTTATCAATTATTTTATCATATCATAAAAAAAAAAATCATATCATATCAACCCTTGTACCTCAGTTAGTTAAGGCGTAACCAATTCCGAGATCGGCTACAATAAAATGGAAAAATTTTCAGTAATATTTTCGACCCAAGTATGACTGCTAAAACTTCTTTAAAACATAAACGAGCGCTTGGACCAGTAACGAAAACAATTGCCGAAGAGAGTAGTACGAATGCCATTACAAAAATTCAAGGATATTTTTAATAAAATGTTGCAAATGAATGTTTTATATATTCTGTAATTAAAATTGTAATTGGCCGAAACGTAGAGACTTTATCAATTATTTTATCATATCATAAAAAAAAAATCATATCATGTCAACCATTGAAGCTCAGTTAGTTAAGGCGTAACCAATTCCATCCGCGATATCCCTAGGGTAGCAACAAACATTAATTTAGTTAATAATTGTGATGGGCTGGTGTAGTGCATGAAATATGCATGAAGGAGGTGCATTCAGCCTCTGAATATAATTGAGAAGCTGATAAATGAAATTATCAGCGGAAACGTGGTCTAACAAACATATGGTATCACAATGAGCTCCAGTGTGTCCTTCGTGGACAGTCAAAATAACCTAGCCTAATCTAACCTTATCACTTCATGTACACAATTTTGTAATATTGTTAAATTTCTTCAGAAATTTTTTGAATGTTTCGTCAACCCAAATAACGATGAGGATATTAAAAATACACACAAAAAAAATCAAATATACACACAAGAAATATCTCAGGTCGTTTAAGTTGAACGCAATGAAAATATTAGAAAAAAAAAAAACATGCATGTAAGCCAGTATGTAAGCACATTCACGTATGTAAGCACGTTCACATTATGTAAGCGTTCTCTCCGCGAATGTAAAAAAAACGCTCAGTTACGATGTCGCAGAGAAATAAATGAATTATACACCTGTTAAAGTGATATCGCAATACTAACAACTGAGGAAGCTAATAGAAAATATACCCCAACTTTTACATATTATTCAAGATAATAAATGATAACTCCAGGATATTTCGAAATAAATTTAGATTTTTGCCCCAATTGAATTAGAAAAATACGTATTTCGACTACCAAGAAGTTATCATCAGTATCAATGAGCTAATCGTAATTTTTCTAATTGTGTATGCTTCTCGTTGATAATTTGGTGGTAGGCTGCACGTGCACTTAAATACAAATAAGAGTAATAAGCTAATTCATGCTGATGCTGACTATTTGGTAGTCGAAATACGTATTTATATAATAAAAAAATTGAAAATCTTAGGTATTGGATCAAAATTGCAATTCATACCCCGACAACAGCAAATATTCAACAAATTGCAGTAAATGCCAACGGACTAAAGTTTGATAAGTATATTAAAGCACGGTAATCAATTCCACAAAAAGTAAAAGAAGCTTATGGATTATCAAATGAAGTATTTTGTCATCAGGCGGTAGGGTATCTGCAGTTTGGAATCAGGCTTAGATGAAGAAAGGATTCCGAATTGATAGAAAAAAGTTCTGGTCATCTGGAAATGACGATTTTTGAAGATGTGATCAGGTTTAGATGGTCATATCATAACGAAATAGAAGCAATTAATTAAAAGGTGGGTAGATATCTTCAGCATTTTTAAAAAAGGCAAAATTTCTCTGAAACAGTGGTTATTTAACAGCTCCCTGTGACGCAGTACTTGAGTGTAAGCCAATGACCAATTTTTGTTAAAGAGAATGAAGCTTACAAAGAAGTACGTCAACACATACAGGTGTCTAAGTTATACAGAAGCTGAAATATTAACCTTCTTAAATAAATAAAGAATAGGCTTTTGACTAAATTCAAAAAATTCTCCAGCGCTCCCATTTTGACAATCGGGCTCAAATTTTCAGAATAATCTTTTACTTACCACAGGAAAAGGGAATTTTAGTATTGTATTTTTAGATTTAGTACATTGTTTGTTTAATTTAAATTCGTTAGCTTAAAACTATCGGAACACTTTGTATAAATTAAATCGATTTCGTTTCTAAAACATGATAAAACACGTGGGAACAAACACAATTATTCTCTAATGTTATGAAGAAATTAGAAAAGAAAAACATGAGAAAAAATGACTGAACGATTTGAAGTTTATTACTTATAGAAAAAAGACTGAAATAGTCGTAGGGCTTAGCAAAATGAAACTGCATTTTATGCAGAAAGCAAGCCACTTTACCCAGTGATACTAGGGTCCAATATGAATGATTTCATTCGAGTGAACACAAATTTCATCCACTGGAATTCAAAATAGCAATTCAAAGTTTTCGACCCCGAGGACCCTGTCCGTACTTGAGAGGAGGGGCGAAAACACCAAAATCTTCGGACTTCCTACAGTTTTTCGCTTATATCTCGTTACTTAAGCCAATTTTGTTAAACAAAGTTGTAGAACATTAAATTTGCTAAATTTTGGTATTAAGAAGGATTTTCTAGACTCATTAGCACCCGAGATACAGCCGATCAAAGGTAGACAAAGTTACTCGAAATGTAAAAAAGTAGCTGAAACATTAAGGTTTTGTCCCGATCACTATTTATTACCATTATATCGTGTTAATTACATTAATCGTACATCAATATCAACAGTTTAATACAACTTTGGCCATAGTCCTACCCCCTATCCTTCCCCTTCCCCAAACGTGAAGGTGTCGTCTCATTTTAGTGTAAGAAGTGCATTTTAAGAAACCTTCACCCACACCAAATACTCTTACGTTGTACACACAATGTGATGTCAAGGCTAAATAATTAAAAGTCACATAGAGGTAACACATCATGTTACGAAAATCTTTGAGCGTTGGGTGGCTGTTGGGCTCCTCGTCATCAAAGTCCATGGGCTTGTCTTCCTCATGTACTTCTGATGATGGACAAAAGGGAAGATTGGTGTCAGGCTAAGGGCAGTTTTTGCTTGCACACTGCAGAGCACTACAGACAAGCCTTTTAACAGCTGCAGCCTGCAGTACCACAACCACTGGTACACTTGCAGCTTATTATGTGAAGGAGCAGCGTCCATCGTTGTGATGGTGGGAACCAGACCTGTAGACAAATGAATCAGTCAATTAATGCATGTGCATTGTATATGTTGTTACGAAAATAAATGACAAAATACCTACCTTGTTTGGTAAACTTCCGTCCTGATTGAAAAGGGTAATGTTGATGGCTTTCTTGGCTTCCCATCCACGCCTGAACTTGAAAGTAGGTCCTGTATGAGTGGTACTTGGCAGCATCTCTAGTTGATGGTAGTCTGACAAGCTGACATTTCATGTTTTTCCAAATAACATCAATGAAAATGTTTGGGAAATTCGATAAAATGGAAAATGTAACCCCAATAATGGATAACTTTCTTTCATTTTCAATCAATCAATTATTCAATTGCATGATGGTAAACTTGATTTACAAAGAAAAAGATTGTATTATCAACTTGGGCTTTATTACTAAATATCATACACAATCACTTGAATAATGTAGTTGCTTACATTTTCTCACGAGTTTTTAAATGAATAATGTTTTAAATAAAGACAAACATTCCGAAATCATAAAACAAAATTATTTTGAATGAAAATGATAATGAATGATGAAAAAGTTATTATCCTGAAAAAATAATAACGAAAATATGGAAAGTGCAAATCAAAACAATAATATTGGTCGGCGGAATCTCCTCCCACCCCTGGACATCACATTGTGTGTACAACGTAAGAGTATTTGGTGTGTGTGAGGGCTAAAATGAGACGGCACCTTCACGTTTGGGGAAGGGTAGGGGGTAGGACTGTGGCCATAGGTGCACTAAATTGTTGATATTGATGTGCGATTAATATAATTAACACGCTATCATGGTAATAAATAGTTATAGGGACAAAACCTTCATGTTTCAAATTTGGTATTTTCTAGACTCATTAGTACCCGAGATACAGCCGATCAAAGGTAGACAAAGTTACTCGAAATGTAAAAAAGCAGCGAAACATGAAGGTTTTGTCCCTATAACTATTTATTACCATGATAGCGTGTTA
The DNA here is from genome assembly GCF_905475395.1 of Chrysoperla carnea. Classification (NCBI taxonomy): domain Eukaryota; kingdom Metazoa; phylum Arthropoda; class Insecta; order Neuroptera; family Chrysopidae; genus Chrysoperla; species Chrysoperla carnea. The sequence continues at coordinate 3,107,921 of NC_058342.1, read as the reverse complement.
ATTATATTAATCGCTCATCAAAATCAACAGTTGAATACACCTATGGCCACAGTCCTACCCCCTAACATGAAGGTGTCGTCCCTTCCCCAAAACATGAAGGTGTCGTCTCATTTTAGTGTAAGAAGTGCATTTTTCGAAACCTTCACACACACCAAATACTCTTACTTTGTACACACAATGTGATGTCAAGGGGTGGGAGGAGGTTCCGCCGACCAATATTATTGTTTCGATTTGCAGTTTTCCATTTTCATTCAAAATAATTTTGATTTATGATTTCGATGAAAACATCACCCTAAGCCCTAAGGCTAAAACACCTTATTCTATAAACCACACAAGAACATGCTACTTCTTGTTAGGATAGCAAAAGCATTCAGAGGGAAGTGTTTAGCAAGAAAAACAATTGTTTTGAACCTTTAGTCCAACGCGTGATAAGCACAGAGCTTTTCTATACCATGCATATATGTAATATGCAAGGTATACTAAGTTTAGTCCAAGTTTGTAACGCTTAAAACTATTGATGCTACGAACAAAATTTTGGTATAGGTGATCATAAAATCACCTAATTAGTCCATTTCCGGTTGTCTGTCCGCCTGTCCGTCTGTCAGCTAACACGAGAACTCAAAAACGAAAAGAGATATCAAGATGAAATATTTATAGCGTACTGAGGAGTGAGTAAAAAGTGAGGCCAAGTTCGTAAATGAGCAACATAGGTCAATTGGGTCTTGTAAACCGTCAGAAATAGAACAAAAATTAAATGTAAAAAAGGTTCTCTATAAAAAAATAAACAACTTTTGATTTAAGCATTTATTCGTAAGCATCCCTGTTTACCCCTGAGGGCGCAAATTAGGCGTAAATTATATAGTATGTATTATATGGGAATATCAGCTTTATAAGTTATGTATGTGTGACATGTATGTATGTGTAATGTGATAGAGTAATCAATACTGTTAATGCATGGTATTTCAACAACTAACTCAGTCAATATTTTTTTTTACTACTTTTTATTATAATGCCCAGGAATGTTAGAAGCTCACAATAAATGTTATATATATTTTAAATATTAAAGCATTCATGAAAAATTTCATCCCAATCTTGATATCGCGAAATCAAGTATTGAATTTGAAATGTCCTGGGACAACAAAAATGCGCTTGCTCTGTGTACTTCGCGACCAAAGTCTTCTTGTTATAGATACCCAAGCTAATCGTATAGGTTAGATAAGGTTTTATTATTTGAACTGTTTCTAATATTAGATTCGAATAAGCATTCTTTTAGACTGGCACAATGTGAAAAGGCTCTAAAAAGGAAACGTTGAAGCATATCGCCGCGACCAACTCTGTGTGGCAACTTCATGAAAGGGCTAAGTAGGTGCTATTTGTTAAATTACATGAAAAAATTAGTAAAAAATAAACATGATTGTAACGTAACCATAATTACGTGATATAAAGGTAGTTAGTTTTATATTTTTACACACTACCGTTCCTTCCCACACATGGGTAAATACATACCATTTACTTTGTGTGCATGTTCTGGCTCATGCCTACACTATATGAATCTGTGAAACCTGTGTTTACATAAAAATGTAAAACTACATATGCTAGTCCATGCCATATAATAAAAAAAAGTATCGACTTTATTTTTATCAGCAACCATGTTAAAACGATACAAGGTAGAATTACAATAGCAAATAAAGCTGATCATATGGAAATAACAAATGGTCGATAATTTTGTGGATTGGACTAAGTGATCGACATGCCAAGCATAGCTATCTGGCCATTTTCCAAGCTTAAGTGTCACATTGACACTTATTTTATATCTTTCATATTCTGATAGTTGTTTCGTTTCACGGTTTCACTTGTTTCTTTGAATGCGTTAAGTGCATGGTATAAATCTTAGTTAAGTCCTTTCATACTCTGTTTTATGATTTAACATAGTTCTTAAAGTGTAATGAGTGCAGTGTATGCTTCTTTACTGCAGTATGATCTTGCTGACTATTGGACTGACTATTGGACTGACATAAGAAGCAAACAATTTTAAAAGGAATTATTAATATGAAGGGTGGAGCATAATAACGAAGCGTTCTTTTATCTGAAATTACTCGGCCATTTGGTAGAGAAGGGTTGCGGGCTTCGTAACAATGTATTCTTTAACTAAAAGCATTTCTGTTCTAGTTGTTCAAAATAGTGAGTCATAGACTACAGTACAGCGTGAATTCCGTGCCAATTCCATATCAATTAAAATGATTTTATTCTCGTTTGATACAGAACATGAGGTTGGGATGATAATCTTCAAAATTAATCTTTCTGTTCGAAGATAGATTAATCAACAATCAAGTTTATTAATTAGGTTTAGGCTCAGACAGGAATGAGAACTCTAATAAGATATATGAAATATAAATGTTTTGAGGGATAATGCATGTATTCCAACTATCTTCACGACCCCCCTCCCTTTTTCTACTTTTCCATCAAAATTGTGCTACCTCCAGCATTTGGTTCATAAGACTTAGTTAAGGACTAGGCATTAACTGGCACACCAGAAATATGCATCATAAGTATTGCATTGTATATGCATTATATTGGATGAGGCTTAGACCCACTTATTTCTCATCAAAAAGCCACTTGGTTATTATGCTCCGCCCCGTATTTGGTATTTGGTGTATAAGAATTGGTAAATACAAAATTGAGAACTCTAGGCTTCCATTGTAATACTGTTGGAGATTTGAAATTGGAGTGGCAAATCATTTATTGATTTAACAGTGCTAACGCATTACCGTGAATTTTGATTCAGGCAGACCGTAATGAATATTAAATATTGTAAATTTTACAAAAATATTGCCATAGATTTCAGAACTGATTGATTTCAAAAAACGAACAACACAAAACAATCTAATCAAGTTCGACTTGCTTACTTCATTCGTTGTTGCAATTAACGGCTACCATTCCAAACCAAAAAACTTTCACATTGAATTTTAAAGTATATGAAATGAATTTAATTAAAAACACAAACAAGAAATTGAAACTTCATACAAAATGCTTGCCCATATAATTTTAAAAAATTAAAATAAACACACATGAATTCTAATGACCGACTATATTAATATCGACCTTAAGAGCAAGGAAATACAGTTAATTGCGGGATTTGCGGCGATTATATAATCGAATATCCTACCAAACACACGTTGAAATCGTAATAAATTAGAAAATTGACGGCATATGTCACTGAAATGCTCATTTTGAACGTGATGAGCAACTAGAGACAGAGTCTTCAGTGACAGATCAGAAACCCCCAAATGGGTGGGATCAAATGATGGGGGCCAATCGACTAAGAGCTATGGAAGAAACGATATTTCATGCGGCCACAACCGTTGGGTAAGGGGTTCTATGAATTTACGGGGATCTAAGACACGAGAGGCCATATCTGCTGGATTATCGGCTTTAGGTACGTGTGCCCAAATACCTGAATTGGTTGCTTCTGATACATACACAACTTGATTAGCGACGTTTATTTTAAGTAAATGAGGAGTTTTAAGCCAATGAATAACTATTACAGGGTCCGTGAACAAACAACAATAAAGCCGAACATATTGATTATTTTTAACTTTGTATTAGAGGACCAATTTTCAAACGCAATATAAAATTGATTTTAATTCATTCAATTTTAATATTCAAACGCAATCTTAAATTGATTTTAATTCATTCTGTTTATTCAAACCAAACGCATCTAAATTAATAAAATCAATCAATTAAACATCTATCTATATTTTTGTAAGATAAGTTTCTCAGACTGGGAGAAGACTTGACAAGGGCTGAAATTAAATTTGTATTTTTTTTTATGCTGCGGCGTCGACTATGTATATAGTGAAAAACTAACAGTAGGTGAAGCAGTTTGTGTGTATTCGTTTAACTTTTTGACAGTTAAGATAAAACATGGCTTTTATTATAACCTCTAGGTAATAATGCACATATTCAAATAATTATATTTATTGTACACATTATTTAATTTATTGTTTTTTGGATACGTACATTCTCATACGTGCAATAAGTGCAACTTCCGTAATACTAAATAACTTATTTTGTGTGTGTTTTGATTTAAACAAATTCAGCAGTTATAATTTACATATTTCGTGGATACAAAAAAATCCTATATATCCAACTTACTTTTTTTTCATTGAGTATTGGAAAACTTTTCCGTGAAGTATATAAAAGTTGGTCTCTATTATTAAAAGTTTCCTGATGATATTTTTTCTGATAATCAAAAGTTGTGAGGTACACACGAGTGTTATTGTCAGAAATAAATGAAATTGTGAATTCTTTATTAGTTTTAAAATAGTTATCCGATGACAATAGTTAATCTACTTTTTAGCAATTTGTAGCAGAAAAATGCTATCAAGTAAGAAATTTGGACTCTTTTAAGTGTTGAAGTGTACTTTCTGTTATAAAAACCTGTCAGGTGATGTAACAGCTTTTTAATAGCAAAAGTAAGTTCAATATAAAAACATAGTTAAGTTTTTTAATTTTTTTTAACAATCTACGTGACCGATTCGCTGAGTGGCTCCTGTAATAGGATTCGAGTGAATTTTATGAAAAATATCGTAATTCAAATCCTGTCAACAATAGTAAAACTATATTTTACCTAGTAACTTTTGATGGAGTCCCTTTTCTAGTGCTGTCCACCGTACTAGCGACCCATAGAATAATATGGGTCTAATGACCGCAATGTATAGCCAATGAGCCATTTTCGGGTTTAAGCCCCAATATTTCCCCATGCACTTTTTGCAGGTTTATAGAGTCACAGTTGCCTTTCGGTATCTTTCCAGGACATTGAATCCTCATAGCAACTTTTTGTCTAAGATGATACCTAGATATTTGGCTTTTTCGGATAGTTTAAGGTTTAACCCCCTTACCTTTGGAAGGATTGAGGAGGAAATTTTGTATTTCGTTGCAAAGAGTAGAAACTTTTATTCATGTATGAGTTTTTTTCACCTAAACGAAAAATTTTCAATTGGTTACATAATAATGGAAGTATAAATGAAAAATCAATATAAGAGCAACCAAATTAAATTGATGATTTATAACTTGTAAAAAATTCAAAACAAAACCAGTCATTATTAATTTCTTTGAGGTTCTTATTTATTATCTAACTAAATACTCTACTAAATGGATGATTAAAACCTATACCTCTTTTCACTATAGATTAAATAACACCGTCGATTTTCATCTGTAAGTATGCGTTTGACTTAGGCAATCGATATTACGTGTTATACATATACATGTTTTTTTTTCTATATATATATACATATATATATATATATATATATATATATATATATATATATATATATATATATATATATATATATATATATATATGTATATATATATGTATATTGTTAGGCCCTGGACAGCGTTATCCTTAAAAACGTGGTTCTACCACACAAATCAATCAAATTGGTATTATTAAGCAATAATATTTTAATAATGTTATAACCTAAATTGTAAGAGTAACAAGGTTTGATTTATTAAGCTGGTCAGCAAAATTAATATTTAAAATTTTAATTTGCGTCACAATATTTCATATTTTGACCTAAATGTTTTATATTTAAAGGCAAGCTAAATATTCAAAAACCATACAGTGATTATACAACTTGAACGTCAACTTGATTATACAGTAATTATCCAATCTTAGACATCAACTTGATGGTACAGTGATTATTACAACTTTCGACTTAATTAGTAATCGAACAAAACAAGTGATAAATTAAATAAAAAAAATATCTAAATGCATCGAATATATCGAATATCATATTAAATAGACAAATATCAAAAGAAGAATTTAGTGTTCATTTTTGGAAACTTCAGCGGTAACACAACAGAATTGGTGGGATTCAACACGGTTGGAGAATTGACAGGAGATCAATTTCTACTTCAAACGGTTCACTCTACAGATTTGGTTGATTAACGAATCCAATAAGGTTAGTAAAATTTTCACTTTACTTTGATGTTCTCAAGATCTTTCCTGGTATAGAAATTCCCAAAAATTTTTTTTTGCAAATTACTCTCTTCCCTCTAATAATTTTGCAAATTTAAATTATCCTATTTTTATACCTTCACAAGTTGTATAGTTCTGTACCACTTTCCCATCTTCATGCTTTGTAACCCTTTGGACACGACTTACCAAAACACTTGTCTACCCTCAGACAAAACAAACCCACAAAGACGAACTTATAAAACTAAACGGCCTTCTAATAACGCGACACAAAAAAATTTCCTTAACACAGAACGACTCCCCGGTACACAATATATATATATATATATACATTTATGTATATATATATATATATTTTTTTTTTTCGGGAGAGGAGGAAATGCATTATGCACTGAGTGTCAGACCCTCCCCGACTAAAACCTCCTCTCTAAAAACTTCTCCACTCTTGGAACCGCGTGAGCTTCAGGAGTGGAGTGCCTTTTGACTTCTCCGGTCATTCAATCTCCTTTCTTCTCTCTTGCACGATATTACGCGCCAGCGTAGCAATTATCGACCAATTTTCGTCACTTCCAAGCATAAATTCTACACAGTCGGCAGGGGTTAGAATTTTTCCTGCTTTTGAGTTTGCCAGTTCAATTAGCAGCTTCCACGACATTACAAGTACCACAAAGATCACTGTCCTTCAGGTGGAACCGTTTAGCATAGCTATTAAACCACCCATGCCGGCTAAGAAGTTGACTGAGATAGTAGTCAACTTCTCCATGTTTACGACCCAACCACTTGTATAAATCAGGTATAAGCCTTCTGGTCCAAGTGCTTTTATCGGTATCTATTGTCCACCTTTTTTGCCACTCAGTGAGATCTTCATTTACTCTCACATCACCGATACCTCGAGTGTGTCGATAGTTCTGACACCTAGTGTCTATCTGAATATCGATAGGTAAGATTCGTGCCAGCACCAGTGCCGTGTTTGTTCGAAAACCACAACAGATTTTCAAGGCAATTCTGCGTTGAACCCCTGCAAGTAGTTTTCTGTATTTGCTTCATTTGAGAGCTCGACTCCATATGGGTGTAGCATGCAGCATGATTGAGTGGGCGACATTCGCCAAGGTCCTTCGGTTGCTCGATTTCGGACCACCAATGTTTGGCATGATCCTGCTGAGTGCCGCTTTTGATTTCTCAGCCTTGCTGGTAGTCGCAATTACTTGTTGTTTCATACTACAATTGTGGTCAAAAATAACACCAAGATATTTCAAATGTGCACTGATATCGAGTATCACATTTCCCACCTGTAGCGAAGCTGTTTTAAATTTTCTTCCACCACAGAGGATTATGGCTTCAGTTGTTTTTGGTGCTATTCTGAGCCCCTACTTGTCTAATTCTCTACTTAAAGTAAGTAGAGCCCTGTTTATGTTGCAGACCACCTCTGTTTGTGTCCTTTCCTTCGAAATTATTGCTGTGTCATCAGCAAAGCCTAATATCACGGTACCAGTCGGCACTTGCACATGTAATACTTCGTCGTAAAATATATTCCACAGTAAAGGTCCCAAAATAGACCCCTGTGGAACGCCACATTCCATTTTCATTACCATCTCCTTGCCTACTAAAATGGATCTGTTGGATAAATAATCCGATATTATGCGACAAAGATAGTTAGATACGCCCATATTCCTTAGTGAACGTAGGATTTCTTTCCAAGGTGCCGAATTAAAGGTATTTCGAATGTCTACTGTTGCCATTATACACAGTTCTCGATTATTGGGAGCCTTGATATTTATGTCATCGACTACTTTTAGCACTTCGTGCATGGCGTCAATCGCAGATCTTCCCCTTCGAAATCCATATTGGTGCTGGTAAAGTTTGTCCTCTACTTCATCGTACAGCCTTTTCGCAATGAGACGCTCGAATAATTAGCCAAAGAGGTCCAGGAAACATATTGGTCTGTATTTACTCGAACCACTTTTCTGGATAAGTACTAATTGAGCCTTTTTCCATGCTGATGGGAATTTTCCTTCCTTGAGGAGCCCGTTATAAACCGATAGAATAGCCTCCGGCTCTGATATGGCAGTAGCTTTCACTACTTCCGGGGCAATTTTGTCTGGTCCTGTGGCCCTTTTGTTCTTGATCCTTGACAGAGCATCATCTAATTCCTCGGCTTTCAACTTGTTAAATGAAAGATCATCCAATATTTCCTCTCTAGGTAATCTCTTTTTGGCAGGTGGAAACAATTCCTTCGCGATTTCAAGCTGTTCCAAATCTTCAAAAATAACCGGTGGGTACATTTTGGCTTGTTTCATAATAATTTTATAGCCCAAGCCCCAAATATCTTCGTCGATTTCCTCACAGAGTTTATTCCAAGCTAATTTTTTTTGATTTGATAATGGCCATTTTAAGGGATTTCTTGTCTACTTTATAATTATCACTCAGTATGTTTTTTTCACCTAGTGAAGATTTTTTATTACGAATGCTACGGACCAGTATCCTTTTACTTCTGAGGCATTTCTTGCGAAGCTCGGCTATTTGTTCGTTGCACCAATACGCCGGTCGTCGTTTAGTATTGTTTATTTTAGCGCTGAATGACTTGTTGCAGGCTTTTGTACATTCTTCAACGAAAATTTCAGCAGTTAATTCGTCTAAATTCAATTTTCTCGCTGTCATTCCACCCTTGAAGTTTTTTATAAAGTCCTGAATACTGCCTATTTTCCATCCCGTAGGCTTCTCGAGGCAAGTGGATTTTTTCACCTTCGAAGGCAACCTCGTATAGATGTTACTTAGGGTTTCTTCCTCCAGAACTTTCCAACAACTGATATTCGAAGCGATATTTTCGGATGTTAGAGTGAGATCAATTATTGAACAGCTAGTGTTTTTTCGGAAAGTTGGTTCGTTACCTTGGTTATGGACCACTAGATTATTCCCGGCGATCCAGTCTAAAAGAATAGTTCCTCTTTTGTCATTAATTTTTTCACCCCACACCGTCGATTTGGCATTGAAATCTCCTGTCAATATATATTTTTCTCCCTGAATCATGCTGCGTTGGAGTCTGCTCAAAAAATTATCAAATTCGTTCAGGGTGCAATTGGGTGAGATATAGCATGAATAATAATGCACTCCGTTGATTTTGAGTGAAACAAAACCTTTGCTGTCCAGGTTCCTGCTGCTAATTGCGATATTATTCAAGATTTTAATTGCAACTTGGTAGGTTTTGTCAGTGAGCCAGCCTGGTTTCAGTACAGTTTTAACATTTGGTTCGGAGATAAGAAGAAGATCAATATTTTGTGAAGCTGCGTAGACACATGCTAAGTTCATCGCTTCGGCAACTCTACCTAAATTTAGCGGCAGGACTTTTATCTGCATTATGTATCATTCACTGTTTCTTCCCTTACAAGTCCTTTCCTTTTGTTTCTGTAGTCATTTACTAATTTTGCATAAATCGGGCATAGCAAACTGTCCATTATATGACCTTGTCCCTTGTAGTTAAACATTTTGGAGGATTTTTGCAGTCTCTAACGACGTGGTCTCTTTCTCCACATTTAAAACATCTATTTTCCGTTTCTTCTTTATTCGGACACTTCATTGCGTTGTGACCAAACTCTAGACATTTGAAACACCTCCTGGGTGAAATATTCTCCTCAATTCTGCATCTACTCCATCCAACATAGATTCGGTTATACTGTAGCAATTGCCTCATCGATCCTATCGGTAAGGTGACAAAAGCGTGTCTATGACCCTTGCTGTTGCTATTGTTAATTATTTTAACATCTATGTTTTTTGATCCGCCAATTTCTTTCATGATCGTCTCCTCGAGTTCACTTTGCCCAATGTCTGGATCAAGGTCTCTGACAACAATTGTTCCAGTCTTGACTACGATTTTGGTTGATGCTGTTTGCCCTATCCTGTTTGCTATCTCCGTTTAAAAAGAGTTTATGCTTTTTTTTCCTTTGCCCGTGAATTTGATTTGAATTTTACCGTTTTCTCAGTCCTGAACTTTGTGTACCTGAACACCAATCTTTTTCACATCTATGTGTTTTTTTAATGATTTTACGATGTCGGCGTAGTCACTGGTTTGGTTATTTGGTGTAATACCAAGCGTTTCTATCTTTGGTCTTTTCCTACGTTGTTCCTCCCAGTAAATCTTTTCCGGTATTTGACTTTCCCCGGTGACTCTTTCCTGGTATTTAACGGTTGGGTCATTCTTTTGGGCTTTCGAGCTTGTGTGACTTATATTAGGTTTAACGTGCATCGTAAACCTCATATTTTCCTAATGTCCGAAATATTCGAGTACCTTCCTAACTGGTATCTCAATCCTCTTGCCCGTTGTTCCAAACAAATAGTTGCATTTGTTCTCCAAAGAGCTTCCCTTAAGGGTTTCCAACAGTTTTTTCAAGATACTCAAGGTGTCCTCCATGAGGGTAATTTTATCTTGTGATCCATTGATGCCTAGTAAGAAAGTGGAAACCTCGTCCTCTTGTTCCATATTGTCTCTCATAAGTCTAAGAGATGAGGATCTGATCTGTAATATATCTCCCGATTTCAGCTGCTTGTTTTTAATTAACTTTTGTAATTGGGGAGAAAATTTATGAGGTTCTACGTCTTTTAATTCAGAATCAGGTGGAACTTCGATTAACACTATTGTATTTTTGTGAGACACTTCATTCAATATATCTCCTTTTATTGTTTCAGTTTTGGTGTATGTTGCCCCTGGCCAGTTCGTTGCCATAACTTCAACCAGTTTTTCTTCATTACGTTCGTTCTTGAGGATATCGTGTAAGCCATTTACTTTAAACACGCTGACGTTATCATTTCTTCCTGTTTGGGTGCAAGCATCCCGTGCCTCTTTTTTATATACTTCTCCAGATATTGCTTTATCTTTTCCGAACGTTCCACTTGTTTGTGTTGCCGACGCTATTTTTTCAGGCCTATTAGAGAATTCCTCAATGGGTAGATCTGCTACCTTACATGCATGGTTGCCTTTTTCTAGCTTCATGCGTGCAATTAGATTTCTTAGCGTGGAGCTTATGTCTCTGATTTCTTTTTTTGTATTTGAGCTGTCACTGACACTTTTGCATAGCTTGGCAACTATTTGCTCTAGTTTTGACAACATATCTTCTTCCAAGCATGTGCCTTTGCCTGGCTGTTTTTCACTGCTATTTGGCTGGCTGTTTATCACCTGTTCATTTCCTTTTTGCAGCGTTCTCATTGAAATCCTCTACCGGAGTGTAGAATATTTTTCCTGCTGAAGAGGATCTTCTAGGAGATCTGTTAGTATGTAGACATTCGACGAATAGGAGACATCCACCTCCTGGGTGGCGTGGGAGGTACTTACTTCACACAAAGTCCCGAATATATATGTAGTAGTATGATATAGTAGTATATACATATACTATATATATATATATATATATTGAAAATGAAATAAGCTAATTTTCGACGGTACTACTATATCATACTACTACATACATATACGGGCCTTTGTGTAAAGTAACTACCTCCCACGCCACCCAGGAGGTGGATGTCTTCTATTCGTCGAATGATTACGTGATAAAGTAGGGATGATAACTTGGCCATTCTTTCCAAGTGTCGACTTCGTTCAGCTGTGAAACGAGCTGACAGGGAATGTTCTACCGTCACCTAGACACTTTTTCGGTTCGGTTCTTTTATATTTTACTGTTTAATTCATAAAGGGTTATAAGAAAAATCTACTACTATATCATCTACAACAACATTAAACAATTATTTTGTAATCTCACCCATAATCTGAGAAAGTCCCCACTGGCAAGTTTAATGCAAACGGCAACACTTTAAGTTGATAACATTTTCCATTTACTAAAAAACTGCATATTTTCTACTCTTTTCTTTTAATTTTATCTGCCAATATTAAAGTTACTTAATATTTGCTAAGTCAAAACTAGTTAGAAATTTTTTCCCATGAAATTTACCTGACACGTACTCTACTGGTAGTGGTGACTCCGTATCTGTTAACAGTACTTAACAAGCATAATTTTTTTTTATGTTACTAATGGACTATTATATACCGATTTACATCGCTCAATAATCCTCCTGTCTAGCATTTGGGTTAATTCTGTATTTTTATGACCAATTTTTGCATGAGGAATTGGATAACTTCTCATTGCAAAAAGTGTATGTTATTTTAATTGTAATTTACATTCAAAATTGTTTACTAAACCCGGCTTTTTTTTCAAAATATTGCCTTATAATTTATTATTTGTTATAATTCGATAGGATTTTTCTCACGCAAATAACTGACTTTGTATAAAGTTTTTAAAATTTCTTCATTAACATTGATGTTTTTATTTTCTATTATTAAATTTAAATACTTCAAACTACATCAGAAACTATTTGCAAAATTTTTATTAGATTCCACCGATTACTGAAAATGTTTTGAAAATAGAAATTTTTATATTCATTCCTGATTTTTAACCTAATTTTATTCTACAACTAATATATCTTACAAATATCTATAACCTATATCTAACAAAATTTGTCTCGTAATCAATCTGCTTTTTCTACCTCTAGCAGTAATTGTTTGCATACTTTTAATAGATATTTCACGTATCTCAAAACTTTTTTCCTCAACTAAATTTTTCATACAACTTCTTATCAATAGCACTTGTCTCTAATTATGAATCAATTCAGATATCTTATTTAATATCAAAAACATCGATACTGTTAATTTAAAATTACATAGCGTCATTAATATTTCTTACCAATTTACTTTTATAATATATTTCTAAATAAGTTTTATCCATTTTTTTTCATGAACGTTAATGGATCTAGAAACAAGGTTATATTTTGACTAGATCCGGTTTAAAATATAATAGTAATGTTGCTATCAAACCATCTTTCGATATTGGAAGAAATATATGGTTTGGCTTACCTACTTCTATTTTTTCTATTTGCGATTCTTTTTCCTGAATGCTTTCTATTATATCATAGGTTTCATCTTCTATCGGATTTTAGAAAAAGGCCTGTATAAATGTATTATCTAATACGATTATTTTTTCATTCAATTATACGTTTGAATTTTCACGGACGCTCATTTTTTTATTTTGTTTGGCTGCATTCTTACAATATTCAAATATTTTTACAATACTGTTTTCTGAAGTTTTACACTCATCAAAACCGGTATTTCCTGTTTATTTTGCCAATTTACATAATTTGGTCTTAGCGAATTGGAAAATTATTATCGTTTGAGTTAAAACAGTGATTGCTTGAATTATTGTGGTTAGTTATTTTTAAATTTCAATTAATGTTTGGATTTGATTTGGTACTATTATTATTTGAAAGATTCCTATAATTTTGAAAGTACGGTTCTGGAAATTGTTTCGGTGATTATTCGAATATCATGATTTCTATAATTGTTCTGATTCTGATTTTTATTTTAATGTTGATTTCAATAATTTTTCCTATTGTATGGATGGGCATAATTTGAGGTTATTGAACTTGCTACAAAGCTATTGGTGGATTGATTTTGGTTTCTACTAGGAAATGCTTGCATTCGATTGTTGCGGGTGTTATTTTGGATGGCTATTTTGATACTTTTTCGTAGAATTAGAATTTGTATTTGCATTAGAATTTCTACATTTTACCATTCTTTGAATAGAAAAGTTATTAATATTTCTTATCAATTTATGGTTAAATCAAATATTCGGCTCTGTATGGAAAAAATCGTTGAAATTTGTTTGTAAAAGATATTGCAATGTCATAATATTCCATTCTGTAACAAATATACTGATATTAATTGTGATAATAATAATAAACCATTAGGTAATTTTATAGTTTCGTTGTTGTAAGTAACTTTTTTAATGATTTTTTATTTATATTATAAATTTTATTGAAAGCAGTTTTACCGGTGCATCACCTGTAAGTGTATAAAATTGGCAAGTTGAATATTCATTTGATATGCACAGGCTTATTAGTGAATATGATTATGATTTTTTTGATTTTTGTTCCAAAATTATTCACTTTATTTATTTAAATTCGTACGCAGTAAATTATAAATTATTTAGCAAGCGAAATATTTTATGCATGTGCAGACCACGTGGAAAAATATGTCATCACTGGACTGCAGATTTCCAAACGGTTGACGGGAGTGTTGAAAAGTAAAAAAACAAATGCGAAAGTAACTTGGTCGATGTGTTTGCCAGCGGTTATACGACATGACCGATTTTGTTGAAACTTGATATGCCACTACCCTAAGCTTTGAGGAGTAAATAAAAGATCTAGTTGAAGTTCTGTGGAAAATCTTACTGTACGCAACTTTTTACTTAAATTTGGCGATTTTCACCTACACGGCTGATAACAAGTAATAAATTAAAAGTTCACTAAAAAACGTTCATATTATTAAAGTCTCGATATAAAACGATAAAACTATTATCTTCCCTAATGACTATGACGAGGTCTTCGTTCTTAAAATATAAAAGCGTATGGAGGCCTCATATTCTACTTTTAATGTAAGTGTTTTGATATTTATCAATTGCCTGTGAGGATTTTAACCGGTCGCAAAAGTTTTAAGGATCATCTAAAAATCATATAAGAATATGACCTTCAAAGGCTGCTAAACAAAACTGTTAATCTAACGTGTCAACATTTGAAAAAGACTTGAAGCACCACCGCTTCGTATTCTCAATTAAATATTTTTAATTAAACAATTTATATTTATCAGATATTGGTGTGCGTCTAGCCCACTTTATGGTAGCTATCGAATATCTTAACAGGTAAAAAGTCATGTAATTTAATTTATTAAAAATAAAGTGGTCGAATTTTACGCAAATTTTTTAACTAGACGATTTTGACCCAAGTAACATCCAACATTCTCAATTTTATACCCTGGTACACTAACAAATTCTACTAATAAAATTTGTGAACTGAATAGAAGATAGACACGTAGTTGTTAGTCTGTAGAGTGAGTTACAATCTTCTATACGTTATAAAATGAACAAATTGTATACAAAATATAATGTAGTTTAGCTGCTTGTGGGTTTGTTTTCTTATATTTATGTATCTATAATATAACAAAACTCGTATATACATTATATAAATGTATTTTCATTTCTATATATGTTACTGTAGCTGTGTGTCAGTTATTGAGAAGTGCTCTTTCTTTTACTAGTATTTTCTTTTTGACAAGTAATATTACTGTTCATTGAATTCAAATTGGAAAAAGTATAAACGGGGTGTATGAGTGTAGCATCACCATCATTTTTGCAAGTATATACCATACAAGTTGGCTAAGAAATTTCTTAAATAGGTTTTGAAATTTGTTTTTCATTTTTTAGAAAGCCCTTTGCTTGCGTTAGGTATAGCATTGAGTTAGATACCACAGTTAGACGTATAAACTTCAGTGACAGAGGTAACTTCCTTGATCAATAACCTCTTCGTGTTCTTTGCCCACATGATTCTAAACAATGAATTTCACATAAGAAATTACTTTTGCCTAATCGTTAATTTTGGGACTGCTTACCTACAAAGCTTCCCATTGAATCTCTGCCCGATTTTGACAAATTTTAGTACAGTAACTCATTGTTTACCGGAGAACACATTCCTAGAACAAGTTTACTTAACATGGTAAAGTTACCTGCGAATAGTTTTTACAAATATTCGAGAAAACTGCTATTCACTCGGTATCCAATTTATTCTTCGAATACTACTTTTCCTTAAATGGTGCTAATGAGACCTGAAAATATGGAGCCACTGTTTGTAAGACGTGTGAGAATTACTTGTTATTTCAGGATACATCTAATAGTAAATTTTATAAAAATTTGCTTTTGTTTTACTCATAAGTAAAAATACATTAAAATTGTCACTATTCCCGCCCGCTGTACTGTTTCTAACTCTATAAACAAATACTATCGTATAATATTTCTCTTTCAGATTACAAAGGACAGTTTATTATTATTAATATACAGCTACTTCAGTAATGAATTTGAGTTATTTAACCGAGGGCAACGTTGGGAACTTCATACCTAAAGCCTAAAGTACAGTTTACTTGATTCGAATTTATATTTTTGCTAAATATTAGTTGCTTTAAAGCAAAATTACAAGATTGAATCACTTAAATCAAACTGTATGCTTAAGACACGTATTTTGTTTTTTTTTCAAGGCTGGCCTCGATAAAATAACTCAAGTAGAAATTTCAACCCGTAAAATACGAAATGAAGTGTAAATATTTTGTTGATAAAGTCAAGTCTCTCTTCGATTTGAAATACAGTCGTTAGCCCATTAAAACCATATCCTCTCAGATATAAATAAAGAGTAAATATCCTGTCACATAAATTGCAGGAACAGAACGAAATAACAGATTTTAATTAAATTTGTAAGTTGCCAAATTAAATATACCTTTGAAATCCTAATGGCATTCGAATCAATTGTCAGCTCCATTCATCAGACGACAATACATTCTATGCAAGTAACAAAAACTCGCAAATCAAATCAGCCGACGACAATACAAAGCACAAAACAAATTTTTTCCAATTTTTCTTTAACTTTCTTTTCTTAATTCCAGTGATTCCAATTTTTTATCCACAGCTTAGCCATAGTTGTAGTGTGATCGAGTTAACACGGATATACGGATTTTTTTGGCGCTTATCCTTTGGTATCCTTTTGGTTTTATTGGGGTAGGGTTTTTACGAAGCTGCGAGGTTTGTTTGTCTTTTTATCAACTTCTTGGTTAATGTTAATAGATATTCAACGGATTGGCCAGGCCTCTAATGCAGGTAGATTAGCAAGGGTCTTTCGTTAAGTATG
Source organism: Chrysoperla carnea (assembly GCF_905475395.1). Taxonomy (NCBI): domain Eukaryota; kingdom Metazoa; phylum Arthropoda; class Insecta; order Neuroptera; family Chrysopidae; genus Chrysoperla; species Chrysoperla carnea. Next base: position 3,091,174 of record NC_058342.1, on the reverse strand, counting down.
CGGTTGGACTCACTCGCTGATTCACAAGTTAGTCATATCTCCAATGATGTCACTCAAGCACACATATGCGTTTTTTTGGTTCTTTCGTTAACCCTGTGATTCTTTTTACTTTCTTATCGACAGATTGACCGTCCTCTAATGTAATTGAGATTAATCCTGTATAAGTGTATTACCGCTCGTTAAATTATTTGCGAGTGAATTGTTGCTTTTGAATTGTTGTTGGGTGATTTATCTCTTAATTCCTGATTGCTTGACAGGAAAATGACAGAGTGTATCATTTGCCAGGAAAAAAATAGTATATTAGGCAACACAGGATAAACTGCCGAAGCGGAGTTTGTGTCTTACGTTCTCAAACTTGGTAGTCGTGGTCATCTTATAGCTAAAAACTTGTATTTATTTAAAACGTGAAAATTTAAATTTCAATTATCTTTCTTTCGAAAATTGAAATTTAATGACGCTCCAACCATTTATTTTGATTTGTCCCTCTACAATTCAATTCGATATTTTCGTATTCAAAATTGTACTTTTCGGATAAAATTGGAAAGTTTTATTTCTTTATCTACCTGTGATTAATAATAAAATCTCCATAACTGAATTGTCTTATCAAAAACGAAAATTGTCCGGGAACCACAGAGGTACGTGAAAATATGAAAAAAAAGGTATGGCATAACGTCGAAATTTTTTTTTTGGAATTACCAAATATAAGTCATTTGAACTATATATTATATGCACTCCTTCACTCTTAATAAATGTCAAAGGGTTAGCTGGAAATATTCATATTTTGCGCTTCGTGAATATTATAACTAAATAAAAGAAACTACAGACAATAGTTTTAGAATTTTGCGTAAACATTATGCATTTGCGAGAGTTGTTTGCAGATCATAGTTTGGTATTCATGCCAATGTAAAATTTTACTTGGTAAATAATTTCATTTTTTACTTAATTTATGACTTTACTATGAAGAAGAGACGGTGATCTATTCAAACAAATGTCGCAAATAAATACTTTTTACGAAAAATTCATTCCTGTTTTTACCCGACTGAGCACCGTAAACGAGTGTTAATGTGTTTATCAGTCTACAGTACATCAGTGTACTATCAGTCACGCTTGTGCTGATTTTAATTATTCTGACGTCAATCGATTTTTCTTTGTCATGAAAATGGTAATAAAGATATGGCAGTAATTAGAATTCAATATGGCAAGCACCAGACGCAATATTGTGAAAAAAGAAAAATATGAAAGTCGGCGAACTATGTCAAGTGGGGTGTCACAGAATAGGTATTAAATCGATGAACATAATAATAATTAAAATCCACGTGTTCACGTGTCTCAAGAGATCAAACATACATACATAGGCAGAACATGAAAGTCTACTAGTAAACTATGGTGAGTGGGGTATCGTCGAACAGGTATTTGAAAATCTTATTAAAACTAAAAAGGAGGAAAAAAAAATTATAAAAAAATCAAAAAACCTGGCTGAGCTAGATATAAATTGAAAAAAAAAAACAAGTCCAACAGTATACATAGCGATCTTAACAGTCGGGACCCATTAAAATCTACACCGGCTCAAACCTTGCAAATAAATGGTCCCGAATGTTAAAGTGGCTATGAAAACTGCTGGACAGTCGAGTTTGTTGGTTTTTTAAATAGTTTTGTTAGTTATTTGACATATTTATGTACAAAATATATATACAATATATATCATTAGATTAAAATAGAAAGGTAAATTGCTACATTTTTTAAATAGTATAATTTATTTGAAAAAATCTTTCCGTAAAATTTTGATTAATTTTACATTACATTAGCTTTCGTCTTCCAGTCAAGCGGCTACAATATCCCATAAAATATACAATAAAATACCATGAAAACTTTTACTCCCACTCTAATTTTCCGCGATATCATGAGATTTTCATAGGTATTTGTAAATTATAATATTTTATTTCTGTTGGCACCAGTGTGAAAAATTCCAGATTAAGGTTAAATACGGGCAGACGCATACCGATTATATTAGTCAGACGTAGATAACCTATAAATTTTTTAAAAGCAATATTAGTTAGTCATTAATTCGTTTAAAACATTAATAATTGGTTCATCTCTGAAAGTCGATTTGAAAACAAACGCTAAACCACAATACGTCCAAATTGAAAGTGCTTTTTTGAGCTCATAAAAAACCTCTATCAAGGAGAACATCAAAAAGATACGAACTTACCCAAAAATTTCAGACAGGCAAGTTAGTTTTTTATTGCCTTTTTATTCAGCAGTTTTGTTTTAAGTCTTCTTGAAACAGTCATTTTCGTTTAACAATTACAAGCTAATATTCAACTTTACTTGTATATTTGTGTGTATGCATTTCCTGGATGTTTACAATTGAAATTTGACCCACTGCCAGCTTATGGAGCTGAAATTTCGCATGCATATGTAAATTGCATTACCAATGCATTTTTATGGTGTGAATGACCTTAATGAAATTTAGAGTAAATATAATCAAACAAGTAATGTATAATTAACAAAAAGTTTACATTAACACAACCGTTAACAGTTAAAATATGAATATTTTCACATTGATATCATCACATTTGATGTACATACGTATTTTAATATTTCATTAAAAATTTAAACACTTCTTAAAGGACAAACTTTTATTACACTAAAAAACTTTTATTACGCTAAAAAGTAGAAGATAATTTTTGATATAAATACATATGATTCGTAAATGCTTGAGATGCTCCGAACTATCCTTGATATTTTAAATTGAGCGCGCCCAGCTTAAGAAATAATCAAATATGAGTTATTGATAAAAAAAATTATTTTCTCATTCTAAACCATTAAAGCTTGTTCCTAAATAATTCAAATCTAAAAGAAAAGAAAAAATAGTGTATTTTGTTATTATTTTAATTATTTGCTATTTTTTCGGCTTTTCAAACCATTCAACGTATGATGAAAATGTTGAATACCTTATCAATTTTTAATTCCTTAGATAAAAAAAAGAAGCAACAACAACTATTTATTCATATCGAAATCATTTTCTCAAAACCAGAATAAAAACGGTGTGTTAAGTCTATTATCAATTCATTCAGCACACATTGAGTATATTTTAATTACGCTTCTTCATGATTCCCAATATTTATGGTTTTTTCATAAGATGTCCATATTGTTATTTTTTTTTTAAGAAGAAAGAGACACACATTATTATAAGAAAAATTTAAACAATTGTTCCTATTTTGAATAAAACTTGACAGAAAACCAAAATACAGATAAAATGCAATGTGTTATCGTCGTTATTAAAATATTTAGTAGTTAAGTAGCATTAAGCCCACACTTATATTTTCAATCTATGTACAACTATTTAGTATGTTTCTTTCTAAGAACATGTCTCTATAGTAAAACTAAGTGTCCTCCAAAATCAAACCTTGATATAAGAAAATTTTTAAACGCATGAAGTTAGTCCTAAACAAATTGTAAATGATTTCAGTGAAACTACTGAACGCGAATTTATTGAATCAATTTTGTAAGAAAATGAGTAGGTTTATATGATTATCAGATATAGTATTGTAATGTCAAATAGGAAATGCCAATTCATATAAGGGTAAAACAAAGGATAACAATATATTAAATTTAGAGTAAATATAATCAAACAAGTAATGTATAATTAACAAAAAGTTTACGTGAACACAACCGTTAACAGTTAAAATATGAATAAATCGGGCTACATTTGGGTGCTATTTCCCAAGAGTTAATAACTAGATAGCTCGGTTTAATCATTTTGTTATACGGAGGAAAATATCCTCATAATTAGGTAAAAAGTCATGAAAAAAAATGAGAAAAAGTAAAGATATCAGTATTTTACAAAATATGGAAAAATACAAAAGCTGGCGGGGCATTTATTGAATTCAAAGTAATAACAATGAAACACTGACGTAAATTTTTAAAGACTCCATTGGAAAAGGAATATGTCCATTATTTAAAAATAAATCCATATTTATTAACAATTTTTAAAACAAATGGCTAGTTTGAGGCGAATAGTAATTTACAAGGTTATTTCTGGGATATCAAAGACAACAAAACAATTTGTAAAATTGTATTTGAGAAACTATCAAAATTTCCCCTCAAACATAATATTATTGAAACAATTATGAACGAAGCAAAATTTCAGTTGTAATCCTAAGTTTTAACGCTTATGTACAACAACATGGACCCATTGATACCAACTGTGGAAAGGGAGATATTACCCTAGAAATGATAATGAGAGTTTTTTATTAGATATTATTCTGATGTCCCTCAGAGCGAAGATTATATTCCAATCAGTTTTCATAAAAATTGATGAAAATTTCGCATAGGACATTCCCGAAACTTCTAAAATGGATTTCCTGCGGATACGAAACATAAACTTGCAAACTTCAATCGACCAGCGATCTTGTAACTATGCGAAACTCTATTACATCTTGCATGTATTGTTTGACCCTTTCTGAAATGCGTGCATGTGATCGGATTCTTATTGATTCCCAAACGGTCTAATAGAGCTATAACGTCTTGGTAGTGTCTGCCTTCCTACACACTGTCACCGTATTGAAACTGCATGTTTGAAGCTAACATCTCTTTCAAACTTTCCTCACACATAATTAAGGGGGGGGGGGTATATCTGTGTCGGATTGAGTTTCAAATTTCTGCTAACAGCTCTTTCATGTATCCAAGTAAATTGTTGTTATCGGAATCTGTTTCTTCAGAGTCTGTTGTCTTATTTTGAATGGCTCGATAATAACAATGAACGAATTTTTACAAAATACAATCATATTGCGAAGTTATCTCAGTTTGTTTTTTGTCTTTATAGGTTAAGACACAATTTTACTAAATTTTTTGAATTCAAAAACGTTTTTTCAGAATATAAAAAAATTTTTTGTACTGACGTTCACTATATCAGCCAATCACTTCTGTATAATTTGATCGAGCAAATAATTAAAATTAAACACCCGATATATAAGTTTTTTGAGAAGATCACAAAATATAGTGTGTCGATGTATCACACAAACGACCAATCCCTTTCATATAAAGTGATCAACACGACATAACGACAAAATCGTTCGGGTATATTTTATAGCAATGCTTATTTGTTTGACTTGTTCAAGTTGTTCACTTATCAAACACTATACAAATGTTGTTGGTAAATTGTCAATGAAATTCAACATCAGATTGCAATTTATTATTCGTCTAGTGTGTTATCTGACACTTTTAATAAATAAGATAACATGGAATTGTATCGTATCAAATTAAAATTCGGAAACCGTAAGAAAAAAGTACATGTTCGTTTATTTCTTCATTTTAACCCAAAAAATGTTTTACAAAGCTTATATATTAGGAATCATGTTCATCCTCGTCTTAGGCCAGCTTCGGCCAAGAAAAGTGTTTGACGATTTTCCTATCCGTGTTTCCGAAAAGAAAATATAATTTTAATGATACAGAGTAAACATTCTTTAAAAACATGTTATACATATATCTTTGAAATTGTTACGGAAAATTTGTACATATAAGTCGTACCGTAATAATGTTATGTGTTTTCATTAAATATATTTATCTCTTCTTTTCATTTACCTATGGAAATATTTTGGAACAATATATACAGGTATACTATGAAGAAATCTACCCAGTTTAAATTGGAGAGACTAAGTGGTTTTCGAGCTCTAAACATATACATTATTGCGTACACAATTATGTTATTATTGTAATGAAAGTTGTGTTTAAATAAAAACTTTAATAAATTTGTCAGGATGTCTGGGCACGTGTGGATTATTATTTTACTTCGGTCCGATAAGTGACGATTTTGGATAAATCACAAAGAGATACAATATAATTATTTTATGGATTAATTCTTTAAATAATTGATTAATTAAACACAACTTTCATTACAATAACTCAGTCACTATATAATGCTTGTTCTCTAGTTCATCACAATATAAACTAAGTTGATCGAGTGCCAACTACCGACATACTACTCCTGCTCATAGCCGACTTACTCAACTGATAGTCAAACTCACTGAACTTATGTGGTCTTGTCACGCACATCACACCTTTTACTGTCAATAAATTATATATCTTATAACTCCACCCAAACTAAAAAACGAATCGTACTCGATTTGGACTAAGGATGAAGCACTAACAAAAAATATTATTCATTTTCAAAAACAATTCATATTCGTTAAATAAACAAAATTTCTTTTTATATCTATACAAAACAGAATTAACTTTTAAGCTTTCGGTATTCCACAACATCCCATTTAAAATGAAATTACTTCTCATTTCTTCACGACAAATTCGTATTTCATGACAAGCATTTTCGTTTTATCATTTTATCCGCCACACAAACTGAATTAAACGACCTTTGAGTCCTTTCTGGTCCTAAATATGGTCCTTTTATTTAGGTTCCAATTTCTTTGATTGCCCCGACGCAAATGCTTCCCTTTCAATTAAAATCATATCCCTTTTGTTTTATATTTTCCTGACTTTCTTTGCGTTTTATCGTATCTTTCCTTTTGTGTTATTTTATCCTGTTTCATTCTTATTGAGGCCAAAAACATCCGTGGTTTTTCCTCATTCCCTCATTTGACCTATCACAAGCGTACTTCGTACACGCATCGATATAATATTTCACTAATTGTCTCATCCTTGGAAACCAAAATATTTACTCTAACTTTCAAACGTTTTTTCATTTCCCATGTGCCCCGATTTATCATGGTGCTGTCAAACAATTTGCGATCTCGTTCTTGCTGGAACTATCTATTTTGATATAAATGTTATCAACGATAATAAATGAGAACTCCAGGATATTTCGAAATAAATTTCGATTTTTGCACCAATTTCCTAGATATATTTTTTGAATTATATAAAATCGTATTTTGACCACCAACTAGTCATCATCAGTATGAGTTTTGCTAATCGTAATTACTTTATTGTTTATATAACTCGTTGCTAATTTGGTGACGGTCCGTACATTGATGGCTACTTGGTAGTCCAACTACGTATTTATACATTACAAAAAAATTGATCTAGGAAATTGGGGCAAAAATCGAAATTTATAACCCATTTTGAGCCATTTTCACCCGTTTTGCGATGAATTCTATTATCCTTTAATTCATAATCCGTGTCAATCGGTTTAGATTGGACACATCCTTTCATTTTGAATCTAACTTTTGCATGCCTAGTAACCAATCTTGAGATGAAATATGAGTTTCAAACACATTTAAATCTGCTACTTGCATTTCTAAAGATTTTAATTCCTTATCTTTGACAGTCACATATTCACTTAAGTTCCTTAAAACACGTTCTGATTTCTTCAACTAATTTTACTTTTCCCGTTGTTGCTTCGTTACATTCGCTCTAACATAAATTTCATTTCCTTATATTACACTTGGTCAATTTTCCAATTTAATTAATTCCGAATATACACTGATATTTCCTTTGTCATTACATTTTTCCAAGCCGCATTTTCTCTCAACCTTCTTTGATTCCAATATCTTTACACTGTCATTAATTAACAATTGTAATTTATCACGAACAGTATCTTCATCAATTGTGTTTTTCAAAATTCGAAGAATTCTATTTTTATTTTATTTTGTCAATGCAGTCTCCATCTAAAAATGTGATTCCAATAATAACCGGTACGTCCTGAGCAGTTTTTGGAGCCACCTACACTTCGACCATCACATTACTTCATCAAATTATACTTTGACAATTATTTTCCGTAATGTCTTACAACGTCCAAACCCAACAATTCCTCGAATTTCAGGGAACATCTCCTCTTCAAATTTTTCTGCGACCATTTTCCAAATTTATAGCAGCCAATTCCTAAATCAATAATAATTCTTCATCCTTTGTTTTGATCTTTTTGTTATATTCGTAATTCACACGAATTTTATTTGTATTTTCGGCATTTGTTCCATTTTCTTCGATTCGTTACTTTCTTTAATTTGAGGAAAACTCCTTGTCAAATGACCAGTTTCAGTACTATTAAAATATTTCATTCCCGTTTTGCCTAATTTACATAAAGTAGCATAATATTCCAATTCATTACATCGAAAACACTTAGCTTTTTCTGTAACCTCAGAAAATCTTTTAAAATTCGATAGTACTACATTTTCTTAGACTTTTCCCACTTTGTTGGAATTCCATTTCCTCAAAATTTTTACTTAAAATAAATTAAATAAAGAAATGACTTTTATTTTATTCCAGACTTTACAATGTTTTTACAAAGAGTTCCTACATTAATCATTGAAAACAAAAATGTTCCGAAGTAGTAAGAAAATAACTCAGTTATAACATTCTAAATGCACATTAACAAATCATAAGAATTAAGAAAAATACAGACCAAATAAGAGTAAATACACTTACAGTATTAACCTGTTATTCATTTAGAAGCGACGACCTTATTATCAGAATTTTTAGAAGGTAATAAAAAGCCTTTTTAGTATGGAAAATATTTCCATCGTATTGCAAGTCACACAAGTTTAACGTGCTGGAAGTGAATTTCCTGAAGAAACTTTCACGCTCATACTTATACACAGGGTAAATAAATAACAAATGGTTAAAGCTTTTGACTTCGTTACGATTACAAGGCAAACGGCAGCCAAATCAATTACATTACGTATTTTGCTGATTACGATACGTAAAATGTGGTTGTTACAGGTACGAAGTTGTGCAAAAACTGGAATGAATGACATGAGACAACGGAGAGCCAAGGTAAGGTTAGATTAGAGGGGCAGTCCTTGGGTGGAACACACATAGACCATATGGTCCGTTGTGATTCCATAAATGAGTTGGCCCATCCCCGGCCACTACTCCATGAACCATTTGGAGCTGTTTAAGAACAGCAGAAGGGCTTTGACGTCGACTGACTTAAAGTCGGAGAGATCGTCAAAGGGAGACTGCCTCATGTAAGTCCATTCCTTATAACAAGAGCTGAGCAGCAGTGACAGAGAAGATTTTACATTGTCTCCTCCTCGTCACCACTGTGACCGCTCCTGCAGTAGTCGTGATACACCAGGCCTAAGCGTTCAGCATGGTTGCCGCCCAGCCAGTATCCTGTTATAGCCGCAACGACTTTGAGAACAGAGGCCCTTGGAAGTGATAGGAGAACTTCGGAACGCCTGTGATTGTACTCAGACCATATCTGTCTTGTAGTACCACAAGTACGTTCTTCCCTCCATCTAAGATTGGCCTTTTTCAGATTTTCCTCTTTGCGGAACTCTCGGGTATTTATTGATACTTGTGTCCGGCAGCATTGTGCAATTTCTGGTAAACTCGTCGGCTTCGCAATTTCCTGGAATGTCTCTGTGTCCCGGTACTCATACCAGGTTTACATTCATTTGTTTCGCCAGCTCATTTAAGGACGTACGGCAGTCCTGTGCTACCTTTGACGCTAGATAGACTGAGCTGAAGGATTTTAGAGCCGCTTGGCTGTCGGTGAAGCTTGTAATGTCCCTGCACTTAAGGGTGTTCAGTCTTAGACATTCACAAACCTCATGAATAGCCATCACTTCCGCTTGATACGCACTACAGTGATCCGGCAGCCGAAATGATACACGCAGATCAAGATCTTCAGAAAAGATCCCACAACCCACCTTCTTCTCTAACTTAGATCCAGTGTAGAAAACAACGCCCTTTGACTTAGTTTCTCCTCCCATTCCTGTCTGGAAGAGATCTTTACTGAGGACCTGTTCCCAAAGTTAGGAGAAGGTAAAACGTAATCAACGAGGTTTTGGAAGTGAGTATCTTCGTAATATCCGTGTATGATCTCCGTCCAGGATTAGACCAGATTAAGCCTTAGAGGTACATTTCTCTCCGAAGAGGTCAGTTGGCAGCAAGTGCAGAATTACCTCAAGTGCTTTAGATGGAGTTGTCCGTAGGCATCCCGAGATTAGCATGCATGCTAACCGTTGGACTTTACTTAGTACCTTTTGGTGGATTCCCTTTTCTAATGCTGTCCACCAAACTAGTGACCCATAGAATAGTATGGGTCTAATGCCCGCAATATATAGCCAGTAAGCCATTTTCGGGTTTGAGCCCCAATGTTTCCCCGCGGCCTTTTTGCAGGTGTATAGTGCCACAGTTGCCTTTCGGGACCTCTCCAAGACGTTCGGTCCACATTGCAACTTTTTGTCTAGAAAAATACCTAATAATTTGGCTTTTTCCGATAATTTATGGGTCACCCCCCCTTACCTTTGGGAGGATAAAGGAGGGAATTTCGTATTTTCTTGTAAAGGGTACCAACTCTCTTTTGTCAGGGTTCATCCCAAGGCCAGAATTGGAGCACTATTTTGCTAGAACTTTTAGTGCAGATTGTATCATGTTTGATAAGGTATCAGGAAATTTCCCTTATGCCGCTATCGCTACATCGCCTGCGTACGCCATTATCTTGCAACCCGAGCCTTCCAGTATGATCGATTCGCCCAATTCGGAGATTATCTCTCTTCTTCTAAGCAAGAGATTCATAAGCTCAATGGTAGGTTCTTCGATATTCAGATCATACAGTGCTCTGATTTTAGTTACAGGCCTGATGTTGTTGAAGGCACCTTCAATGTCTAGAAAGGCTACCAAAATGTACTCTTTATAGGTCAATGATTTTTCGATTGTACCCACAAGTGAATGCAGAGGTGTTTCGACAGACTTGCCCTTACAGTACGCATGTTGAGGCTCGGATATAATTCCTGTTCTCATGCTTTTGCGTCTGTGAACATCCAAGAGTCTCTCCAATGTCTTGAGTAGGAATGATGAGAGGCTTATGGGTCGAAAGTCCTTAGGGGTTCTTTGTGAGGCATGCCCCCTTTGGCTATAAAACGACCTTGACCTGTCTCCATTTTTTGGGAATGAGAGTCAAGTCTATGCCTTACAGATGACTTCCAGCCATGGAGTCGTTGTATGAGAGATCGCTTGCATTTCTGCTGGGATGATACCATCTAATCCTGTCAATTTGTTTGTCTCAAACTCAAAGATAGCCCATTTGATCTTTTCTTTATCAATCAATGCTTGGGCGAAGTTATGCGAATTAGCTGCAGCCTCTAAGCCATCATATTCTCGCTTAATTTCGTCCATTAGACAGTCATAGGGTCTTCCAGATGTCCTGGTGCCATTGGACTTGAGGATAGAATTTTCTTAGTCGGCTCGCCTCCCAAGTTGCCTCTATTTTTTCGCAGAGGTCTGCCCAAGAGGTCCTTTTTGCAAGCCTTAATGCTTTTTTGAGAGTTTTCAAGCTGGCCTTATAGGCGTTCCACTGATTGGTTCTTTTGGCCAGATTGAATAAGCGTCGTCAATTTTTCCTAAAGATACCAATTTCGGGTGACCACCATGGAGGTTTCAATTTCCCCTTGGTTATCCTTGTTAGACATGATGCTTTAGTAGCTTCATATTAACCCTAGAGTGGGCGCGTCTTTTTGCGTAACGTCAGTAGGCGCGTGGGGAGCATTTTGCCGCCTCATTTTCTTTGACCATTTTGACTAGTAATATAGCAATTTAATATTTTTTCTTTTAGGATTTAAATAAATAAACAGTAAGTAATATTTAATCAACATATTTATTCAACTTTGTTCTATAAACTTTGGTTTACAAAAGACTTTAGAAAACTTAATATTTTTATTGACTTTTTTGCTCTTATGCTAAATAATACTTTTTAATACGTGAGTGGGCGACACCTGCTGGTAGAAACCTTCTTCTCCAGCGGTCCCCCGCGCACTGACGGCGTCCAGATTCTCGACAAACGTTGCTAACGAGAGTGGGGGCAGCTACTAAGAAGCGCAAGTCTAACGGCTAGTTATTTTAAAAAATATTAAAGGTTTTTTAGCGCGGGCGGCAAAATGCTCATAGCGCGCCCACTCTAGGGTTAATTGGTCTAGCTCTTCCTTTTAGTTAGACCAAGGGAGGGACCGGAACCCTTACTGGCAGTAAATTTTGAAAAGTATCGACGTACATTTCCCAGTCTGTCTTACGTCTGTTGGTGTGAGAATTAACTTTGGGTTTTGGTACGTCTATTCAGAACCCTAGATATCGATGGTCCGAAAAAAAATGTTCGTGTGAGACTTTCCAGGTCTCAATCATACTGACGGGCTGTTTATTGACTAAAGTGATGTCCAGAACTTCCCGCCGAACTGATGTTATAAAGGTTGGGTGTTTTCCCTTATTGCAAATATATAGATTGTTACTTAATATGTATTCAAATAGTAACTCACCTCGTTCGTTGGTGTCCGTGCTTCCCCACGTCGAATGGTGTACGTTTGCGTCGGATCCAATGATGATTGGTATTCTTCTCGTCTCCGCATCTGCAACCGCATTTTGCAAGTATGCCGGTGGAGGAGAATCGCTGTGGTCCATGTAAGAAAACAGTAACCAGAGAGTCTGTGCTTTCAATTCTACTGCTACGCTGACGGTGTCCAGATCACTAAAATTGTGCAGAAAAAAGGATTTGTACTCTTTCTTAGCAAGAATACATGCCCTGGGCTTACCTTTACCTTGAATGTAGATGGTATTGTAACCTTTGATGTTTAGTCCACAAACCCGGTTTCCAGCAACCCATGGTTCCTGGACTAAAATAAGGTCATCCCCCTTTTGTGAAGGTTGATTTGAACCACTCTCATCTATTTTTGCTCGAGTACCTCCATTGCTGTTGAATTAAGGTTTTCGTCTACAGATGAGAGCGATTCATCTTACCTTTCCACTCTTATATTTGAGACAATCTCCAACGCCTTTTGAGTGGAATTCTCTCCTGTAAGGGATGAGAGGCCACTCCCGTCTTGAGATTTCTCTTCGGCGTCTTTGTTTTCAGCTTCCTTAGCATCCTTGTCGTAGATGTTCTGATTAAGGATAATCAGTACCTGTCTTGAGCCTCCAACAGCTTCCCCAACCTTAGCCACCCTTCAGTCTTCCGTGGGTAAATTTGGGTTGCTCACTTGGATGACCTCTAAGATTGCAGGCGGGTCGGCAGGCTCAGCTGGAATCCAGGCTCTCGACCCTGGTCTGCTCGGGACCAAGTACCTTGAGACACTGTCCAGTCTACCGCCTTCCCATACCTCCCCCACCTTCCTGATAGCCGTCTTGTAAAGAGGTGCTGATCTTTGGTTTTTACAGACCACAAGGATTATGTGACCCTGGTACCAGCCAGCAACTTAACAACGTGGAGGAGCCCCCGGGTTTTCCGTTAGGACCTCCTTGTATACTCTTAAAAGAGCGATTTCGACCTTCTTCCAATTGGCCGGAGAGATGGTTCCGCCGGGGTTGCCATGGTCTATTACCGCCTAGATGAAGTGATCTTCAACCAATTCGCTGTACGGCCGACTCATTAGTTGACTCCCTTGGCGGGGCGAAGGCTCCATTTTCGATTTCTTGGTAGGGGGGGGGGGCTGCTTCTTCCTGCGGCCGTGGTCGCTTAGCAGGATTTAGCTTTGCCTTTTCCCTTTCCCTGATAACACCTTTTGCCCATTCCTTGGAGGCTCTCTCATGATCAGAAAGATTTTAAACCGTAATGGACTCTAGGCGCCCGAGAAGTCGATAGGCTGTCCTTCGCTCCATATATTTTTGGGTCGATAGACCCAATTTGCCTCCAGCAGCAGGTTTGTTGTCCTCTGATTTGGAGTTACTTGGTTATAATATTTAACAGTTAAAATATGAATAAATCGGGCTACAAAAAATAATAATAAATTAAAAACACTGTAAAAAGAGTTGCAGAACTTACTAAGACTTATAATCAAAGTACCACTAAAAAACTTCCTGCTGGTGTACGGAGGAGGGAAAGACACAGCTGAAGCTACCTGGTAACTTTGTGCAAGGTCACAGGGAGCTGATCATAATACTGTTAATCTCCACTAAAATGGTCAATGCAGATGCAGCGCTGTTTTTTGCGTATATTTGGGTGCTATTTCCCAAGAGTTAATAACTAGATAGCTCGGTTTAATCATTTTTTTATACGGAGGAAAATATCCTCATAATTAGGTAAAAATTCATGAAAAAAAAAATGAGAAAAAGTAAAGATATCAGTATTTTACAAAACATGGAAGAAAAAGCTGGCGGGGCATTTATTGAATTCAAAGCAATAACAATGAAACATTGACGTAAATTTTTAAAGACTCCATTGGAAAATGAATATGTCCATTATTTTAAAATAAATCCACATTTATTAACTATTTTTAAAACAAATGGCTAGTTTGAGGCGAATAGTAATTTACAAGGTTATTTCTGGGATATCAAAGACCACAAAACAATTTGTAAAATTGTATTTGAGAAACTATCAAAATTTCCCCTCAAACTTCAATCGACCAGCGATCTTGTAACTATGGGAAACTCTATTACATCTTGCATGTATTGTTTGGCCCTTTCTGAAATGCGTGCATGTGATCGCATTCTTATTGATTCCCAAACGGTCTAATAGAGCTATAACTTCTTGGTAGTCTCTGCCTTCCTACGCGCTGTCTTGAAACTTGTTCCGTATTGAAACTGCATGTTTGAAGCTAATATCTCTTTCAAACTTTCCGCACACATTTTTAAGGGGGGGGGGGTATATCTGTGTCGGATTGAGTTTCAAATTTCTGCTAACAGCTGTTAAATGTATCCAAGTAAATTGTTGTTATCGGAATCTGTTTCTTCAGAGTCTGTTTTCTTATTTTGAATGGCTCGATAATGTCAATGAACGAATTTTTACAAAATACAATGATTTTGCGAAGTTATCTCAGTTTTTTTTTTTTTTGTCTTTATAGGTAAAGACACAATTTTACTAAATTTTTGAATTCAAAAACGTTTTTTCAGAATATAACAGAGTTTCGTTTACCTTTCATTACTCATGAGCGTAGTTTGACGCAACGAAGAAAGTTCTACCTTTATCACTCTAAAAGTCAACGGTGAAGTACCTGTTTCAAGCTACTACACAATTTGGTATATTTCTCGAGAGCTGAAGAACTTGTTTAAAAAACTCTACTTGACGCATTCAATTTCAGATAAATAACGTAGACTGTATACTGAAAAACAGTGTCATTATATATGTAACTAGCTGTCCAAGAAATACAATAAGATCTAGTTAACGTAGACATAACGGAACATATATCAGCTTTACCTTTTACTAAAAATGCATCAAGCGCCTGATGAAATCAGGAGGAATTAGAGTGTGGTGCTCCTAAGCAATGAAATCTGTTCACAATTTGAAACGACAGCTTTTCAAATTTGTGTATTTCACTTTAAGGAATTTTAGCACCACTTCTGAATATCATAATTTTTGACTGGATTTATTGACAATTTAAGTGTCATATTTGGCTTAAAAGGAAAGAAATACAATTTTTTAATCAAATCGAAGTATCTATCGCCCAGAATTGCAATTGTCATCAGCGTATAGAAACATGAGAATAGCATGGAATTTTTACTTGCGTTAACACATCCCTAAGTTTTTCATACCTGGTTAATGGCAAAACTCGAATCATTTCTTCATCATTTATCCTAATAATGATATGCTTGATGACCGCACTTTCTCACTTTAGCAGCTATAGCAGTCATGCTATAAAAATATTCGTCGAAAATTTCCTGCGATTCCTTTTTATGACAACTTAATTTTTTTTTAAATCGATCCACGTAAAACAATTATCCTTCATTTAAAAACAACTTGCAAATCATAATCAGTCAGTGGCTTTCAAGTTTTGAATAACTTGCGATACTAAAATCCATCCATATGCTTCGGACATAATTTACACTTTCCTGCACTATTGACGTGCATTTAACCCATGTATTTTCCAAGGATCGAATTCAGGTAATACGTCTCTTTTCCGGTCCACACAGCTTGTTCGATTCCGGACTGTTGACATGAAATATCTCCTATCCATGATTCTACAAGTCGACGATTTCAATATAACGGCTCTCTTTCCTTTGTTAAAGTAAGTCACGTACCGACATGGTATATTTGGCTGATACATTTTTTCAGTTTTTCCTATTACCAAAATTTACATTCCCTCTTAACTGTTCTTAACTTCCTCTATCCTGAACATTATTCCCTTCAAAACGATTTCCCAAATTGTCCCTACTTGAAAATCTCAACCTATTTTCCAAATAGTCTACTACTGAAAACGTACTTGTTCTGCAAATACTACTCAATTTTGGCATACTTATTAATTTACTTCGTTTGATTAATTTCTATATTTAATAGAATTGAATCGTTTTTTTGGGAAACTGTCAATTGTGGAAGACGTAAACTTTCACAATAAGCCACATAAACAACAATAACATAGATTTCAATTAAATTAAATTTTTTTTTTCGAACAGCAAACAATAAAAAAATAAATAAACTTTGAATTTTCTTTTGTAAATTTTTACTATCGATTAATTTGGAGCAACAGTTAATTTTTCCGCCAAATCCAAATTACATTTGAATATCTTCCTTATAGAAAGACGTGAAATTTTTTTATCTTCTAGTTAATTTATGATTAAAAAGAGGTTATTTTGAGCCCAATTTCAATGTAATTGGGCAAAATAGCATCGCCTAACTGTCAAGTAAGCAAAGAATCAGTTTTCCCTTAAGGTTTAAAGTTGTTTTAGACTGTCGAGTAACAAAGTATTAAGATTGTCTATTATTGAAAGAGCGAAAATTTTTTCTTCTGGTAGACTTACGGCTAAATTATGGATAAGTATTGGCCTATTGAAAATCGGAAAAAATTTTATAGTTTACCAGACATATGTATTCATTTTTGAGTTCCATCGAAATTAAATTCGAACTTACTATAATTAGACGAGATGGTGGAAGCATTTATCTAAAGATTTGGGAGGATTACAGCTTGTAGATTATCGTGTAGGGGTTTCATAGGTCTTGAAAAAAAAATACAATTTGAATTAACTTTACGCGTTACGTTAATTTCAAGTGAAATATAACCTACAAGAGAAAACGCCGCCATCTTATTTGCCTCCCTATTACTAAGAATGCGGATTAAAGCAATGATAACCGAACTTTTAGTGAAAATTATTTCGAAGTCACTTAATTTATTCGGAGAGTAAGAGGGAAATATTTACATATACTCCATACTTCAAACGACAGTCACAATACCTATTAGTTAAGTTTTCTCCAACTTTGGTGACAGAAAATTACAAATGCTTACGCACTTGAATCAATTTTTTTAAACTAAATATTTAACGTTTTTAAGTTACACACACGTTATCAAATAATCGTTTTTTTCGAGTTACAATTCGACTAAATTCCTCCGCAATATGCGAATGTAGGTAAAGACAAACCCCCAACATTATTCATAACAGCTTTATAGTTCAGTAAAGAAGACTCTGAAATAAAGGTTTTGTCTGATACGGTTGAAATTATATGGAAATAATCAGAAAAATGCTGAGAAATCGATGCGCAAAGTAAAAAAGTTCCTGGAAAGAGGTGAAAAAATTAAAAAGTACTCCAAAACACGTTATTAATTTTTATATTGGGTTATAATAATATTATTATAATATTATAATAATAATATTATATTTTTAGTTATATTTTGAAAATGTCCAAGAAAGTTTCAAATAAAATTCACCAATTGACTCGCAATAAAGGCAAAATATCTGAATTCATCGAAAAATAGCATTGAAAACATTTGAGCCACCCAGAATAATTAATAAACATTCCCCAGAATTGTCATTTTTAGTTTATACATGCTAGGGATTCTCACCAAACACCCAAAAAAGGTCACATTAAATGAATTTTTCATTGTCACCATCGTAGCCACCCGTAAAATCGTAAAACAGCCCCTAAAATTTCGTTTCTCTGTTGTATACATGCTCGAAAGACGGAATTTTCACTAATATACCCGAAAGAGTTTAGCATTACTAGAAGACTTTGAAAAATTGCCTTACCCACATGACAATACCCCCTCCCCCCAAAGGAAAAAAACATAAAACCCCCCGAAAATATGTTCTTTATAGGTTAGAGAGATAGCATTTTCACCTATAGACACACACTAGGAAAATCAAAAAACATCCCGAAAATTGGGTTTTTAAGTTCTATAAAATGCTAGAAAGACGGGATTTTTACCAATGGATCCGAAATAGAGATAAATCAACAGAATACTTCCAAAAATTGCATTACATATATCTTAACCGATCGAAAATGGAAAAACACCCCCAAATCTTGCCCTGTAAGAGAGATGCATTCTTGCTAGAGAAATGCAGTTTTTTGCATTTGGTCGGCCAGTTTTTCAAACTAAAGAAATAAAAATAATAATGGGGTTTAACCTCCGTTTCTCTGACATACGCCTATAACAGAGGCCACCCTCATCATTATTTGTTAATCTTTATTTATTTAATTACAAACATATTTACAATTACATTTTGATGTGGGTGGAGTCGGTTACTTCGTACTTATTCAAGCGATGACAATGTGATCAATTCTGCTTTCCCATTAATTATAAATTGTTCACACTGCCGCTGCCTGGATTCGAACTCGCAACCTAAGTCTAAATGGACAAACAGACAAAGGTAAACGTCTTAGACCGCTCGGTCATTTAAGCTCTTCGGCCATTTAGGCTCTTACCATTACATAACGATCAGATGTGTTCACTCGCAAAGAATAAGATATATGTATGAGCAGTTATAATATTCGGAATCAACCCTTGCGCAGAACTATAATTTGTGATCAACCTGTGCGAACAACCCATGTACAAGAATTAAATGTACACTCTTGCAAAAGATAAGAACTGTGCATGGGCAATTAATATATTCAAGATCAACCCATGCACAGAACTATAGTTAGAGAGCAACCTGTGCGCACCGTCAATATAGAAGATGTCCTTTTGGCGTGTATTTTTGTATTTATTTTTATCCCCGTCTCTTTTTACCTCTGCCCTTTCTGGGTTAGATCCTTCAAACCTGTCTTCAAAAAAGTCTCAGTTGTAAAGCTTAATAAAAAGTAACTGCTAAGAGAATATAATTATAATGAATGTAAAATTTTTGGATCTCGCTTACTTTTGGATATATTTTCAAAAATGGAGGAAAAGGTGGGATTTACTTTTTTACTTTTTTAGTTTTTATTTCTCGGAAAGTAAAGGAGATAAAATATCTCAGCGATGCACCCCTTTGTTATAGCAAATGAAATTGTCTACAAAACAAAATTAATGAAAAACATAGTGCGTGCGCTCGCATAGTGCGTGCGAGACTGTCGAACAAGAAAAAAGTGTTTTACCGCGTTGTGCGGTTTTCATTGAGATGGAGCAAGCAATTGGCAGTCTATCTCTCTCACACGCATTTTACGTGTCATGATGAACGTAGTAACAAAAAGTAAGCCGAAAAAGTTTAATTTTCTCTTTTGAATTTCTTTTTCAGCGGCGAAGTACTAATGAATTAATTACCTAGCTGCGTCAAGGTGTATTAATTCAAATTAATTCCAAGTAAGTATCAATTAATATAAATCTAACGTATCAGTATAAATATGAGTCGGGAGTTTCTTTTGAGTTAAAACGGTGAAACTGGATTTCTGCCAGAGAAGAATGGAACGTTTTATACTCAATATTACCCGGAGAGAATAAATTTGAAATATGTTGATATGATAAAGCTAAAATTTGGCTGGGCAAGACACATTTTACGATCAAAAACCGATCGATGGCCAAACCGAATTAATATCTGGACACCAAGGAGGAATAGTAGAAATTGTGGGGACAACGTAAGAGATGGTCAGATGAGTTCAGAAACTACGGTGGAATTAAATGGTCGAGAATTGCTACAGACAGGCAAGTGTGGAGAAACGCATTAGACATTCTAACTTTATTGTGATAACATTCACATTTGTGAAAGGAGACGCTGTTACCCATTTACTGGGATCAAGGCTTATAATTATTATTAGGTATCAATAAATATAAAACTTACGTATCAGTATAAATAGGAGTCTGAATAGTCGGTATCTGAGCTCATCTATATGTAGCTCATTCCACTCATATTTAGCGTACAAATGGCCCATGATTCTTTCAGCTACAGCATAAAGTTAATCTACATCTTATATATTAATAGTGCGCACAGGTTGATCACTTATTATAGTTCTGCGCATGAGTTGATACTGAATATTATAACAGCACCTAGAGGATCCTCATATTTTGCTTGTGCGCACATTTAAAAAATGTGTATGGGTTGTGCACACAGGTTACTCAAAAATTGTAGTTCTGCGATTGCACTGACCCATCTTTTACTTTGCAAGTGCGCACATTTGGTTGTTATGTATTTTTGGTGTGTACAGTTCCTCCCTTAACCAAGCGGCCACACCTTTCCCATTTTTTGCTTGAAATGGAAAAGCTTTCTAATTTTTCCGGTAGGTTTCAAGCGACTGCGTGTCGAATGTTTCCACCATGTCTAAAAGTCCCTAGTGTAAGTATAATTTCAGTCAGGCAGTCAGCTTCACTTTTAAAACAAGGGATCAGAAAACATTTTGTTTCTCTACGATTGTTGTCTGCAATTTAAAAAAAAATAACGAAAGTAATATTTTAATATTTGTTTTTTAATTTTCATTTTTTCATTTTTTTTTAGTACTCTGAACGTTCTGTTGGTAAAACGGTGAATTTAAGGGTAAAAATTGTCTGAGAGGGTAAGGCCTAAAATTTTATGCTCTACAACTTATATTTGAAACTTTTCTTCATATTTTCGAAATATAACCCAAAAATTGTATTTCGAAGTAGTTTTTTACTTTTTTCACCCTCCTCCGGGGGTTGACAACTATTTTACTTTGCCCATCATTTTTCTGCATTTTTCGAATTATTTCCATATAATTTCAGCCGAATCAGACAAAAGCTCGATTTCACAGTCTTCCTTACTGGACTATTTAACTAGGTAAACATTTAAAATCATATGACTGTCAATTAGAGGAATAAACCGAAAATGTATATATTTTGTATAAATAATATTTAAATAAATTTAACATGAACTGAATTCATTTTTCACAATATTTCTCTGTCTCATTTGATTTATATTGGATAGAATAGAAACCTACGATAATTTTTTTCTCTTTTTCAAATTCAATGATGCATGCTATATAATTGTTTATGTACTATTAATGTAAAACATGTAAGGATTCCATCGATGAACTTTTGAAGGAGACATTTTATTTTGTGTTTAATGTAATACAATCATGTCTTCTTGAATTATTTATTTTTGATCCATGTAATACTTAAGAGATATCCATTAAACTGATCAACTTTTCATACTCATTTTAACAACTTGTGTGTGACACAGCGTGCCGCATTTAAGATGGAGACACCATCCTATTTTCGTCATTAGGAATATTGATTTTAAATCTTGCAGAGCCATACAGGCTGATGAGTCATATTTTTAAAGATACTTAACCCTAATTAGAAGTTCCTGCCCACTACAAATTAACAAATAAAGCCGATTCTTAATATTTTGCCTGGGGTCAGAAGTAGTTAGTGATATCGAAAAAAATTATAAGAAAAAGTGGCTTAGAATATTCGCATTTTTATTTTACATTATTTTGGTCCATAGTCAAAGCTTTACAAGTTTATTGAAATCTTTGAATACATACCACTAATAAATTATTAATTTTTCCAGTTTTTACATTCCATAGCACACTAGTTATAAAATTAAATATAATCTTCTATAACTACTGTGCAATGTAAAAACTGTTCAAATTGGTAATTCAAATATTTCAATAAAATTGTAATAATTTTGTAAAGATCAAATAATAAAAAAGTATTCTAATCAACTTTTTCTCATAGATTTTTTCATTATCTATAACCATCTCCGACGCGAGGCAAAATATTAAGAATCAGTCCTATTTTTTTTTTTGTAGTAGGCTGTAATGAAAATTTAAAGTTCAGATTTTGATAAAATATTTTTAAAAATTTGACACTTCACCCTGTATAACTGCGCAAATCGATATTCATATAGATAACAAAGATATGAGAGTGTCTGAATGAGCCACTATACTCTTATTCATTAGTACAATAAATATAGAGTTATTGTTGATTACAAAAACGCTAGTAAAGGCTTGTACAAGTGGGTCTTGCGCGATAGGCAAATATATGGTTTTACTAAGTAATAGTTGTAGGCTGTAATTTTGTACGGCAGAGTCTCATAGAATTCGTCGACTGAACAAGCAGGCATTGTTTTGATTGACTATAGAATATATATATATTTTTTTCAATTATTGTGTATCAATGTTGATTGTGTATTGAGTGACTATAAAATTGTATGGTTCCATGGGTGAAAATAATATATAACATCACATTAATCCGCATATCCTTTATTCCTTTTTTCTAATGATTATTCATGCTGAATAAAACTAATGGACTTCACCACGTGCTACATTTAAGGTGAGAGTGTTTCATGATACATTTATTGTATATTATTTCACCTTCGGGAGAAGACAAAAAATTATCTAAGATAAAATAAAATAAGGAAAATTATCCCAAACGAAATTTCCCATACAGTCCACAGCTCATAGCGTCACGTTAAGGGAGTCTAATATTGAACCTACATGTTTGCGCATCCAGTGTCTTCTCATTTTAAATGTGACAACTTTTACTTTTAAGAGTGCTCCAAAGCTAGTTTGAGTACGATGCTAGCCACATGTATTGCTTTGTTAGGAGATACTAATGCGAAACATAAAGTGTTTCGATTATTCGATCGCATAGATTCAAATCGATATCTTCGTTGACATTGTTTTTGTTTACTTCAAAGGGGATTCGATGAAACGTCACGTTTCCTTTGCCTGTTTTCTGTAATTGTTTTTAAAAGGATTTTACTCTGAACATTTTATTTCATAATGACTGCATTTAGCTTAGGCACATTAAAGTATGAGCATGAGATTTTCATGTCTGCTTTCCAAAGACATTGAGCAGCATGTTTTTCCAAATTTGTTTGTCTTAAACCATGCATATATTTCACTTGCGTTCAAGTTTGTTAGTTATAAGCTAACTACTTAGGTCAGATGTTCTCTTCCTCGTCTCCTTTTCCCATCTCGATTCTGTTTCTTTTATTTTTTTATTTCAGCATCGAAGAATAGGATTTAATAGATTCCTTTTGACATAATGATTCCACTTTATTCTAATTACTCTTCCATAACACCAAACTTAACAACATTGAATTTACTTCTTTATGTTTTTATTAATAGTCCAGCTTGCGCTACCGTATGTTTCGCTACAGTTCCGTCGAGTTTGAAGTTTTTTTTTTTTTTTTTTTTTTTATAAATTTTTGAGTTTAAGACAATTAAGCCGTTTCAGTTTATAAGTACATTAGAATGTTTGAATTATTATTTTGTAGCAGAATTGCCCCTCGCAGTTATAATATGCGTTGACATGTACATTGCTGTCCAAGAAGCTTATCGCCAGAATGACTACCGGGAAAATATATGAAAAAAAAAATATGGAAGGAGCATTCCTTTGAAGTAACAATAACAACAACAATATGATATCAGCGGTACAGTCGAGGACGCCTTGTGATATAGTTCATACAGTCTAGATGGACACCTGATTCTAAGCATCTTGAATCAGGAAAATCGACAACAATTGACTTGCGCGTTGTGTTTGAGGCTAGTGCTTATATATCTCCTAAGACATGCGCAAATTGTTAAGTTTTTTATTACCGATTATTTGCATATAACCCTCTCTAAAATATTGTAAATAAAGTGGTTTATGATGCCATACATAGTGGCGTACAGGGTATTAAAAAAGTAAATACTAGAGAGTATTGCAGTTTTAAAACCCTACAATAGATCTAAAGAGTGAATTTTGGTTGAAGGTTGAAAGTTAATCCATTTTCTAAATCTCATCCATGTTATTAACAAGCTAGGCTAAGAAACCGATTTATTGTATCAGTTGGTTAAAATTTCCTGTTTTGAATGAACCCATAAATAGTTTTCCTAAAATTTTGTATCATTCTGTTTTGTTTTTTCGTGGTGAACAAACAAATGACTTTCTATCAGGAAAAACTAATAATAAAAAAAGTATCATGTAAGAACCATCAGGTCTAAAATTGTCGAATAAGCAATTTCTTTTGTATTTCAAATCCAACATGTCTGAACAAGAATGATTACTAAAAGTTTGTTCAGCAACAGATTTTTTATGATAAAATTAATAAATTGTTTAAAATACTGAGTAAGCGATTTTATTTAAAAAAATAAATGTATAATGTAGCATCCGGTGACGCATATCGAATTACTTTTACTTTAAGTTAAAATTCTCGATTAGGCAAATAGAAAAGTTATAATATTTAAAAAAAAAGGCCTCAGAAAAACACTTAGAAGCATTTCATACTACTTTTGGACAAAAGGTCCTAACTAAGCTCAATCCGACAATCCGAATATACCGACTGCCCAACCGAAACCTCTACCGGAAACCTCAAGATGGCGGCCAGATTTTTGCCTCTTTGTTTTAGTTTTCTCAATATAAGTTCAAAACTATGCGGGTTTTAGGGTCGACAGTTTTACAATTATTTACACCGTATATATTGTACGAGTGTATACAAAAAAGCTGTCTAGTTGGAGCCAGTGCACGATAGGCAAGTAACGATTAACATAAAAGAGTATCGAACGCCATCGCTAACTCAGACATATTAAATTAATAAATTTTCTTCGCAATCATGAAGATGGTGCCTGGATTTTACAACCGCTTTGGGTTTGCAACTTATTTTTGGAATGTTTCTTACTGCCCGTTTTTGAGTTGTTTGTAGGCGGAGAAGCTAGAAAAAAAAAACGTAACAACTTTATAAAGATATATTATATCTAATAATAATAATAATAATAATAAGAGCCAATCATCCCAAAGGTTGGGCAAAGGCCTCCTCCAGAATACACCACTCTTTTCTATTGAGAGACTTCCTTGACCAGTAATTTCCTGCAAACGATACCAACTCGTCCCGCCAGCGTTTGATGGGACGGCCTTTTCTTCGAGTGAGATTATACGGTGTCCATACAGTAGAACGCAGTGTCCATCTGCAGTCTTTAATTCGTGAAATGTGTCCCGTTTATCTCCACTTAAGAATTTTTACACTGACTACGACATCCTTAGCTTTAGTTTTCCGTCTAATTTCGTGGCAACTTATCTTATCGACTCTGCGTATACCTAGAATAGAGCGTTCCATGTTTCTTTGACACGTTAGAAGTTTTTTGTAGTCTTTGTTTGTATAGGCGCTTGTTTGGGAGCCATACGTTAAGATGGGCAACACACATGTGTCTAAAACCTTTACCTTAAGAGTTAATGGTAATGAATTGCTTTTGAAAATATGTTTAAATGCCCAAAATCTCTTCCACGCGTTACACGTTCTTGCTTGCACCTGAGCTTCAGCCGCAT
This sequence comes from Chrysoperla carnea, assembly GCF_905475395.1. Lineage (NCBI taxonomy): Eukaryota > Metazoa > Arthropoda > Insecta > Neuroptera > Chrysopidae > Chrysoperla > Chrysoperla carnea. The sequence continues at coordinate 3,065,906 of NC_058342.1, read as the reverse complement.
TTTCAAAGGATAGAATCTGCCCTAGATATTTAAAACTTGTTACGGTTTCTACATCGGTCCCATTAATTGAAATTTTTGTGCCTAATCTTACATTTGACATAGCTTTCGTTTTGTCGATATTTATTTGTAAGCCTACTTGTTTGCTTTGCACGCTAATTTGGTTTACCATTGTTTGCAATTGTTTTTGGCTAGATGAAAACAAAACAATGTCATCGGCAAATCTTAGATTTGACAAATAAACCCCGTCTATTTTGATACCGTAACCTTCCCAATTTAATGCGTCAAATACAAGCTGAAGCACCGCGTTGAAGAGCTTTGGTGACAGAGTATCTCCCTATCTTAGGCCGCGTTTGATGGGAAATTTCGGCCCACATGTTTCCAATCGCAAATTTGCTGTCATGTTGTTGTAGATTTTCTAGATTAAACGGACGTACTTGGCTTGGACACCGTATCTTTTAAGTGCACGCCAGATGTATATATGTTCGACAGTATCGAATGCTTCATAGTAGTCTATAAAAGCAATAAATACTGGTATATTATACTCTCTACTCTTTTCTATGACTTGGCAAATAGTTTGCAGGTGATCGCTAGTAGAGAACCCCTTCATAAAGCCTGCCTGCTCTGATGCTTGGTGGTAATCAAGATCGGTTTGTATGCGCCTTGATAAAATTTTGGAAAAAACATTGTACAAACTAGAAACTAAACTAATTGGTCTATAATTTTTTATATCAGCACTATCCCCTTTCTTGTATATAAGACAAATAGTTGCCTGCTTCCATGAAGCCGAAATGTTTTCTTTTGAAATGATAGTGTTGAATAAAGATGTCAATATATTAATTAAATTGTCACCACCGAGTTTAAGAAATTCATTCACTATTTTGTCTTGACCAGGACTTTTGTTGTTTTTCATAGATGTCAAAGCAGCACACACTTCACTTCTTAATAATTCTGGCACTAGACTACATTCGCGGTGAATGTAAGGATAGCTCACTGGATATTTTTCACACACTTGAGAGTCATATAATGTTTTATAGAAATTTGTTGCCGTGATAAGTATTTTATTTCTATTTCCATCTGTAATACCTTGTCTGGTGAGGGCCGGTATCCACATTTTGGAATCGAATAGATTCTTATTCAGTTTCTTTATGTTTACACTATCTTGCAGATTTTCGGCAATTGTCTTGTGGTTTGCTGCTCTGATTTCCTTCCGAATTTGTTTTTTAACTAGTTTGTTTGTTTCTATTAGATCAACTTTCTGTGCCATTGTTTTATTTGCCAGGCTTTGGAGCGATGTTCTCTTTTCTATGAAAAGTTTTGTATTTTTCTAAAGGATACTGTTTTTTGCTTGGTTAGCTGTTTTTAGTAAGGTTTGGTTTGCAGCTTCTAAGATGATAGATTCCAAGTGGTTGTAAGTGTCTTCAATATTGTCATTTTGCGTTGTATTAATCTTCGTAAGAGCAGTTGAAAGAGTTTCTTGATATTGACTTATTGTTTTTTCCGTAAGTAGCATCACCTTATCAATATTTAATGGAATTTTACGTCGACGATTTTTGATAAATTTGACAGAGCATCGTACTAGTCTATGGTCTGAAAAGAAATTAAAGTTGTTCAGTACGTTTATATCGGTCACCGCATTGAGATCGTCAGTAAGAATAAAATCAATTTCATTTTTAACACTTCCATTTGGTGATTTCAAAGTCCATTTTCTTTGTTCGCGTTTTTGGAAGAAAGAATTGACAATTTTTAAATTATGTTCGCATGCGAATTGGATTAAATTGTTTCCCCGATCGTTTCTACTTCCGATTCCATATGTGCCCAGTACCTGAATGTTGTTTTCTGCGTTCGTTCTTTTTCCAAGCTTTGCGTTGAAATCGCTTATAAGAAAAATTGTGCCTGTCTTAATTTGCGATAGCACATTGCGTATTTGGTCATAAAAATTAGTAATTTCTTCGTCGTATTTTTGGAATGTTTCTTACTGCCCGTTTTTGAGCTGTTTGTAGGCGGAGAAGCTAGAAAAAAAAACGTAACAACTTTTTGTGTAGCAAAGATATATTATATCCATGGAAACAAAATAAAGTGTAACAGAGAAACGAAACCTATGTAGTAATTATTAGGTAATTGATTCTTATCTTTGGTATCATCTGATTATTCTATTATTAGTAAGAAAATGTCTATTTCCAGAACTTGATAATCGAAAACTTGGTACATAATTAAATAATACATGATTTAAAACAAAAGAAACGTAGTTTCTACCGGGTGTTCCACAACATCTCTAATACCGGTAAGACAAGTCATTTGGCGATTCACTACCCGAATATTGTGGATATAAATGATTTATCCTTTCAAGCTACTTTCAAACCCTTATGAGAACTAAACAGAGCAAATTAACGAAAAATGCAGTTTTCTCTTTTTTTGAATTTTTAAGATTTGTGAGTGAACGATATGGTCTAAAGACATCAATATTTGCTTATAGTAAAGCTAATAACCTTTGTTTTAACATCTATTCGTATGATTTCACCCATAAAAGGAGTATTTTCCTCGATATATGAATCGAAAATAGACCAAGTATAAAAATTTTCCTTTTTTCGAAAAAATTGTCAATTTTTGGAGAGCTGTACCTAAGTGAGTATTGAATCTACAGAGCTGGTTTTGATCTCAAATTATAGAATTTTTTTGCTTAAAAACGAAAAAGGGGCAAAAATCTGGTCGCCATCTTGAATATCACACTTCCAGTCAAGATTTCGGTTGGGAAACTGGCATATTCGGATTCAGCAAGACCGAAATAGGGGAAAAAGTCCTTTTCCACAAAAGTAATAGGAAATGCTTCTAAAATTTTGATTTTCTGAAATTTTTACTAGTCTAAAATTCCTTCACGTTTCTCAAACAGGACACTTCATAATACTTTCTTGTAACCATGTTTTAATGTGTCAAGTCAGCTTTTGTCAAATTTCATTCAAACAGTCGCCTTTTATTTTATATATGCATATATAATTAAAATTAGAGTATTAGATTACAAAAATGTTTTGTATTGTCTTCCCTCTCCCAACCACTTTCAAATGTTATTTATGTTTACGTAGACGAAAAATTAATATTAATAGAGCTGATATTAGCTATTTTCATGTATTACGGATATAATTATCGTTTTCTCGTAACATACAGTTAGTTTTTCACCTAAACAGCTTGTGTATCATTTTAAACGCATTATTTGTAAACTTATATCTTTGTGTAATCGGAAACTATCATAATTTATTATTCGACTACTCGAAGATTATTATCATTTATTATAATCAATTATTTATTTATATCAAACGTTGTTAAAGAATATTTTTGTGGTTATTTTAAATTTTACTAGCTGTTAAACCCGCTTCGCTGGGTTGTTTTTGCACATTTAAATATCAAAATTGTTAAATGAAAGACTTTTTTTTTAATTCTCTCTGTGTGTACGGAACAGTAAGATTTTTTGGCCGATCCCAATATTATGTCTACACTCTCTGTGTGTACGGAAAAGTAAGGGAAAGATTGATAGAAACCCATGGAACATTCCAGAATATTCGAGAAAGTTCTAGAAAATTCGATGGAAATCCATAGAACATTCCAGAATGTTCGAGAAAATTCTAGAAAATTCGATAGAAATCCATGGAACATTCCAGAATTTTCGAGAAAAATTGAAAGACATTTGCGCCAGTAGCGCCATCTAGTGAAAATTGTACTATTGACAGTGGGGCTTATTGTACTATTAGAACTATTTTTTTAATCTATTTTCTATGAATTCCTAGATCATTTTTAATTCCACCCCCACCAAACTCCCTTATTCACAATGGGAGCCTAAGGGCTACCCAATGACATAATCCCCTACCGAAGGTCAATGGTTAGTTTTAGGGAAAATCGGGGACATACAAACAAACACTCTCTTTTTATATATATATATAGATTATAACGGTTAGTGCTTACTTTTAACGTAGTTGATCTTGTTTCAAAAGATGGACGCTTACGATAAAACTGTTTTACAAATTCTCAATGATGAACCATGATGATTAATAATACTGAGTTTTAAAATACAGGTTTTTCGATGTCCATGCAGACCAATACTAATGTTATTTTAATTCTTTTATCCGCCTGAAACATGGCTTTAATCTTTCAATTAGCTTTTGCGTATCATTTCAAGTGGGAGGTTAAAGTATGCATATCTTTCTGATTTCTTATAATTATTATCTTACTTTTCATACAGCATGTTGCGAAAAAATAATATGATATACTCTTCCCATCTTTTTTGCAGGTACTTTCCACAAAAGAGCCTTTCCACTAAATTTACTTTACAGAAAACGTACTTTCTACAAAAGGTTCTCTCTGCAAAAGAGTGCAAAATAATAATAAAAGGGTAAATTTAAAAATAGACATGTATGAAAACACATTTACTTCGCAGATTTTAAATAAATGAATAAATTTAGTCATATACCTCACTGTCAGAAAAAGTGGCACAGTTAAAACATTCTAAGCGTACGCATCATATGTTATGTTATAATAGTAACACTTAGAATGTTTTAAAACGAGCATTTTTTGTGACATTGAGTATACGTCGACCCCATATGGCCAACTGTATGAGAAAGATTACTCTGTTAAAGAAATAAAAATATTGTATACGATGAACGCATATAAGAATGTACCTCGAAATCTTAAGCATAGAGATGCAGTGAAGGCGTCACAAAACCGCGGAGCATTATCGTACCGTTGTAAAAACAGTGGTATATGAATCCCACCACAAGATAGGTCGGAGGTGCCCTTACTATATACGGCAATGTGCTTTGCCAATTTTAAATACTTTTAAACAAATCCGTGTGTTTTAAAGCTTAGCATGTTCAACAAATGTTAAAATGGTGAATGTGCAAAACTCTGAGAGTAAATAATCAATAAATAAATAAGTCAATAAAATATTAATAACCTTTAAATCCTGTACCTATAGTTTATTAGCTTAATATACTTATCACGTTTTACAAAATAATGAATTAGCATACATAAACCAAATGTTTCTTGGTTTTTGTTAAAATAAAAAATATTAATATTACCATTAAAATATTTAAATAAAAATGAATTTTAAGTATGCATCACTAGATGTCAGCCTATACATAATGTTTTTTTTTCTTTTTTTTTTTTTTCTTTTTTAAATCTCAAATAATCTTTTGAAAATACTTAAGTATAAACAAATTGAAATATACATCAATAGATGCCATCTTCAACACAATATTTTTTATCTTTTTTGGTATTCCTTTTCCTCTCATGGAATTCAAATTCATATTTTCAATATTGAATTTTAAAACTCTTTTCTTGGCTTTATTTCGTTCTTCGTATTCTTCTGCTATCGCGTTTTTTCCCGGTGTGTCTGTTAATATTGCCGTCTTACGTTTTTTACGTCCTTTATTTGTTATAGTTGACGGGCCAGCTTTTGGTAAAGGTCTAAGATTTATAGGTGGGACATTAAATTGCTGAGAAGAATTTTTTTTGGTGTAAGCTTCATCCTGGTACTGGCGAGTTACATCGTTGTTCGGAAAGTGAATTATTTAACGTATCATTTGGTAGAATTTCACGTAAAGGATGATGGTGCATAATCAGCATCAGTAAATATATTTCTGTTAAATGGGCTAATACAGATACAGGTAAGCCCGGCAATTGCGTTTCTGTCAGTGACAGAAAGAGGAAATGTTTCTCTAACAATTCCAGGGATGTAGTGGATGGCCATGGTTTGACCAGGATGGTTTCGCATCCACTTGTCTGTAGCTGTGTTTATCATTTTCTTGAATGGTCTAAATACTGCTCTGTCCAGAGGTTGAAGTTTGTGTGTGCAATGCGGCGGAAATGATAGCAATACTATTCCATTTAGATTGTAAAAATCTAGAGCTTGGAGAGTTATATGTGATGAATGGTTATCGAGCAGAAACCGACATTTTTGGACAACTGTTGGTTTGAATTGTTTTTTGAATGTTCCAGACACAGTAAAAATTCTGCTTACTGCATCCACCCACTATCATTGCTAGCTCCAACGCAATCAACAGGACCTTCACGTACCATATGGCTTTGATACCGCTTCAAAGGGGCAACAAAAAAAGACGCTATGTGCTCTCCTTGAGCATTCACCGCAATAGCTACAGTTACTAATCTCCCACGTTCTGCGGAGGTTACTGCACCTACTTGTTTAATACCTCTCTTAGCTACAATTTTCTAAGGTTTTTGGACAGTGGTCGCCCCCGTCTCATCCATATTTCAGATATCTGTGTGGAATATGGAGTGGTTCAAATTTAAACCTATCCATTACGTCAGCAAGGTTATCAAAAAATTTACTCATATTATTTTCGTTAAAGCTCGAGGACCGTGACAGACTTGTTGCTTGATGCGTCCTCAAAGACAGGCTCGGGTGTCGTTTCAAAAATCCAGTTAGCCATTCCTAACCAGCCATTTTAATGTTATGCCACTTTTCAGGACACCTGTTTCCATTTTTAATCGCCAACTCGTATGCCAGTTAACGTATTTCAGAAGGAGATTGTCCAAAATACACTCTGGAGAAATTCATTAAATAATCTTGCATATTTTTGTCTTCATCAATACTAGAAACACGATGGATGGAACGGGAGCCAAAAAGTGCAGTAGTAATTCCCGATTTTAATTCTTGTATATATCTATATAATGTTACATGGCAAACATTAAATTTATTTGCTAGGGCTCTAATTTTTACAACATCTTTGAAATGCTCTTCAGCCGCCTTTCGGTATACTTCCATGTTGAAATAAACACACACATAAAAATATAAGGTGAGTAAATTTGACAATTTAAAAAATAGACACACACATAAAAATACAACGTGAGTAAATTTGACAATTTAACAAATAAATACACACATAAAAATAGTAACATTTTACTTTTGTATCCTAACACATTTTATAAAAATATAAAAAAATAACATTATGGGTACAAAAGCAACATGCTACTTTTGTAACCATATACCTATGTTACTTTTGCACCCATATACCTATGTTAATTTTGTACCCTACCACATTTTTATTAAAATATAAAAATAACATTAAAACGGAATGTGGTAGACAAAAACGAATTGAAACAGTGTATAATCAATATAGTCAAGAAATATTATACAAATATTCATATTAATATCATGCTATTAACACTACGTAAACATTAAATAAGTAAACGTAAGAAAACTCGGTTTTTCTCTTTGTTTGAAAAAATACGTTAGTAACACACACACACAACTTGACAGTACAAGAGACGCACAGCGATTGAATACAAGAAAGAAGAACACGGTTGACTATCACTTGAAGATACTGAACCAGTGTGTTCACTATTGCATACACATACAGAGCATTTGTTACTTACAACTCTCCGTTACTATGGTACCCGGTCTCCCCTACCGCAATTAATAATATGTACCCAATTTCACGACTGTCTTAGCGTGTATTTATACAATAAACAAATGTCAGTTGGATATGATTTCGTTAAACAGCAAAGGAAATAATATTTTAAATGAAAAGATTTTCCACAAAAAATAAATTGTAAAGTATCGAGTTACTTAATTATGAATGTACCACAAAATAAAATTCATATAAAATATACTTCTAAAAAAAAAAAACAAAGTAATTTATAGTTTGATTGATTTTTGTAATTATGTATAAAATAATTAAAAAAATTTTAATCTTTCATCAAAAGAAGTTAATAAGGAAATATTAAGATTGGCACTGGAAAACAATACCTAATAAAATGGATAAACTGTCTACAAGATAAATTGGCGTCTAATTAAAGATATCAAAATGAATAATTTGGAAATCAATAAAAAACAATTAACTCCGGCGTTAACAAAATCATACAAGATTTGATACATTACAAGCGAATAAAAGTCACAGCTAATATATCAAGTATAATTTCGATCCTAAATCTAGTACTTTGAAATAAAACATCTTACCATTCTGAACATTAAAACGATTAGTAAAATATTGAAAAAAAAAAAAAACAAAACAAAACAAAACACAATTGGCGAAACCCAAAAGTTAATTAAAATTATACATTGAATTGACGAGAATTTACTATTGAAAATTGAATACTGGCAAAATGTAACCAAAATTGTTTTTTTGGATCCAACAAAGGGAAACAGGAGTTACCAAAGCCAAAACTAATTTTGAAGCCTACAGCGTTTCCAACAAATTAATCTGGAGAAAGTTGTATCCAAATTGAACTGGATTTATAATCATCAAATATAATTTTGAACACCGGTGAATTTTTGGAACAAAACATACTCTATGCTTTAACCGGTAAAACAAATAAAGATTCACCACGATGCAATATGTTTTCAGTCAATGACCATGAAAGTAAATTTTTCCCTCCTTTCTTTGAACTGATCGTAGCCGATGCAGTAGTAGTGCTCTAAATATCAAAGGCGGAAATTATTAAAGTAAATTCCATAAGAGTGAGAGGATAACATCGTATCTTTGTCATAAAATTTTAGTTACTTTTAATATTATTAGTTGGAAGATTACAGCTTTGAACGTTGGTACTAAAAGTACTTCAATTTTTCAAACACAAAAAAAAATCTCTCACAAGAGCATCTTGCATATATCGCGCTCTCGTGTTTGCTTATACTCTTATACTAATTGTTAAATTGTTAAATAAGAATTTATACATAAATTAAATGATTCAAGATAAATTCTTGCATGTTCACTTCTAGTATCATACAACAATTATGACGTGCTCACTGGCTGCTTTGTAGGAGAAAATAGAAAGTATTAACATCACGTTCAATCATTAGTTGAAGAAAGGAGATGGCTTGAAATATTATAATATTGCAGTTCGAAGAATATGTAAGAAATTGAAAATTGTAAAATCCATCGATAAAAGACAGGATTTGCTGGCTACTTTGGCTGTTCTTAAAAGTTATCGCCACAGACTTGAATGTATGACAAAGCATGGATCAATCATCTAAATAGAAAAGAGAGCTAAGAATAGAGACAGATGGGATGACTCCGTATCCGCATTTGAGAGTCGTATTAAAACCGGCATTATTACTAACCTCAAACATAATGAATCTAAAACAGTTTTGGTGGATTGTGAGGCTCTTTTTCGACGACGAATTATCAACTCTTTCAAGGTTCATGAGGCAGTTAAAATTAACGTTAGTTTCTGTGGAGAGTTTCAAAATGTATCTGCCACAAAAATGAAAATTGAATACAAATACTTCACTACTTCGAATAATCCCATATATATGAACACTTACTAAATGGAATGGTTTCAGGAAAATGAATTTTAGGAACGAGATAGTGGTTAGGTCCTCGTAAACGTTGTGAACTCAGGTTTAATATTAAAAAATTTACATCAAAGCTTGGATCATCGTATATCAAACTATCACCCGAAATTGTAAGTGCATAAATGACAAAAATGATGATACTGCCTGCAGGCATACTATTGAAAAGAAGCCTCAACGTTTTTCAAAATATCCGCATTATTCAAAATTGTTGAATTTGAAATATGTATATAATTTCCAATGACGATCAAACAGATCCCTGACTTTGAAAACCTAAACTGTTGGCGCGAAACGATGTACTCCTTTGTGTATCATACATTGGCGTATTAATACATCAAAAGTATGTGCGGCCGACTAGCTTCTTTTTTTGTGTTCTTCTTTTTTAGTAACAAATTATTAAAATTTACTTAAATTTTAATTTTAGAAGAATACATTTCGGTTTTTTTTTGCTCTTAATTAATTCATGAACTAAAATCCTTCAACTTCTTTTCTTAATTTTTTGTATTCATCATTGTTCGATAAATAGCAGTTGTGTGCGCTTATTCCCGTGTTTTTGTGTGTGTTTTATTATTAAAATGTTTAATAATAATAATAATAATAATATTTTATTCGTTCTTTCGATATACAATGTATACATAGAATTCGTCAAAAAAAAAAAAAAATTATAATAATAATAATAATATTAAAAGATAATGCGGTGATGGCCGACTTTTCGTAGACTATCCCGGTATTCACCTTAAACATCGTGGAAAACCATCAAAAACTCACGAGTAGGATAGCTGACATCCTTAAAAGTAAGAATGTCTAAAATAAATAAATATGAAATTTGTTTACCTAAAAACAAAAAATAATATATTAATTAAATTTCTTTTTCCGGTGATAAAAAAAAAAAAATCTACCGGAAAGTGTCAAATATTATAAAAAATAAATAAATATTGATACCGGTGTATAAAAATTTCCACGGTACATGTTATATAATAAAAAAAGAAAAAAAAATTGATTACCGGTGTATAAAAAATTTCCACGGTAAATGTCATTTAATTAAAAAAATATTGATACCGGTGTATAAAAATTTCCACGGTACATGTTATATAATAAAAAGAAAAAAAAATTGATTACCGGTGTATAAAAAATTTCCACGGTAAATGTCATTTAATTAAAAAATAAATAATTAAATTAATAAATTAATATAAAATTATCGAATTCCGGTGATTAAGATCAACACGGAAAGTGTCAGAAATTAAAAATTATAAATACAATTACTTAATACATATATTAAGTTTAAAAATTACTTTTTAGTCCTTCCTCCAATGAATAGAAACACTGCTGTTGCAGGTTGATCGGAGCCATTCTATTATCTCTCATAATGTCATTAACGGTTGACCCTTTACTGATTTTACCATAAAAAAGAATTGCAAGATACCTCGTATTTTTTTTAAAAAATGAATATTTACACCTGGGATTAACATATTCAGATGGATTTCGAATCATATAACGATTGCCCTGATTTATATTAATTTCGAACACATTTTTATTTTGGATAAAAAATTTGTAGATTTCAAAAATATAATGAGAGTGAAATGTCAGTATTCTGTTGTTCAGAAAGAATATTTTACAACTTTCAGTTCTTTTTAAGTTAAAAATAATTCTAATTGCTCTTTTCTGTATTTTAAATATTTTTGAGGCATTTACTGAAGCACCCCATATTACTATGCCATATGTCATAATTGAAGCAAAATTTGCATAGTAAACTGACAGTAGTGTCTTTTGGTCAACTCTTGATCTTAACGCTCTTAATTGAAAGCACACTCTGCTCAGTTTTACACATAAGGTGTCAATATGAGATTTCCAATTCATTCCTGAATCTATTTCAACTCCTAGAAATGTCGTTTTACTTACAAACAGATTATGCGTAAAGGCGACTCCACCACCAAAACACACAATTGCTGTTTTGTTACGATTTAGAAGCAAATCGTTTTCATGGCACCAGCTGTCCATTAATTCCTGTACATTGTTAATGACTTTCATAAGCTCATCGGTATCTTTATGTGAAACGACGATGGTCGTATCATCGGCAAAGAGTGCAACTTTACAAAATAATTTACTAAATGAATTTGGCAAGTCATTAATAAATAGGAGAAACAGCAATGGCCCAAGAATAGACCCTTGTGGGACCCCAGACCTGATTGCACCCCAACTTGACTTGAAAGTATTTCCGTCTATGTTTAATTCAACAAATTGAGCTCTATTAGATAAATATGACTCTATAAGTTTATAACATTGGCCACGAATACCATATGCATAAATTTTAGAGAGGAGTAAATTATGATTCACGCGATCGAAGGCTTTAGAAAGATCAAAAAATAAAGAGGCTACTTTAAAACCTTCATTAATTTTCGTGAGAATATGATCCGTGACGGCAAAAATTGCATTTGTAGTTCTTGTATTCTCTCGATATCCAAATTGATCGGGTGTCAATATGTTGAATCGAGTTAGAAAATTTGAAATTTTATTAAATATAACTCTCTCTAGAACTTTGCTGAAGATAGGTAAACATGATATCGGACGAAAATTACTGACATCCATATTATTGGGTTTCTTTTGAAGGGGTACTATTCGTGCTAATTTGCCACGATCAGGAAAGATTCCCTCGCTTAACATACAATTAACAATTTCGACTAGAGGAGCCAATAAGGTTTTTGAAACCGATTTTAAAACATTACTGGAAATGCCTAAGTAGTCCATGGAGTCTTTGGATTTCATATTTCCAATAATTTGTTCTATGTCACGGGAATCGATTTCATCAATAAAAATAGTTTTTTCAAAATTTTTTATTTCAATTGTGTTTTTGGCGTTATTATCCTGACCAATAGCAGAGCCCAAATTAATAAAACACTCATTTAAAGTGTCGACCATGGACATAGGGTCGCATATTTCAATATTATTTATACTTATGTGTTTAATGCCCCTAGATATGTTTAAAGTTTCATTTTTTATAATGTTCCATACAACTTTGGGATTGTTATTCGTGTTTTTTAATTTTTTGATCAAGGAAATTTTCTTGGCCATTGTAATAACTTTCTTGTATATTTTTTTGTACTTTTTGACATAATTTAAGAAATTTTTATTTTTTGCCGTTTTTTTCCGAATATTGAGTACTTTCAAGTTTTGGGACGATTTTATGATACCAGAGGTGATCCATTCAGGTCTGGAATAATTAAAAATTCTAACATTTGAGGAAGGACATGTCAAATCATAGTAGTACACGAAGGTATTTAAAAAACTATTAAATTTATTATTAATATCGTTACTCTCAAAGACTAGCTCCCATTTTTCCGTTTCCAAATGCCGGTTGAGTTTAACAAGATTTTCCTGAGTTATATGACGCTTTTGAATTATTTTACATTTCTTAGATTGTGGTTTCAAAGCACTAAATTGCAGAACAATGGCGTCATGATCGGAAAATGCGCAATCTTCCACATAAGCATTGAAGTTTGGTAAATTAACGAAAAAATTATCTAACAAGCTGGAAGAGCTTGTAGTAATTCTTGTTGGCTTATCAGTAATAGCCAATTTACTGTCAAAGGTTGTTAACATATTAACTAATGTCTTAACCTTCTCATCTTGCTTATCTAGTTGATTTATATTAAAATCACCACAAACCACAAAGTGTTTTTTTTCACTTTTAATAATATTAAGACATTGTTCCAATCTACTAAAAAACGTTTCAATATTACCACTAGGTGGTCTATAAATACAAACTAGTACAATTGACTTATCGTCAATAGAAGCTTCGATAGCTGCGCATTCAAAAACTTTTTCAATGCTTAAATTATTCAGATTCTCTTTTACTTTTATTTTTCCAACAAAGTTGTTCGAAGTTAAAATTAAACACCCGCCATTCTTAAAATCCTGTCTACAAAAGTATGATATGGGAGCATAATTCTTAATCTGATAAAAACTCAATTCATCCTCATTTAGCCAGTGTTCTGTTAAGCAGACAAAACTGGGTTGAATAGTGAACTTATTCGCAACAAATTCCTCTAAGTGAAGATGATTGGCTCTCAAACTACGAATATTTACGTGCAAAATGGATCTTGATAGCAAGTTGGGATTTACTACTTGAGAACTTTTAGAAGCTTGTCTAGTAAGTTTTTTAATTTATTAGTTTTTATTCTTTTAGAAGTCGGAACAGTTTTTGTACAACCAGTTGTCGAAGGAAACTGGGGTATATTTTTGTCAGGAATTTTTTTAACGGCATTTGATTCTGTCAGAGGGAGTATACGATCGTCGCTCAATTCCTGTGCAATGTATTTTCTAATAGTTCGTGCTAACCGACGTGTACCACTATAGTTAATATCTTTACCATTTTTGTGGAAGTCAGTATTTAAAATCAAAAGTTTGTTAGTATATAAAGTTAAAGTATCGGCGCATCTAAATAATTCATTTTCCATAAACTGATTAATATTGAAAATCATATCATTGAATTCGTTTATGTCTTTTCTAAAAGGCAGTGTGGACAGAATTAGATTTGTATTTTTCGTGATATTCAATAGTTCAAGTAAATTTTTTTTCAAGTGTTTAATACCAATGTCGTTTTCATTGTTTGAAGTCACATGGTATGAGCTAAGCATAACAATTATGTGATCCGATTTCGTAAAACTATTTACTTGTTCTTTTACGGCTTTAATAATATTTTCATGAGTATCATGACTTTTAATTAAAGCGGAAACCGAAAAGTTGTTAGGCAACAATTCTCTCAAGCAAATAGACATTTGTTTACCAATTTGGTCAGATACAATTAATACACGCGGGGTAATTCGAGGGGTAACATGAGTACTTGAATTAGAGACTTCATTCGTCATAGTTGAAGATGATAACCCACTACTTACGTTGGCAAACTTACTTTTTTTCGATCTTTTCAAAGATATTTTCGATTTTTTAATTAATTTTGTTTTGTTATTGACTGAGCTAGAGCCACTTTCATTATTATCAACCTGGTAAGGTACTTCTAGTGGTTGCGATTCAACATTTTTCGAAAGAATGGTGTCGTTAGAAACATCAAACTGAGGGCACAAGTCAATTACATTGTTTGCTATATTTATTTCAGTTTGCATGAATGAGTCTACCACCTCCAATTCCCTGATCTCAGATTGCGTAGCAGCACAAATTCTCTGAATTTCCTCCGTTTGGGAACCTACACTACTTACAGTTATTTTACTATTTAAATACAAATCAAGTTTTTTATCTAAAAATTCAATAGTTGAATTTTTTTCTTTTATTATGGCTTCTAAGTCCATTATTTTCTGTTCACACTCCTTATTAGAATTTTGCACCTGAACTAATTTATTTCGAAGATCCATTACAACTTCGTCATGTTTTATAAATCTACCATCTGCATCGTCTTCAACAATAATAGTACTATAACTAATGTTTAATTTATTATCTGGAGCCGGCTGTGTGGAGGATTTAATGGCACTTCTTGTTTGTCGTAAAATCGGAAAAGTACATTTCTTCATTTTGTTTAATTTCTAAAATATAAAAACAGAAAATTTATAATTAAAAATATTAAATAAAGTTTATTGAAATTAAAACTATGTACTTATCTTGAATAAAAACATGCGGTTGACTACGTAACACGACAAACAAACAGTGCCAATAAACAAATTTATTAATAACAAGTTTATTTATTAAATATTAATAATGGCAGTGTTAATAAAAAATATTATATATATTTTTTTTTTTTTAAGTTGAATTTAAGTATACTAATATCATATAATCAATAATTGTTTCAATTAAATAAACAAAATGTGATAAATTTTACGATGTATATTTAGAAGCACACAACCGGCCAGTTCAGAAGTCACGAGCAGAATGAAAGATTCAGTCACGAGCAGAAAGAGCGAAATGATTTGCGATTCATATATTAAGCTTATTATTGATACAAAGGTATATTTTTTGTTGAATGAATATGATTTTGTTTTGTTGTTTTTTTTTTGTTTTGTTTACAAATCCTTATACAGTTAAAACAATCTTCAGCTATCGAGGTTAAAAATGAAGGGAAAATGTGCTAAAGCTAAAATCACCTTCCTTAATTCCCTTCTAACCCTTGTATTTTCCTGTGGTGAGTTTAACATCAGCGGACAGCGTTTATCTGCACATTGTGAATGTTTTCCACTTTTATTTATTCAATCAAAATCATCATTCAATAATTCTAAATTTCGTAAAAATACGGAACATAATTTCTGGTCCTTTGATCCGAATACCAACATTATATGGCAAATTCGGTCACGATCGTAACTCAAAATCACAAAATTGCTATTTTTCACTTGTATTTTCGGCATTGCCCTTTAGTTCAGGTTCATGCGCAATTAGTTCAGGTGTTCACAAGTTACGTGAAACCAAAATTCTTTCATTTTATTATTCTCTCTTATTGTTTGCTTCCATAATTCATTGAAAACAAATAACTTTTTTTCGTAAATTTCTCGAAAAACATCTTGTTATTTATTCAAACCTCATGTTTCAAATTATTCATTGCGCATGAACCAATTTCACGGTCAATGTTAAAAAAAAAAACAACACATTTAAGTGTTTTCGCAAACTGATTTGATTTTCTAAAAGTTAATCAAAGCTTTCTTTAACTTAATTTTGTTTGGAATTATAATAACAAATAATTGATACTCCTTCAAAATATTCTAAATTTTTTGTTGTGTTTTTCAACAGTTTAATTTGAAAATTTAATAAAAATTATTACGCAATCGATATTGCTCTAAGTCGATTCAATTATTTTTTCTCTGTCGATTCAATATAAATACACACACAAAGATTTGCGTTTCACATTCATGCATTAAGTATTTATTATACACAAAAAAATTCAGTTGGTGTTAATTTACAATTTAAAGTTTTTTTTGTATTCAATAAAAAATATCTTTTATGGGATTCGGTCAAGATTAGGTTGACTCCATTTCATTACATTTTAAATCAACAATTTTATATTTCATTTCGTTCATTTTTGCAATTACATTAATTATGTGCATTTTTGTCTGAGATTTAAAAGTTAACAATTCAAAATTCATTTTCATTATTTTTTCTTGAACTTTGAACATTCGAATTGCAATATCAGCCGTTACCGTATATCATTGAATACAATTTCTTTCTCAGTTTTATAAACTGTTTATTCATTTAATTTAATTTATTCATATAATTGAAATTTATTCATTTGAATTACCTTCAATACTTTATCGTTGGCCACAGTTATTGAAGATCTCCTTATGTATGAAGCGGAAACTGATGAAATCAGAAACAAACTTATCTCTCAACGATAATCAACCAACACAATATTTTGCGAAAGGGCATTTCTTAATTCAATGCTACTCAAGATAATAGAAAAAAATCTATCATGCTAATCCTCAAATCTGTTTCGATCAATTAATATACTCAACTAAATTGCTTCATAGACAATTAAAGACTTTAGTACCGGATAAGATTCCAACCAATAATGTTCATGTTTCTGACTGATAAATCATTTCATGACTGTACGTCACAAGGTATAACTATCCTAACATTTTCTGGAGACATCGCTAAATGGCTCGAATTTATTTCAATATTTGACATCCTTCTTCATGTCAAACAATAAAATTATTTATCGGCGTAGAAGTTCCTTCAGTTTCGATACGCAAACAAGCGCCGAATTGTTGTCGAGCTTTTATTTTCATCAAATACCAGATTTAAAATCATTATATTTAGCAAACGTCAAAAATTCAAATCACTTTCCCACCACTCACGAAAAGGCCGTTTAGTCTATAAAGGCGATAGATTTATTCGATATCACCGATTTTTTTTTCTTTACTATTTCAATCAGAAAAAAATTCGAGTTACGACATGCCGATAAAGGAATCTCTTCTTATTCTGATCTAATCAAATTTGTCACTTCGTAAGTACTATCGTTAGAATTGCAATCATCTGGCTCTCGCCCAGCTGCCTTTAGTAGCTTTTAATCTCATAGTCCAAAATCCTTTGTAGTGAATACCGCAAAACTTATTCTAATTCGAATAACCCTCAACACGCTAAGTGTTTTAAGTGTAGTAGTTCTCACTCAATCTATCATTGTCCCTCACTTCTAGAACTTGGATTGAATGACAAGTATCAATTTATCCAGTCAGTTCAAAGATGTTTCAATTGTTTAGAAAATCATCATAAATCTCAGTGTGCCTCGACCGTCGTATGCAAAACCCATGGTGTCAATAATCATTACACTTGATTGCATCCTCGAGTTGTACATTCTCAACCAGCGGTTTCTCCCAAAAATGTTTCAACTTCGACGGCTTCCAATACAAAACAATCACTACAATCAGCTCAATTTGACCTTAACCACGACGCAACTGGATCTTCAACATTAAATTCACAAGGAGCGCGGGGAGTATTATTGGCACTGCTAATATGATTATCGTTGACAATAAGGGAAATAACTTTTTAATTCGAGCATTGATTGATCCTGAATCACAAATATCTGTCATTTCCGCCAATTGATGTCGCGCATTGGGACTTCGCATTCAATCCACATCAACACACCGGGGTATTGTCGGGGTATTGTCTCATGTACTTTACAATCAAAATATTCTGACATTTGAATTTCTGCCTCAGCGTATGAAATGCCCTCTATTTATTTAAATCTGCCTAATGTTAATCTGTCATCAGAAAAAGTAAACCGATTTTCTTCATTAAAATTGGCAGACAATAATTTTCACATATCTGCACCTATCGATTTCTTGGAAGGCGCGAACTTCTCTCCCTTCATTCTTTCATGCGATGATTCACAGCCCATTCGTGGTAACCGCTCATCCATCAATAGTATTTTCGGATGGCTTATTATTGGTCCTGTTCATGATAAATCTTCGTCACAATTAATTTCTCTCCTCAGCACTGCCTCTATTAGTGATCAACTTCAAAATTTCTGGGAAACGGAAGAAATTGCCGTTTCAATTCCTGCTGATCCACAAGATATAAAAGTGGGAAAGCATTCTAAAAATACACATGCGAGTTACATGTTCTCTCTTAATTATCTATTTTTGAATATATATTTAATATAACATGTTGTTTTTTAGATATTTAATATTTTAACAATTGGTTGTCACCAAATTTATTTCAGAAGTCACTTCATAGTTCATATATAGGTTAAGATTATTTTAAATATTTTTGTATCCAAATAATTTCTCATAATATTCATTTTATACCATCAAATTAAACGGTCAATGGTGACGTAGATCTCAGTTCACTAAGATTGTATTTCAAAAAGGGTAGTTTTAATCATATTCCTTCAATAATTATCAGTTTTTTTAAACATATATAAGCCAAATGATTCAAATGACACATCAGACTTGTTAACTCAACTTTTTGACATAGTTCGGGTTGGTGGTTAACTTTGTTTCAATAGAATATTTATTATTGTTCATATTTTAATTGTTGTTACTTGAAGTTTTGTAAATTTTATTAAATAAATAAATTTTTATTTAAAACATCTAGTCTACGAGATATTAATTACGCGAGATTCAAATGTCGATAAAAAGTAGCTTTGCAATTTCGTGATGATGTACCCCCCTTTCTATTCAACAAAGTGCGTGCGCGCGCCTCTTTCTTTACTTTGGAAAAATGATTGTCCAAATCTCCCGATTAATATTTTGCGTGCCAGCAATTTATGAACGAATATATCTCCTTAAATCATATGTCTGTCTCGTCTCGTCCATCAGATTACGCGATTCCTCATCACTGCATCTCCAAGGAAACAAGTATCACTACTGTTATGGTCCCATGACATTCGTATTATCAATCGGTAGTAAATCGCTCTGTAGTAGTATATAAATCAATATATTGTTCTCGTGTATTTTGTATAAATTGCAGTTTTACGTATAAAACACAATATTTTATAATATTGTGAGAATTTGCAGACTCAGCTTTCCGGTCTTAAAACTTGTGGTGCTTACACGTGTCCCTCGAATTCATGGTCAAATTTGAATACACGAGGATGATTTGTCTGCAGGCGCGATTGAAATGTAGCTTGCCCTCAGCCGCGTATATAACTCAACGTTCTCAAGCCAAGGGGAATTCGTTAGTGGCATTTGTAAGAGATCCCTTCGTTTTGCGGATATATTAGTGAAATTCGATAGCAACATTCGCTGTGGAACCATTCGTTTTTCGGTTCAAATAGTTAAACAAATTAATTAGTTAATTTATTTTCAGCTTTCGATTCGAACACTTCATCCACAATTTCATTGTAAATAATGCATCAAATAAAGAATTCTTATACTATAGTGAGTTTACTTTAATAAGTTTACGCTTCCAAAAAGATGTCCGCTCTTCCAACCCCTGATCCACAACAATAAAATTGGTGTCAGGCGAAGAAGCGTCAACAAATTACGAATATACCAGAAATTCTCATTGAACTTTTGGTAACTGTTGAATTGGTTTAACTTGCTATTGGAGTTTGGAAATTGGTTAATTGTAGTTTTTTGTTGAATTTGGTTGTGTTAACTTTAAACAACAACTGCAAATTTTGTATTTGATTATTTGGAGTTTTTGAATTTGGTAATTGGTTATTTGGAGTTTTCGAATTTAACTGAGGTTAATTTAGAAAACAATTAGAAATTTGGAACTTGATTGGAACTCTGGAAACTTATTAAAAAAATTTTGAAGATGTGGAAAAATGAAAATTTGGAAAATTTTAACAATGTTTCTTACTAATTTTATGTAAGTTTTTTTAACTTTATTATGCGTATTGCAATTGTTAATTAGTAGTATTATCGTATGTCTTCATAGCCATCCTATATTAATAAAGTAGTAAAAGTCATTATTCAACGAGTTCAGCACAAGTATGGTTAAATCAGAAGATTTATCTAGTGATTTAGACAGTGAAAGGAATGATTCGTATATAAAATCGGCGTACCTGAGAAGAAGTTCGATGGCACGAAGAGATGTTGCATGAATTTATCGACAATTGTCAGAACGCATTAGAATTACTTAGCGAATCTGATAAAATTTTACTTTTCCAAACAATAAAATCAAAACTAACAGATAAAGCGAGACTTATGTTCAAATAGCTAGATAATTTCGATGATATTTAGAGGAAGTCTAACTAAAGTTTTTTGAGGAAATCTTTACAGAAAAGCGTTCTACTGCACATTGGCAGCTTGAGCTAAGTTCATGCAAACAAATAAAATCAGAATCTGTGGTATATTATGCACAGAAAATTGAAAAATATTGTAATAAATTAATCAAAAATTGTACGGAAAACATAGATCTATCCATTGCTACAGAAATTTTAAACTTGCTTAGACAGCAAGGAAGAAATGTGTTCATTGGTGGGTTATTAAACAGTTTAAAAATTCAGGTAAAGGCAAGGAATCCTAGTACCCTTTCAGATGCTATTGAATTAGCTGTAGCTGAGGAACGCGAATTTTTCAGTGCAAAAGAAGCATCTAAATTATTAAATTCTAAATTTACACCTTCTACAAATAGTATCAAATAATTAAATAATTGTAATAATTGTAATAAAACTGGCCATTATTCTTCGCAATGTTTTCTCAAACAAAAATATATTACTCAGTCATATAGTAAGCCTGAAGCAAGAGTACAGTATATTTCCGCTATTTGCTTCTACTGTAAAAAGGTGGCCATACAATAGCTACCTGAACAAAAAGAATAAATAAAGAGAGGTGATCCTCCTAAAAATTAGGGAAACTTAGTAGAGCCTTCGGTTTTTTAAAACAGAGTTTGAAAATTAAAACAGAGTTCAAATTAGATACAAATAATATACAAAATTCGAAACAAATTGTTATGAATGTTAAATTTAATAACAATTCTAATTACATTAGTTTAAGTTCTAAAACATTTGAAAATAATTCTGTATTGCTTTTATTAGACACTGGATCCAATGTTAGTTTAGTCAAAATTGGTTGTGTAGATGATAATGAAATTATTGCAACATCCGCTAAAATTCCCTTATAAGGCATTACAAATAGTTTATACATTAGGATCTTTAGAAGTCGTTTATCGTACTAGGAATTTTATCTTTCATGTCGTTGAAAATTCGTTCGTCTTAGAATCCGATGGTATTTTAGGATTAGATATTTTGCAAAAACTACAAGTAAGAATACATTACAAAAATATACTGATTGAAACCAAAGTCGGTAGTTTCAATTAGTTCACAACTTCAAATGTACAAGAGGAAAATTCTTCTTTTATAGAAATTCCTGCTAGAAGTGAACAAATTATTCGTGCAATAACCAACTCTGATGGTATTGGTATATTAAACTTTACTAAACTAATATTAAACTCTATTAAACTAATTAAAAAGAAGAATTAATTTCAGGAATTCGGTTAGGAAATTCTTAACAATTGCAAGTAATAATTTGTGTTTAGTAAATGTTTTTAATATATCAAACGATAATATAAAAATAAAATACCAGAGGTAACATTAGAGCCTTATAGTGTTCCAAGTAAAGAAGATTGTTATAATATTAACAGTATTCAGAAGGGTAAATTAGATAAAAATTGATTATAAATTTTTTTTCGCATCTTCGATTCGATGATTTAAACTTAGAAGAAAAAGTATCTATACTTGAAATTTGTATAAAATATAATGATATTTTCTTCCTTGAAGGAGATATGCTGAATAGTACATCTTTTGCTACACAGACAATAAACACATTTGATGATAAGATTATTACTACAAGGTCATAAAGACTACCGCATAGTCAATATGCCGTAATTAATTTTCAAATAGAAAATATTTTAGAACCAAAAATTCTTAAGCATAGTACTTCGCCGTGGAACGAGCCATTAGTAGTTATTCCAAAGAAGCCAAATCCTAATTTAAGTCCGGGCGCACCGATCAAAAAGAAATATAGTGTAGTAGCCGATTATCGAGGTCTTAATTCGATAACAGAAGGAGAATGTTTTCCATTACCGAATATTAATGAGATATTAGATCAGTTGGGAAATTCACAACATTAGACTAAAGTAATGGGTATTTTCAGGTGAAAATGGACTCCGAACATTCTCGTAAGACCACTTTTAGTAGCCCTTATGGTCACTGGGAGTTTTTGAAGATGCCACAAGATTAATGAATTCGGTCCTTAGCGGTTTGCAAGGCATTCGTTGTTTCGTTTATCTAGACGTAATCTTGACGTTGTTTTGTTATATATATAGTAAGCGACAAATTGATGTTTTAGACAGATTGAAACAGTACTATCTAAAAATACAGCCCGATGAATGTGAGTTCTTGCGTGAAGTAAATTTTTTAGGTCATACGATAATGAAAATGGCTTGAAAGCGGAAAATGGTAAAATTAGCGCTGTAAAGAATTTCCCCCGTCCTACCACTAAAACTGAAATAAAATCGTTTTTGGGGCTTGCTGGATCTATCAAAAATTCGTAAAAAATTTAAGTGCTTCAGTAAAGCCCTTGGCAGAATTGTTATTTCCCTTTACAACAAATTTAAATGGTCCAATATAGAACAGGATTTTTTTGAAAAATTGAGAAATTCGTTAGTAACAGCATATTACAGTATCCAAATTTTAATGCAAAATTCGTATTACCTTGCGATGCGAGCTCGTATTATGTAGGAGCGATATCATATCAAGGTGATTGTAAAAAGAATATTGATTTATCTGTAGCTTACGGGAGTAGGCCATTTAATAAAGCTGAATTAAATAATAGTTCTATCGAAAAGGAGCCTGTAGCCATAGCATGGGCAGTAAAATAATTTCGATGTCATTTGTAACGTCCACACTTTATTGTTGTTACCGATTGTAGATCTTTGATTTACTTATTTTCTGTTGAAGACAATGGATCGTGATTAGTAAAATATAGATTCAAATAAGAGGAATACGATTATGAGGTCGTACATAAATCTGGAAAGTGCAATCCTTCTGACGTACTAAGTAGAATTCACAAAATTAAAGCAGGTAATTTTGCAATATTTATGAACAGCTATAAAAATAGTGACTATAACAATAATCTTGTAACAATTGATAATAATTCGACTATATTTTCGTTATTCCCTGAGTATAGTTTAGTATGTTCAACATCGACGGATTTGAATTTGAGAAACGGTATTTCGTTATTATTAAGGAATAAATTTCGTGCAATTGAAAATTTAAATAAACAAGATATTAAATTAGGAAATATTTTAACATTAGATCAAGACGTATCAAAAGTCCTTTATTTAGTTACTAAAGAAGCGTTTTCGAAACCAGCTTCATATGAAACATTATTTAGATGAAAACTTTGAAGAATGAATGTATAAAATTAGGGATACATAAATAAATTAGCCTTCCCCATATTATGTGCCAAATACGATAATTTAAATTGTGAATTAGTACAAAAAATGATTTATTTTATTTTTGACAATTCGAATATAACTATTAAATTTTGTCCTAAGATAAAACATTTGATTGATGATGATAGTTTAAAATTGGATATTATTCGTGAAAATCACAATCTTGTTGTTGGTGGGCATCCAGGATACAAAAGACTGTTGCTCACATAAATTCGTATTATTATTGTCCAGGTATGAAGAGGCAAATAAAAAATTTCATTCGTAAATGCAAAAGCAGGGGCTAGCTGCTGGCTGTCCGGTTGTTCAACACCGGTCCATCCTCACATACTGCGGGTACGTAATTTTCTTCTCTTTTAGCTTTCTTGGCCACAATACGGCCATTTTCTAAAAATAAGAAAAATTTGGAGGTTATTTTACAATTGTTGAACATTCATAAATTAAATTTAGTAGTTTAGTCTCCGTATGAGGCGATACCTGGCGATTTTAAAATCTGGGCTCGTCTATCGACCGTTGGACAATAGTGGACCCTTGTCACATTGCTGCCGGCCATCAGCCGGCTATTACGACAAGGGACAGCCACTAATCCTTTTCGCGGCACTGGGTGATGGTGAAACCGATCCAAGCTGGCTCGGGGATCCATACACCTCGCTCGCACTGTTACGGCAATCGGCCCCCGGCCGAATTCATGTGACATCATCATTTAAAAACAATATTTAACAAACGATAATAAATCGTATGTTCCTCTTTTGTTGAAATCACCACGTATCGCCGTTTTTTGTTTTTTAATATTTTTTTGTTCGTTTTCCGTTTATATAAACTTTAGTCTGTTTTCGAAAGCATTCTATATTGAAAAATTGGTTATGGTTACTATCACTATTAATTAAATTTAACTGTTACTTATTGTTGTTGTTTACATTTAATCATGCAAATGATATTTACATCATGATCTATTCGACTATATTTTGATATAATATGTAACATACAGGCGTAAACTAAATATTGACAAATATTTTGTCTAGTGATCTTAATTAAAGAGAATTGAAAAAAATACACTCGAACCAGGACAGATCCTGGTTCGAGTGTATTTTTTGCAATTCTCTTTAATTAAATTTAGTTGTATTTTTTTGTAGATAGAAAATTCAATTGTGATAAACATAATAAACATTTCACATTTGAGTGAATAAAAAAAAAAAAAAAACTTACATTAATTCCTGCCAGTGAAAAATAATTACTTCTGTAATTATTTTTCAAATATTTTCTATATGTTGCAAGCACAAACAAATTATTGTAGTGTGACATTTAGCAGCAGTACTATGACAGGTACCAACCAATAAAACACTTCACTGAATCTATAAACTCTTTTTTTTCTCCCGATTCGCGCGATTCCTGTCAAAGTTCGTTTATCGGAGCGAGTTGGCCTTGGCCAACAAAATCTTTAACTTCGCTAAAGAGAAATGTTTTACCAGCACAAATCCTGCAGTACTCTCCGATCTCCCAGTTGATCCTTTGGAATCTCCGCTTCTCTTTACTGACGATCATGTATTCAAAATTTTAGGTTTACTTTGAGATCCTCAATCCAACAATTTCATTTTTCATTCAAAAACCTTCAACGCTTCTTTAACAAAACGGACGCTTTTGTCCTATATCTCTGGTATTTATGATCCTCTTGGTTTTTTTGGCTCTTATTTTTGGGTGAAATGTGTTTTACAGAACTTGTGGTTGGATAATTCCGACTGGGATGATCCAGTTTCCCCTCAAATTCATGAACATTGCCTCCCTTAACCAGAGCAGATGCACCTGTCAAAAGACATTCGCATACCTCGTTGCATAATTACAAATGTTCATCTCAGTGGTTGGCTGAGTTCTGTGACGCCAGTCAATCCGGATATTCTGATGCAATATACCTGTGTTCGAACAACGACACAGAAACCATCACTCAATTATTGCTCGCAAAGACAAAAGTATCGACCCTCAAGACGCTCACTATTCCTCGCTTGGAACTGTACGGTACATTGCTACTCAACAAACTATTAGTATCTGTTAAAACCTCCATACCACATGCTTTTGACATTTCTCCTCGATTATTCACTGACGCCAACATTGTACTTTGTTCGTTGAAAACATCTTCACACTTGTTAAAAGTCTATGTAGTAAATCGAGAGGTCGCTATCAATGAGCTAACCTAGGATGCTATATGGCCACATGTCAGTACTTCGATTAACCCTGCCGATATGGATTCTCGTGATCTCCAACCATCCCAACTGTGTGAGCCACACTATCGAGCTTTATGGTTTCAAGGTCCCCCGTTAACAAAAAAAAAACACTGTTAAGTCAATAGCCTCCTCCTTCACTAGGGATTTCCTCAGTTTCTCCGATTAACACGAAATAAAACCACTGGTTTTAATAATAAATAGAGCTTCCCACAAAAATTTTTAAGACATTTTCAACCATTTATTCTCTGGCGCCGTCTTCAACGTGTATTTGGGTGGATTTTTCGTTTTTTGAACAATGTAAATTCTATCGTTTTCGTGCCATACCATTATACCTCAAATGGTAGCGTTACCTAAATCCAGAAATCCTCGAAAACCTCGATTGAACAAAGGCTTCCTATGTATATTTTTCTGTTTTGCTACCTAAGCTGTGCACCTTGAATAGGCATCCGAACTTTCCACGGAAGCATTTCTTTCGACTTTGGATCGTTTTGTTTCTCGCAGAGGTCTACCCTTCGATATTTATTCCACTCAAGGACGAATTTCGTCGGAGCTTCTCGAACCCTCAAAGAAATTTCTAACCTTTCATCCAGCATTAGCGATATATATAATCATACATCAAAGCTCGATATTCAGTAGCATTTTATCCCAGCATATGCTTGTCACTTCGGGGGTTTATGGGAGAGTGGCGTGAAGTTGGCAAAAACACTGCTCAAACTTGCTTTCGGCGATTCCTCGTATACCAAGGAGGAATATTTCACAATATTTGCTCGGATCGAAGGCATGTTATATAGCCGGCCCCTTTGTGAACTGTACATCGGCCCTTAAGAAGCTCCCTACTACTTGAGCCCCGCCCATTTTCTTATCGGTGTAGCACTTCTTAGCTTTCCTAAAAACCATCTTCCGGAAACAGGGAATTTAAAAAACCGCTGGTTGAAACAACGTCAATTAGAAATTGCCTTTTGGAAACGATGGTCATACGAATATTAAAATACTCTCATTCAAGGTAATAAATGGAAATTTTCTTCTTCTGTTCCTAATGTAGGGGATGTTGTTCTTCTGAAAAGCGACAATTTCCCCCACTCTCACTTCGCCATTTGGCCGTGTCACTGAGCTTCACGTTGCTCCTGACATAGTCGCTCGTGTAGTTATTCTTCAATTAGCCAACTGGCATTTAGTCACTCGTGCGGCTCATAAATTGATGCCGTTGGGTGAGCCTCTTGACTGAATCTCATCTTAACTATGTATCTCCCCAAATCTCTCGTTTCTTTCCACTTCCATATAGTCTACTCTTTTCTCCTTTCTCTCTTATTTCATGCTTTCACTTTCGTTATTTATCTCCCGTTTTTTCTCTTTTCCCTTTTTTGTTACTCCCTCTTGACTTCCCTGGCAAATGCAGTCGCATAAACCAAATTTTCAAAAATTTCCATGCTACTTAACTAAAAACAAATTGGTCAAAAATGTGAATTAACTACTGATTCAAAACCACTAGCACGATAATTATGATGAGAGCAAAAATAATTTTGATTCTGCATCAATTGGTTATCATTATGTTTGGATTAAAAATCTATCACGTTTGGTTTCCTGTTAGCTTGACAAAGAATGTCATAAAAAATTTTTCTGTGATCGAGTACTAAATTATTTCTATCCGGAAATAAAATTTGATAAACACCATATGGATTGTAAATAAATGAATAATTGTGCGATAAGCATGCCAAAAACATGAGATAATGCTTTAATGTTAAAAAAATAAGGAGAAACCTTCTTTCATCATATATGCTGATATTGAGAGTATGTTGGAACCGATGGATAAAAAAACCAGATACCAGGAGCAAGTACCTGCCGTTGTTAGATACTATTTCAAGTGTTCTTATGATGAGTCACTAGCATATTGTCGTCCGTTAAAACCACTAACAATTTTACCACACGAATATAGTCAACCGACACTACAGGAAAAGGAAGAAAAATTACCAGAATGGACCTTGGATTTTCTTATGGGAAATAACGTATTAAGTTGAGCAAAGGTGTGCTTGAATTGGTATAGCTTACCTATTGCGCAACTCTACCGTAGTTTGCTTAAGTGATTCTGGATGCTTAGACCAAACACTGAAAAATAAAGGTGACTTATAATGAAAAGTATTTTTGTCTAACAATAGCTCTGTTTTTATAACGTCTATAGGAAGTATATTTTTGAAAATAAGAACATATATCGTACAGTTATGTTGTTTGATTCATCGAGAAATTTTGATTCCAATTCATGTATGGGTAAGCTTCAACATTCAACTGGACTATCATAATTATTATGTTTCAATGACCAAGCTGACAGGAATGTTTCAAAATGTTCCGTTATATTAGTTTTAGGTTTTACCGAAAAACTGGTTAAATTTTAGCAATTAGTGTCATGTGTTGTACCCACAATTATTATTTCTTATTTCATGTTTACAAGAATTTATTAATAATTTTCCAAAAGGCCATTTTTCTTCACAAAGCCTATTTTTAAAGGTTCGAACTCTACCTTCATTTACAATTGACGGTGGATATCAAATAGTCCACTACACCTCTTTGTATGGGTGACAGTAATTCAAGACAGTATAAGGTTTATTTGTTCTAATCGTACAACGATTTTACCAGATTATATATATTTAAACAGATTATAATAATTATAATTCTCTCAGACGTAATAAATAACAAATAAAAGAAGATAAACTCTTTTGTTATATATATATGTATATAACAACAATAATCCCAATATCACTAATAATAATGATAAGAATAAAAATAATAATAATAATAATAAGGGCAGACAATCCCTTACCTCACGTCCCTTGCCTAACACTATGACACGTGCCATATCCGGTAACCATCAATTCCGCTCAAAGTGATGGGCTAACGAGGTGGGTCCGTGCTGACTCAGCGGAGCTAAATGAGTCAAATCCATATAAAGTCAAATTTCAGAAGTAGATTTTTCGGTCCTCAGGCGGCTAGTAGTCGACCCAGCCCTACAGAACCCCCCCCCCCTGTAGGTGACGCTTCTTCCTTACCTTTAGGAGGTTGCTCTCACGGATATGAGAGAGAGCAAGCAAATTTGTCATTGGATCCCCGGCTAGTCCCGGAGACTAGACATGCCGCTGACGACGAAAAACCATCTCAAGGCACTTCTCAACAAAATCTCCTTATGCCTCGTATGCTTCTTTATGTCTATCTGAAGCTCTCAAAGCTGTCCACCAGTACACGGAGGCTATTGGCATGGAATTCGGATTCGATAAATGTGCCGTCATTCGTTGTAAGCGGGGTCTTGT
This sequence comes from Chrysoperla carnea, assembly GCF_905475395.1. Taxonomy (NCBI): domain Eukaryota; kingdom Metazoa; phylum Arthropoda; class Insecta; order Neuroptera; family Chrysopidae; genus Chrysoperla; species Chrysoperla carnea. Next base: position 3,036,768 of record NC_058342.1, on the reverse strand, counting down.
CCCTGACTACGATGCAGACGTGCAGCTCACAGACGGAATCGTGAAACATCTCGATGAAGAAGAGCTCTACACATATTTGGGTGTCGGTGAAAACCACATTCAGAGTGTGTCTACTGTCAAGGAAGCCCTTTGCAGCAGGTATAGGCACCGTCTTCGACAAATCTGGCAATCAGAATTGTCTGGGATCCATAAGGTCCGTGATACTAATATGCTTGCAATACCCATTCTTCTCTATTCTTTTGGTTCCATCAAATGGACAATAAATGAGCTTAAGGAACTTGATAGAAGGACTCGCAAACTCATGAACGTCAATCGTACTTTGTACCCACGTGCTCCTGTACCCCGTAATTTCCTCCCACGCCAGCAAGGAGGTAGAGGTCTCCTATTCGATGAATGTCTTCATGATAGGGTAGTTTTAGGTATAGCTTTTCAGGTCATAAATAGTTCTGACCCTCTTATGGAACTTTTGTGCGATCACGAGTTACTAGGTAAAGGAGCATTCTTGTTCTCCGCAGCACAACATGCAGCGTTTGAATTGGGCCTTCCATTTGATCCGTCTAATCGTGACAGACTAAACGGTCACGAGTCAGTGAACTTTCTCGAAAATCGCCCTCTAGTAGAAAAATAATATTCAATTCTTCTATACGTCTAAGAACCATTTTGGCCCATGGGTTATTATCCAGTTTTTCATACTGGAAAACAAGGCAAACAATTTCTATTTTTCTCCGACTAGCATGCCATAGTTTTAAAAAGAAATTAAAATATTACATTTCTATTTTACCTGCTGCGTGAATATTTCCTAGTTCTATGACTCTTGCACAGTTTAGAGTCGATTTTCTCACCTGTATAATTTTTTCCCAGTAAGATCTTATAATTGTATGTTTTTGTTTCTCTGGTAATAGGGGACCCCATATTTCACTTTCATACGTGATGATTGGATTAACAATGGTATTAAAAATCTGTAATCGAGTTTTAGCTGGTATATAGTCTCTTTGAAAATGTCCTTTCCTAATACTGTGTACATTTTTGGCTTGTAAGTTTTACCATTCTAAATGCTTCTCCATCTTTCCATTGAAGTTAAAAAAGATTCCGAGAGAGACCAAATTATTCTATACGTCTATTCTTTACTCATTTCTGAACCAGTTTGATTTCTTTGCATGCTTTTCGAAATAGCATTTCTTTCATCTTTAGGATGTTCATTTTCAAAGTCCATTCTATTGTGTGTTTTAGAACTTCATCAAAAACTCTCTCTAGCCCTTTTTGGGTTACACTGGTGATAGGTATTTCATTATTACCAATATTAGGAACAGGAGTATCCATTTTTGCCACATAACTAGTACGGTCATTGGTGAATATATTAAAGAGTATTGCTGAAAGATTTCTGTTAATTCATTTTCTCCGACTTGTACACACAAAGAGTATTTTTTGTAAATGCCCTTTAGGACATCGACAAACTTATTGGAAATTTGACATTTTGTCAGTTTATACCACATAGGATCACGATGGATTATGTCAAACGCATTTTGTAGGTCTATGAAGCCTGCTTGAAGTTTTTTTCTTTTGAAACATAAGGTGTTTTAAAGTTCTCTCTTGATAAATAGACATAACTCCATAGACTTCATAGCTGGAGAGCTGAGTGGCTTTTTTGAGTACATATTTGACACATTGAAAATATTAAAGTTGATAACTTGCGAATGTGTGGATGGTGAAATCGACAAACTGGCTGGGAGGGTGGGGGTCGTTAGTGACCTTTGCAAAAAATTTTCTT